>NC_064759.1:21769170-22097914 GCF_011397635.1 Epinephelus fuscoguttatus
AGTGGTGAGGTTGCAGATTACAGCCAAGTGAATCTTCTCCTGTGTGCCATACATGCTGGAGAACTACTGTGGCTGACATGTAAACTCGAATGGTCCTATTTAGAGCCAGTGTTTGAATTGTCCGCTCTGGGCTACTGTAGAACAACTTGGCAAACTCCATGGAAGAGGACCCGCTTTCAAGTGATTATAAATAACTAAAAACGTAGTTATGAATATTATTTTCCATTTCTGCCAATAGATGCCCCGAAATCTTACACAGTGGACCTTTAAGTAAAGGATCTTAGAATGTCTTTCATTACTGAACAACTGTGCACAAAAAGTCACATTTTTCACTTCAGTGTTGTAGTTATTGACTGTATATAAAGATAGACAACACATCTCCACTTATCCCCACTGTACAGAAGTAAAGCTAAAATATCCCGGATACAGCTTCTACCATCTTGCTCCTGTGATGTCTTTCAAAGGCAGAGTCTATGCAGTAGTGAACTCTGCAGTATCAAGTTTCCTGCCCATACACCTGTCCGATCAATCGCTAGCAGCGCCACTCAGTGCGAGCCCACTGATTGACTCACACATTTGTCAATCAAGTTATAATGAGTTGTGATGAGTTTTTATTTTGGCTTATGTTCCATCGGCTAATGTGGGGACGGAGGGCTTTATTGGCGGGCTATACTGCAGCCAGCCACCAGGAGGCAATCTAGATGTTTTGCCTTCACTTTTGGGGAGCTGTCATGTCGTCTGTCTTTATGTACAGTCTATAGTTCTAGTCCAAGTTGTATTAAACACCTAATTACCAGCCTTCTCTACTGATAGAGCCAGAGAAACTGTATCTGCTGCAGTCTGTACATGAAAAAGGATTTGGGGTTTTGCATTTCGGTGTAAAGACAAAGAATTCTTGTAGATGAAAGCAACACCAGCCTATTAACAGCTATTTATTTTTTAATAGCTTTTGGGTTTGTAAAATCTCTCTAGTGAGAGTCCTGTCAGAGAGCCTCCTCTTCATCATGACTTATCACATTCTTACTGTCTGTCTTCCCTTCAGTCTCCCCGGCCCAGCCTGACGTTCTGCGTGAAGACGTACGACCGTCTCTTTTTTCTTGTGGCTACCAATCCAGTATCCATGCGAATTTGGATGGATGTCATTGTCACAGCAACAGACGAGCACAGCCGATATTGACCTCTTGCATACGTGACTGTGAGATCCTCGAGTGAAGCTGCTGAGCGGACAATGCAGTGAGTCGTCTGCCCTCGTCTGAGGGGCAGGTTGTGGCTGAGATCCACCTCAGGAGCTGATGCTGTACCTGGACTCATGAATCTGTGGATGGAGGTGCAGTAGTTTGAGGTGCTCGAACACAGCGGAGGAAACTGTTACTTGATGCTCGAGTGGCGGCAGAGGTTCACCACTGAGCTTCAACACACCAGCCTGCACGCTGGGAGTCTGTTACTGGGAGGTTTCACTCTTGGAGCCTGACCTCCCCCTGCTGGTCTGAGTCCAGGATTACAGGAAGACTGTTGTACACTACACTACAACACACTACAACAGGGAGTGGACACAATAATAGCAACACCTGTGCAATATAATGCAATCCAGTATAACCATCTAGCAACAAATACACCTTTTCAGACTGTCTTAATTTGTGCTGTGTTTTTGTTGGATTGCTTTATATTGTTTTCATTGCTATGTCCATATCATGTATCTTTGATTTCATAAGTTAAATTTTCATGAATTAAGTTATTTGGAAATTTATATGGGTTTGATATGCAAATAAATGAAGGCATACACTGTTATGAATGCACTATTAAATGTTTATTCATGTAGAGTTTGCCCTATTTTGCTCTCTTTATTCCATCTTAAATCTTTAAAAATGTTAAAGAAATACACTGAGGCTACATTTTGCCCGACCTTTGATGCAGTCTTGATGGATTCATGTGTAGCTCCATTATGATATCAATGGTTTGAGTCTTGCGTAATGTCCATTTTCCCCATTTTTCTTCCAGTTGTGCTTCTTGTAGTCTTACGATACTACACTGACTAACAACAACATTAAACCTCTGCAGGTGAAGTGAGTGACATTGACCCAGACACCTTTGCAGACCAAGTACACCCCTTTATGGCACATTAGTTACCATGATCACCTAAGTCACGTACATGTGCCAGATTTAGCCATACAAGCTAATTTTCATCTGCAGTTCCTGGCAGCTTGATGGTGAAAGTGTATATAAGAGAAAGACAAAATAACATACAGAAGCACAGATGAAAGCGGATTGATGGCATGTCCATAAGCACAGAGCAAGCACACAACCATAAACAGAAGCAAGGCACATAAGCAAAAACAACAAGATAAGCACTATAAATAAAACATGACATAACCATATACTCAAGGTCCTGTGTCCAGAGAAGAGCCAAGTCTGATCCATTCACAGGACCTCTGACCTGTCAAGGTATGGACACAGGATCTCTACGGTACCGGCATGTACCGTGGATGCTCGACTGGATTGGGGTCTGGGGAATGTGGAGGCCAGGTTGACGCCTTGAACTCTTTGTCACACTCCTTTGGGCTATTCCTGAGCAGGTTTTGTGGTATGGTGTGTTGTATTGTCCAGATGGGGGCTCACTGCCGTCGGGAAGTGCTGTTTCCATGAGGGGGTCTGCACCGGTGTTTGGGTGGGTAGTGGCATCCACACAAGGTTTCCTTACAGAACATTGCATTGTAACGAGTTGATCTGTGTTATTCACTTCAACTGGTTTCAGTGTTGTGGCTAATCGATGTCAGTTTTAACCATATTTCAGCTACTACTAATCATTGGTCATGTGTTGAGTGCCCTGTTTTTACTTATAATTGCTTTTTAATAGCGTTTTGACCAAATATCCTTTCACACTTTCTTCAAAGAAATTGCAGAGATAAACCAGCACACAGCTCACAGGGGCCTAATGTCCTACTTTTGTTGTATCATTTGACGGTACGTACCATTTCCCAAAAATGTGTTTAAGATCTTTGTCAAATGATCCGTACTCTCTGACATATGTAACTTCCCTGTTTTCTTACTTTAACACGGTCCCTTTGCAAAGCAGTGTGCACATTTCAACACTAGTTCCTAATTCCTTTGTAAAAAGTTTTTTTTATTGAGTCGCAACAGATTTCTTCCTGCTAGAAAGTTGATGTTAATAGATCTGTTATTCCCCTTAAAGATGGTGTGGTTTTAATGTGATGAAACTGACACCAAATTCAGTGTCATTTTGATGTAAATTGTAATATACATCTATCTGCACCAGTCGTGGAGCCTGTGGGCTCATTTCCTGCTCTTTTTAGGTGCTTACTGACACAAACCAAAATCTTTCTGTGCCCTGAACCTTCTGTATTATCACCCTCAGACAATTAACCACTTAAACCTTTTCTGTCTTTTTGTAAAGTCACCTGTGTCAGCGCTGCTTCTTAATCAGCTCACAGAGTTTTGAAATATTTCCTATTTTGTGTGTTCAAATGCTTGTGGAAAAACCAACCATATACAGCTGCACAGCTGTCAACACCAGTACACCTTCACATTATCTTGGTTGAAGAGGGTTCAAAAATCCAGCCTGGTCAAACACATGTCACACAGTGACCACTAGAAAGTATTCTACTACTGTTGGTGAAAGCACTACTGTACTACAGTCTGTTTTTGCTTTATTTTAACTGAATATCAGTGCTATTTCTATTTACCCTCAACTTGACCGTCTATTTAAGAAATCAAATTATTTGTCATGTGGCTTGCTCCTTTATGCAGGTGACAATCTGTGTCTATCCTCCTGCATTCCTTTATTTCCTCTTTACCTGATTCCAAATAACAAAATGTTGTGATAAAACAGTGAGTAAGTGTGTGAAAAAAATCTGCTTTTTTAATCCCTTTTTTTTTTGTCAAATGCGCAATCAATAGTTCACCATTTAAATCACATTATAATTTATTATAACGGGGCGTCGGTAGTGTAGTAGATAGTGCCGGCGCCCCATATACAAAGGTGATTCATCGCCGCCGCAGCGGTCACAGGCTCGACTCCGGCTTGCAACCCTCTCTGCATGTCATCCCCCCACTCTCTCTCTCTCCCCCCATTTCACCCTGTCTCTGTCCATTAAAGCCAAAAAGCCCTGAAAAATAATCTTTAAAAAAAACCACAACTTCTTCTTCTGGTGTCAAAATTTGACACTGACACATGCTGTGTAATTTCCCTAGAAAATAACTGACAGGTCTTGAATTACTGAAGAGAGAGAATCAAAACCTTGTTGTGCTGAACGCCACTCCCCAGCCCAATCATACAAGAGCCAAGTGTGTCATCTCCACACTCCACCAGTCTGAAATGACTCAGTTGTTGGATTATTACCACTGACCCTTCAATGCTGGTAAAACCTTAATTTGCTTCTTTATCAAAAACAATTTGATAAGATATCAGCACTGAATATACTTTATGCTCAAGTCAGGAGTTGTGTATTTAAATCTCAAATGTGTTCTTTTTTCCTCAGAAAAACAGGACGTCGTATGCTGAACATCATTGTTGGCTGTAAGGTGAGGCTTAATTTTCAGATAGCTCAAATGACTGCATGTCATATTTATCTTGTTAGTTTGTTTTGTAGATTTGTACAGAAATAAATTCTTATTTCATTGTCACAAATGTACTTAAATATATCAACTTAAGCAGCTTAAACACTTTGAAAATACTGGTACATTAGTTAAGTCTTTATTGAGGTTCAAGGTGTGTTTATTCGTGCCCATTTGCTAGATTTGTGCACTTTTACACTGAATTTCATCTCTTTTATTCATGTAATATTTCATCACTGCAACACTGTTCTGCAGACTTGCTGTTTAGATCACAGTTTGCATACTTGTAAACCATTTCATATGACCCGTAGAAAACTTCCTCGTGTCTGCTTGCTTATTTAATGAAATAACAGCAAAGGGAAGCACATTATTTTCCCAGCTACAGTAATATGTTACTTCACTGCCGCACTACAACTTAATGTAATATTGAATAATGTTAAAACAACAACTTTGTAAGTGAATACTTTGACTTTTGAGAGTCCATTCAAATTACGCTGCAAAACATTTTTTCTTACATATAATTCTGAATACTTTGTATGTCTTTCAGAATTCATATGAGCACGGTAGTACCTCTCTACTGTTAAATACTTTAAACAGTACAAATACTAGGAATCACTTTCAGCAACAAAAAAATGTAACAAGACAAAGAAATGGTCAAATAACGATCTTTCACTTTGTGTGTCAGATTGACGAAGTATAATTTTCCTCTAAAAACAAGATTTATTCTTTATTACCCTGGCTGTTCATAATGTAATGGTTAAAGGCTAACTTCACTATTTTCAACCTGGACCCTGTTTCCCATGTTTTTGTGTCTAAGTTACTAATTAAACAACAATTTTTGAAAGTGTTCAGATATCGAGCCAGAGCGCTGCAGCCAGCAACAGTGAAACAGGCTATGATGTAATCCCTGCGGGCAACTGGGTATCGCCAATGTACATCCTCGGAAAGTGTTTGTTTTTGCCACTGACTGGCTCAGATTATTATTCTAAGTGTCTGACAACACTATGGCGAAGATCCCTACAGTCATAGACGTTTTTGTTAAATAGTAAGATTTTCTTTTTTTTTTAACCAGAAACAAGCCTTAAGCCCAGTTCAGACCAAAGATTCACCATGAGACGAGATGAAACAAGCAACTACCTGCGAATCACCATTCTGCAACGCTCTAAAAACCTGCTGGTTCATCTTTCCACTGTTTTAACAATTGGCAACTCTGATTTGGTTGAAATAAAGATTTAATTCACTCAGTCAAATGGGAAAATATTTTGGCCGTATACACGCTGAAATTACTGTTTATTTAAAAGGAGTTAAATGAAAAGGATCTTACTCCTTAACAAAAGGTCTATCTGTGTAGGAATCCTTTCATAACATTGTCAGAAACTTGAAATAACAATTTAAGCCTATCAGTGGCAAAAAAACAAGCAGGACTGTCAGTGTATACACTGACAGTCCTCAGTTGCCTGTAAGGGTTACATTGCAGCCTGTTTCGGGGTTGCTGCCTGCAGCCATCTCGCTCAATGCAAGACCAGTTTCAAAAATTGCTGTTTCCATTAGTCACTGAGACACAAAACATGGGAAAATGGTCCAGGTTGGAAAATACCAAAGTCACCCTTTAACCAAGAATAATAATTATCAGATTTTGTGTGTCTGGTACCTTTTTTTTTTTTAGGATCATCAACCTGACAGAAAAGTATGGCAGGTGCTGTAAAGGTTTTGCTCATGTGCTGTCTATTTCAAGGTAGGCTTTTTGGATGCTTTCAAATGATTACAATTTCTCAAAAACATTTTTGGGTGTTCTATTTGGATGGTTTAGTTTCCCTTAAATAATGATAATTTTGTGACATTTACTACTGGTTGGAATGCTTACATTCATGTTAGCCTTGGTTTGCACTTATTTTGTTGCTTTTGTTTCACCTCAGGTATCTTGTGCCAACAATGGGCAGCCTTCATGCCTCAGACAGTCGAGGGACTTAGTGGATCCTGTGTGATGATCCCCTGCACTTTCACCTTGTTCTCAGGCTGGGATCGACACCTGGATGATTCGTGTAGAGCTATTTGGAAGAGAGGTTGGAGACGAACGCGGGTGTTTGATTCCAGCCTCACTGGAGAACTCGCAAGCTCTAATATCCTGCAAGGAAACCTAACTGGGATCTTGCGTGAGAAGGACTGCACCACCATCTTCAACAACCTGTCACCGGACGATGATGAGAGCTATTACTTCAGACTGCAGTGTGACAACAATCTGAAGTTCACCTTCAGAACGAGTGTTGCTATCACCACTCAAAGTTTGTGTTTTGTCCTGTAACTCTTCCACATGTAAACCCACATCTTTTGGAATCTCTCTTGCCATTTCCTCCTTGTTTTTACTCCTCAGATTCACTGCCCAAACCCACCATAACTCCATCCAGGCTGGAGGTAGAAGAAGGCACTCCAGTGAAGTTGAACTGCACGGCTGTAGCTCCCTGTCCTGTTCTTCCACCAGTTCTGACTTGGACCCCCAGTATAGGTGACACTGACGAGAACATGGAAACTAAATTTGTGACCTCTGTGATGAACTTCACAGCCTCGTACATCCACAATGGACAAAAGTTCTCATGCACCGCTCTCTACATCCGACAAGCTGGCAACAGAGACCTTCTGTATGAAAAGAGCTTGACCCTCCGTGTTCTTTGTGAGTATGTTTCTGGCATTTTCTGTGTCTAATTGCTGTGTTGGGTGTTGTTTCAGATCACAGCCTATCATGTCATCTCATTTTATATAATGTGTTGCTATGACATGTTGTAAAAAATTCCATTTGTGTGGTTGCTAAGCCTCCTTCAGCATAATGTCTGCCATTATCAGCTCATTGCAGACTTGATGCAATTATTGGTGCCAAATGGATTTTATCACAATCTGGGAACCCAAAGGTTGCTCTTAGTGAGGCTCATGACTAATTCATAAAGCCTTAATAAATGATTTGTTATTAATAATAATCCAAGTAGTTACAAATTGTAAACCTCTTATAAAGCATTAATTATCACAAAGTGGTTGACCCAATAG
Organism: Epinephelus fuscoguttatus; assembly: GCF_011397635.1. Lineage (NCBI taxonomy): Eukaryota > Metazoa > Chordata > Actinopteri > Perciformes > Serranidae > Epinephelus > Epinephelus fuscoguttatus. Next base: position 21,776,779 of record NC_064759.1, read on the forward strand.
AGTGTGTCACTATGCTGGCATGGGCTGCACAGTCAGCATTGTTGCCTCACAGCAAGAGGGTTACTGGTTTGAACCTGGGGTGGGGGAGTTTGCATGTTCTCCCCATGACAGTGTGGGTTTTCTCTGGGTAGTCCAGCTTCCTCCTACAGTTCAAAGACATGCAGGTTAAGTCAACTGGTGACTCTAAATTGGCCGTAGGTGTTGGCCCAACAAACACCGACTTTCACCCAATAAACCGCTCTTCGCGTCCTGTAAGTTTCTAAAGTCAAACCCTATTCTTTTTTTCCTAAACCTAACCACCTGCTTTTGTTGTTGAAGGAGAAAAAAGTTGTACCAACGTAGTGCATTTATTTTGAAAGAGACTGTATATAAAAGTTACATTTCCTGTGCAAACAGAAGTGAATCTTGAAAGAAGACAATGCATGTAACAGGCAGAGCTTAACACGATGTCCCAGAACATCAAAAACCAATGCACCCAGGGTATCTTGCATATCATATGTGGACGTGGAAAGTCCATGACCAAAATGTATGTGACAAGGTCAGAGTGAGAATGTGCTAGCATGTCATATGTCCCAGTATGTGGGATATGTAAAATAAAGTATTGTTTTGATGCCACTGGTGCCGCAAGACTGATGCCACTCCTACATCTGTCCCTGAAATATATACCTCTAAAGCTCACAAGACTTTCAAAATTCTTTTTCAGATCCTCCAAATAACACATCAGTTAGCGACCCTGGCCCTGTAAGAGAGGGCAGCTCAGTGACTCTGACCTGCAGCGCCAACGCAAATCCAGCTGTAGACAGCTACACCTGGTACAAAGTGGATGGAGATCAGGTGTCAGCAGTAGGTTCGAAGTACAGGCTTTCAACTGCGGTCTCAGAAGTGGACAGCAGATTTTTCTGCAAAGCCAGTAACGGATATGGAACCCAGAACTCATCCATCACACAGATAGATGTACAATGTAAGTCAGAGTGACACAGAAGCACAGATGACAAATAATGTCCAGTAACACTGACTGAAACCATACTTGTTTGTTTTTCCAGTTCCTCCCAAGGACACCAGAGTAATTGTTGACCCTAGTGGTCCGATACTGGAAGGCAGCTTTGTTTCTCTGCTCTGCGAGAGCCGTGCCAACCCACCTGTGACCAACTACACCTGGTACAAAGATAACGAGGAGGAGACGGAGCTTGGATCAAGTCTGGTTATAAACAATGTCGACCCGAGTCATAGTGGTGACTACCACTGTACGGCAAAAAGTGAGCTGGGGGAGGAAATCTCACCGCAGATTCAGCTGGACATTCAGTGTAAGTTCATTTTTCACAGTAAAGACTTTACACAAACAACAAAACTGTATGTTTCCAGTGTGTTCATATGCTGTATATAACTACTGTACATCCAGCTGTGGTCACCCAAACATGATCTGAAGCCAAGACTCAGTCACAGGGCAACACTACAGTGTCTGGACTTTGGACAGTAACGCATTGTCGCAATGCGTGACAACCTCAAAATCCTCTCTATGTCAGTGGTCCATCATGACTGAGCTCTGTTGTATAGTACGTCCACATGTGTGCCACTGTGTTCATTAATGTGTAGATGTTTTGTTTGGATTCTGTCTTTATTAAGACATCTTTTTCAACCAAATAAAATGAAAAGGTTGTCTCGGTTTACTGAAAAGGCAACTCAAAGTAAACCTTTATAGTATCTATACATAAATCTTTTGTTTTCTCTGCAGACTTGGTGATTTTCTTTTTTTACTTTTTGCTTCTCGTTATTAAAAAGTAGCCTCCATTAATCATTCAGTATTGGTATATTGGATCATATCACATCATCTTCATCAGCAAAACCATTTTTCACTGGGCACTTTAGGGCCTTCTTATCTGTGGTGGCTTAAAGGGACAGTTCACCCCAAAATGAAACATACATATTTTTCCTCTTACCTGTAGGGCTATTTATCAATCTAGATTGTTTTGGTGTGAGTTTCCGAGTGTTGGAGATACTGGCCTCAGAGATGTCTGCCCTCTCTAAAATGTAATGGACCTAGATGGCACTCAGGCTGTGGTGCTTTAAGACCTCCTCCCCCAAACAGCAATGTCTCTTCCAAAGACCTTGTCCCAAGCAGTTTCATGCAGGAACTATTTTCTTTCGACCCAACTACACCCACCAACCGTATCACCGCAAAGAAGGTAGTGTGTATCTACTGCTAGCACCACTGGGCTAGCTAACGTTAAAGCCCAGCTGAGGAGGATGCCATTAATGTTTACATCTCCTACTGGCAGGGACAGAAGCCTCTTGTCCAAGAGTAGTCATAAAGTTGAGTTTTTCTGATGTTTTTTTTTTTGCCATCTAGTTCCATTATATTTTAAAGAAGGCAGACATCTCTACAGGCAGTATCTCCAATGCTTGGCAGCTCAAACCATAATAATCTAGATTGATAAACAGCACTTCAGGTAAGAGGAAAATGCGTATTTTTCAAAAGTTAGATTTAAAGTTAATTTGTGACCTTGGAACTTGAAGGTCATATTCTGTTCGAAACTAAACTCTGCAGTGCTGCAGTTGTTGCAAAAAAAAAAAAAAAAAAAAAAAGTGGGATTTTTGTGACTGTATCGGGTTGTTTTTGTTATATTGTAAATCTCTCACCACACACATAAAGGAGTCCAGAAAACGTTTTTTTTCCTTCTCAAAAATCCTCCTAAAAAGAACAATGTGAATAATATCATAATCTTGTATTCTCATCCAACCACAATGGGGGACACCAATTTGAGGTAGCAAAACAAACCTTGAATTTACAAATCCCTACAGCCCACAAACCTCTTGTGAATCATCCTAAAAATAATTTGCTTGTTAAATGTATTGTGCATTCCCAACATACAGTAAGAACCTTAGACTTGGACACATGACTAACAGAAACATCATCTTTTTCAGATCCCCCTAAGAACACCTCAGTGTCTGCTGACCCCTCTGGTCCAGTGCAGGATGGCAGCTCTGTAACTCTGACCTGCACAAGTATCGCCAATCCAACAGCGATTAACGTCACCTGGTTCAGAGTGGCTGGAAGAGAGAAAGAAGTGGTGGGCTTTGAGCGAGACTTCACCTTCAATGTGACCAAACTCTCAGAGAATCAGTATTATTGTGAAGCTCTGAATGTCCACGGAGCTGAATACTCAGAGCCTGCCAGCATTGATGTCACATGTGAGATTTATTCATCTTTTATTCATTTTAAGCCTTGAATACTCCCAACATGTTTGACTAAGAACTTACAAGTAGCCATTTACCCTCTCTGTCTCAGTTGCTCCAGAGATCTTGCCTTCGTCCCACTGTGTCAAGATTTTATCCCTGCTCCGATGCACCTGTGACAGCCAGGGGAACCCGCCTCCCTCCCTAGTCTGGGAATTGGCCGGGGAGCCTGTGAATCACTCTGCTGTCATCCCAATCAGGGAAGTTCCCCTGGGAAGCGTGGGCATGAGGAGTCTCATCACCCTGTACCATCTTGATGAAGACATGCCCACTCTGGTCTGCCTCAGCTTCAACTCACTGGGCTCTGATAATTTTGCATTCAATATATCTTCCAGTGAAACACAGCTAGGTGAAGGAATCTGCAGGATGCTACATTTATATCAAGCTTTTCTTCTGCATACTCTGCCTCTCTCTCATTTTACTGACTCATATGGTTTGTGTTCACTTTTCAGACCTCCGTGCTGTTACGATTGGCTCTGCAGTGGGAGCAGTGGGGATGGTGCTGGTGTGTGTCCCACTGCTGCTGCTCTTTTGCAGGTAAGAAATATGAAAACACAGCTGAAGAGGACAGGAGCTAGCACCCATAATACCCTACTGTTAATAGGACATGCTGAAAAGTGGTTTCAAAATGAGACAGAAATACATTTTGAGTTTGTTGTTGTAGGTGTGACTTGGATTGTGACCAGGCTTGCAATAAGTTTCATCGGGCACCCATGGCTGCCCCAGAACATCTCTCAATATGACCATGAACTGAGAGACTTCAATAAAAAATGTAAATTAATGTACATATAACTATTGCTTTTTGTGTTGATTATAGGAAACGGAAAGGCAGCCATTCACCCGACAAGGGTATGGTGGACACTTCCGACTGTTTAGTTACTAATGGGGTGAGTTTTGTCCTTGCACAAAACCTATGTAAGCATGTAGGTTCAAACTTAAGATGCACAAAAACCTTCACATAACCTATGAGCAATGAATTTTAAGTACAAATAAAACTTTTCAGAAAATTATCTTTTTACTGTCAAATCTGTATTTGAATGAGTTAAAAAGTCATAAACAATTCACTACAGTGATATCAATGTCACAGTAGTGTGTAATATAAACATCATAGTGTAGTAGAAAACTATAGTATAGTATGCCATAAAGACATGATAATATAATATACCATAAAAATGTCTTAGTGTAGTAAAATGTTAAAGTATAGAATGCAGTATAAACATCAGTACCAAATGCCCTAAAAATGTGATGGTCATAGTCATGAGATATGTCATAGTAAGTACCCATTAAATGTTATAGTATACTAAAACGCAACAATAAATTATGCCACAACAAATTCATAGTATAGAATGCCATGCAAACGTCTATTTACTATCAAATACTATATACTACTATATACTATATACTATCAAAATCTATATACTATCAAAATCTTACAGTGTAGTAAGATGTGAAAATGTCATAGTATAGTATGCATTTTTACAGCATGCTTTACAATAACATTTTAGTTTTCTATGACATATGTATGACGTACTGTACCATGACATTTCTATGGTATACTACACCACAACATTTAAGACATGCTCTACTATGACATTTTATGGCATACAAACTATGATGTTTTATGGCATACTATACTATGATTTTTTTTTACAGCAAATTCATAATGTTTTACTATACTATGACTTTTCTATGGCAAATTATACTATAACATTTTTAGACCCACTTCACTATAATATTTTAGACTACTATGATGTATGCAAGTCACTATACTGTGACATTTTTATGGAATCCTTTACTATGAAGTTTTCATGGCACATGATACTATGTTTGATATGTTTCAATGGCATACTATGACAAAGTTATGGCACTCTATACCATGATGTTTTGATGACATACTATAAAATTTAAGATCCTAGTATAGTATGCCATGAAATCTTCATAGAAGGGCATGTCATAAAAATGTCTTAGTGTAGTAAAACTGACAAGGGTGACATACTATACTATGACATTTTTATAAGATACTATAACATGCTTATGACATGCCATACTATGACATTTTTATGGCATACTCTGCTATGACATTTTTATGACATGCTACACTTGCTATACTATGATATTTTTATGGAATCCTTTACTATGAAGTTTTCATGGCACATGATACTATGTTTGATATGTTTCAATGGCATACTATGACAAAGTTATGGCACTCTATACCATGATGTTTTGATGACATACTATAAAATTTAAGATCCTAGTATAGTATGCCATGAAATCTTCATAGAAGGGCATGTCATAAAAATGTCTTAGTGTAGTAAAACTGACAAGGGTGACATACTATACTATGACATTTTTATAAGATACTATAACATGCGTATGACATGCCATACTATGACATTTTTATGGGATACTCTGCTATGACATTTTTATGACATGCTATACTATGACGTTTTTATGGCATGCTATTCTATGACGTTTTCATGATATGCTACACTTGCTATACTACGATATTTTTTTGACATGCTATACTATGACAAGCTATAATTTGACATTTTTATGACATGCTATTCCAGGATGTATTTATAACATGCTATACTTTGACATTTTTTTTGACATGCTTTACTATGATTTTTGACATACTATGACAGTTTTTTCATGTTATACTTTGACATCTTTATGAGACATTTTACTTTGACATTTTATGACATGCTTTACTATTACATTTTGATGACATGCCATACTATGACATTTTTATGACATGCTATACTATGACATTTTTTTCACATGCTATACTATGACATTTTTATGACACATATACTATGACATTTTTTGACATGCTTTACGATTACATTTTTATGACATGCTTTACTGTAACATTTTATGACATGCTTTACTATTACATTTTGATGACATGCTCTACTATGACATTTTTATGACATGTTATACTATGACATTTTTATGACATGTATACTATGACATTTTTATGACATGCTTTACTATTACATTTTTATGACATGCTTTACTATTACATTTTTTTCACATGCTATACTATGACATTTTTATGACACGTATACTATGACATTTTTATGACATGCTATACTATGACATTTTTTACATGCTTTACTATTACATTTTGATGACATGCTATACTATGACACTTTTATGACACGTATACAATGACATTTTTATGACATGCTTTACTATTACATTTTTATGACATGCTTTACTTTGACATTTTATGACATGCTTTACTATTACATTTTGATGACATGCTATACTATGACACTTTTATGACACGTATACAATGACATTTTTATGACATGCTTTACTATTACATTTTTATGACATGCTTTACTTTGACATTTTATGACATGCTTTACTATTACATTTTGATGACATGCTATATTATGACATTTTTTTTGACATATTATTCTATGATGTTTTTATGACATCCTGTACTTTGACATGTTTATGACATGCTATACTATGATTATTTTTGACATGCATTTCTATGACATTTTGATGACATGCTATACTATGACTTTTTTATGACATGTTATACTATGACAGTTTTTCACATGTTATACTATTACATTTTTATGACATGCTTTACTTTGACATTTTATGACATGCTTTACTATTACATTTTGATGACATGCTATACTATGACATTTTTGTGACATGTTATACTATAACAGTTTTTTCACATGTTATACTATTACATTTTTATGACACGCTTTACTTTGACATTTTATGACATGCTTTACTATTACATTTTTATGACATGCTATACTATGACATTTTTTTCACATGCTTTACTATGACATTTTTACGACATGTTATACTATCACAATTTTTGACATGCTATACTATTACGTTTTTATAACATACTATACTATGACATTTTTATGACATGCTATTCTATGATGTTTTTATGACATGCTATACTTTGACATGTTTATGACATGCTATATTATGATTTTTTTTACATGCATTTCTATGACATTTTTATGACATGCTATACTATGACTTTTTTTCACATGCTATGCTATGTCATTTTTATGACACGTATACTATGACATTTTTATGACATGCTTTACTATTACATTTTTATGACATGCTATACTATGACATTTTTATGACATGCTATACTATGATATTTTTTGACATGACATACTATGACAGTTTTTTCATGTTATACTTTGACATCCTTATGAGACGTTTTACTTTGACATTTTATGACATGCTTTACTATTACATTTTGATGACATGCCATACTATGACATTTTTATGACATGTTATACTATGACATTTTTTGACATGCTTTACTATTACATTTTTATGACATGCTTTACTGTGACATTTTATGACATGCTTTACTATTACATTTTTATGACATGCCATACTATGACATTTTTATGACATGTTATACTATGACAGTTTTTTCACGTTATACTATTACATTTTTATGACACGCTTTACTTTGACATTTTATGACATGCTTTACTATTACATTTTGATGACATGCTATACTATGATATTTTTATGACATGTTATACTATGACATTTTTATGACATGTTATACTATGACAGTTTTTTCACGTTATACTATTACATTTTTATGACACGCTTTACTTTGACATTTTATGACATGCTTTACTATTACATTTTGATGACATGCCATACTATGACATTTTTATAACATGTTATACTATGACAGTTTTTTCCACGTTATACTATTACATTTTTATGACACGCTTTACTTTGACATTTTATGACATGCTTTACTATTACATTTTGACGACATGCTTTACTATTACATTTTTATGACATGCTTTACTATTACATTTTTATGACATGCTTTACTATTACATTTTGATCACATGCTGTACTATGACATTTTTTTCACATGCTATACTATTACATTTTGATCACATGCTATACTATGACATTTTTATGACATACTATACTATGACATTTTTATGATATGCATTTCTTTGACATTTTTATGAAATGCTAAACTATGACATTTTTATGACATGCTATACTATGACATTTTTATGATATGCATTTCTTTGACATTTTTATGAAATGCTAAACTATGACATTTTGATGACATGCTATACTATGACATTTTTTGACATGAGACTATGTCAGTTTTTTCACATTATACTTTGACATGTTTGACACGCTTTACTTTGACAGTTTATGACATGCTTTACTATTACATTTTGATGACATGCAATACTATGACATTTTTATGACATGTTATACTATGACATTTTTTGACATATGACATTTTTTTTCCACATGCTATACTATGACATTTTTATGACATGTATACTATGACATTTTTTCACATGCTTTATGATTACATTTTGATGACATGCTATACTATGACATTTTTTTGACATGCTTTACTATTACATTTTTATGACATGCTATACTATGACATTTTTATGACATGTTATACTATGACATTTTTTGACATGATATATTGTGATTTTTTTTCACATGCAATACTATGACATTTTGATCACATGCTATACTATGACATTTTTATGACATGCTTTACTATGACATTTTTATGACATGCTATACTATGACATTTTTTATGAGATACTATACTATGATAATAAATAATATACTATATACTATTTTTTATGACATAATATCCTATCACATTCTCATGACATACTTTACTATGACTTTTTTTGACATGCTATACTATGACATTTTTATGACATGCTATAGGCATACTGTGACATTTCTTTGACATGCTATGCCTTGACATTTTTATGACATAATATACTATGACATCTTCATGACATTCTATCCTATGACATTTTTATAACATGCTGTACTATGAGGTTTTTATGGCATTCTTTACCATATACTGTCCCTTTAACAATGGAGCAGATTTGATCTAACCGAGCCTAATTGTGTAATGAGAATTACTGTCCCTTCTTCATTACTCAAGCAAATCTCCTTTTTTTTTCTCCTGTAGATGAACTCTTCGAATGTGGATGTGATTTATACCAATAAAGCCATTCTGGAAGATGAAGGAGTGACAAATTCTTTAAAACAGGATGTGATTTATAACAATAAAGCCACTATGGAGGAGAAAGGAGTGATCAATTTGTCCAAAGAAGATGTGATTTATGACAATAAAGCCATTGTGGAAGGGGGAGGAGTAGCTGAGGAAGACCTTCTCCAGTATGCAAAAGTGGACTTTGCTAAACTCCAGGCCAAATCTCAGGGTAAGCTTGGGGAAGAGGAGATCAGAGGCCTGGCCTCCAAGACGTCTGAGTATGCTGAGATCCGTCTGCAGTCCCGAGGAAGCAACGGGGACGCAACGGAAGAAGAGACAGTTGCTGACACTCATTTGGGACAAGAGAAAGACACTGATGGTCTTATTGTAGACGAAAAGATTAAGGATTAAGTATGGGGGAAATGCCATTTGAAAGAAAGGATCCTGGACTTTAAACTACTAGGAGACTTCACCAGATCTCACTTTAGTTTTATTGCAGTCAGCTGAGCTCAAAAAGTCTGCAGCAGTGGAGGCAGAAACTGCACTGCAGGCAACTTATTTAAAGTCAGTAAAACACACTGGTGGCTTCAAGGTTAGCTCTGAGCTTTTGTCACTGTAATTTCTTTGGTTTCTCTTTACTGAATATATGCAAAGCTAAACAAAATAACCATTAAAGGTATTTTGAATAAATATAGTAGGTAGTTACCCCACAATCAACCATAACAGCAAATACTCCCTTCAAACTCACAACCTTTATTCTTCTACGTGGTTCAATACTATAGAAAAATCCTGCCACATTTAATTATTGTTGATATTTAATATTTCAATGCTAACTTTGTCAATTTATCAAATAAAACCTTTTCGCAGAGGAAAGAAGCAGTTACACACTTTGTCTGAATTTTTTTTATTGACAATTTTGTATTTATTTTGTGTTAAAGTTCCAGCATGTAAGATTTAGTGGCATCTAGATGTAATGATGTAGAACTGAAATTTCTCCCATATGCAAACCACAAAAACATGAACGGACCGATCTCGAGTTTTTTATTTGTCTGTTCTGGGCTACTTTAGAACAACATGGAGGACTTTGGGAAGAGGACCTACTCTGTCTGTCAGGTGATTATAAACTAATGAAATAATAATGAATATTAAATACCATTTCCATCAATAGATGCCCCTAAGCCCCACACACTGGACTATATGTAAATGTTTGTGCTTGTTTAAAAAAAAAGAAAGAAAGACAGACATTCTTTCTGCTCTTTGGTCGGCAGTTACATAGTTACGTACAAAAGCTGAATTCAAAGCCTGTCATGAAATGATGCAATATTCATATGACACATTGTTTTAACATGTATGTTTCAGAAATAAGCCTCAGTAAAGAACTGCTGCACAGCATAACAGTATTAAAGCTATTTCATCTTCTGCTGTTCATAAATGTCCTCATGTCAATAAATGTTTTATCTGCACGTGCATACTTTCTTGTAGAATGCAGGAATCTGTTTGGTACTTGTTACTACATGTTCATAAAAGCAAAAAGGCACTGAAAATGGTGTATTTGGAGTGAAAAAAAATTAAAGTGGTGAAATCCCAGTTAGAAAATGACTCTACCTGTACGGTAAGACTATGCCAGAAAAATTCCGTAGGATAGTGTGCCATAAAATTGTCATAATATAGCGTTTCATGAAGATATCATAGTATAGCATGTCAAAAAATGTCAAAGGATAGTGTGCCATAAAAACGTCATAGTATAGCATGTGATAAAAATGTCATGGTATAGTATGTCATAAAAACGTCATAGTATAGTATGTCACAAAAACTTCAAAGAATAGCATGTCAAAAAAAGTCATATTATAGCATGTCATAAAAAGGTCATAGCATAACATGTCAAAAACATGTTATAGTGTAGTATGTCATAAAACGTCATAGTATAGCATGTCAAAAAATGTCATTACTTAGCATGTCATTAAAAAGTAATAGTATAGTATTTCATAAAAATATCAGAGTGTTGCATGTCATAAAAATGTCATAAAATAGCATGTCATTAAAAAGTAATAGTATGGCATGTCATAAAAACGTCATAGTATAGCATATGAAAGAAATATATTGTGGCATGTCATAAAAACGTTATAGTATAACATGTCATAAAAACGTCATATTATAGCATGTCAAAAAAACGTCATAGTGTAGCATGTCAAAAAATTTCATAGTATAGCATATGAAAGAAATATATTGTGGCATGTCATAAAAACGTCATAGTATAGCATGTCAAAAAAAATGTCATAGTATAGCATGTAAAAAAAAAATAGTGTGGCATGTCATAGACGTCATAGTATAGCATGTGAAAAAAATATTTTGTGGCATGTCATAAAAACGTCATAGTATAGCATGTCATAAAAACGTCATAGTACAGATTGTCATAAAAATGTGATAGTGTAGCATGTCATAAAAATGTCATAGAATAGCATGTCAAAAAAACGCCATAGTATAGCATATAAAAAAATAGTGTGGCATGTCATAGACGTCATAGTATAGCATGTCAAAAAATTTCATAGTATAGCATATGAAAAAAATATTTTGTGGCATGTCATGAAAAAGTAATAGTATGGCATGTCATTAAAACGTCATAGTATAGCATGTCATAAAAATGTCCTAGTATAGCATTTCATGAAAACGTCATAGTATAGCATATGAAAAAAAATATATTGTGGCATGTCAAAAAAACGTCATCGTATAGCATGTCAAAAAATATCATAATATAACATGTCATAAAAATGACATCGTGTAGCATGTCATAAAAATGTCATTGTATGCCATGTCATTAAAACGTCATAGTGTAGCATGTGATAAAAATGTCATAGTATAGCACATGATAAAAACGTCATAGTATGGCATGTCATAAAGACGTCATAGTATAGCATGTTAAAAAAAACGGCATAGTATAGTATGTCACAAAAACTTAAAAGAATAGCATGTCAAAAAAAGTCATAGTATGGCATGTTATAAAAATGTCATAGCATAACATGTCAAAAACATGTTATAGTTCATAAAAACATTATAGTATAGCATGTCATAAAAAGGTCATAGTATAGCATGTCAAAAAAATGTCATAGTATAGCATGTGAAAAAAAATAGTGTGGCATGTCATAAAAAAGTCATAGTATAGATTGTCATAAAAACGTTATAGTGTAGCATGTCATAAAAATGTCATAGAATAGCATGTCATTAAAATGTCATAGTTTAGCATGTCATGAAAAAGTAATAGTATGGCATGTCATAAAAACGTCATAGTATAGCATATGAAAGAAATATATTGTGGCATATCATAAAAACAGCATAGTATAGCATGTCATAAAAACGTCATATTATAGCATGTCAAAAAAAGTCATAGTAAAGCATGTCAAAAAAAGGTCATAGTATAGCACGTCATAAAAATGTCATATTATAGCATGTCATAAAAATGTCATTGTATAGCATGTCAAAAAAACGTCATAGTATAGCATGTCAAAAAAAATAGTGTGGCATGTCAACGTCATAGTATAGTGTTGTTTATTCAATAGCGATGATGTGAAGGTGATGAAGGAGACTCCGCTGACACCGTCTTGCTTGTATATAGAAAAGTTTATCGCAAGAAACTTAGCTGAGGAAGACCTGCTCCACTATGTAAAGGTGGACTTTGCTAAACTCCAGGCCAAATCTCAGGGTAAGCTTGGGGAAGAGGAGATCAGAGGCCTGGCCTCCAAGACGTCTGAGTATGCTGAAATCCGTCTGCAGTCCCGAGGAAGCAACAGGGACGCAACGGAAAAGACACTGATGGTCTTATACAGTAGTAGACAAAAAGGTTAAGGATCAACGATAGAAAAAATAATATTTGAAACACAGGATCATGGGCTTTAAAGTCTGCAGCAGTGGAGGCAGAAACTGCACTGCAGGCAACCTCATTTAAAGTCAGCAAAACACACTAGTGGCTTCAAGGTTAGCTCTGAGCTTTTGTCATTGTAACTCGTTTTCTGTGTTTTTCCTGAAAATTGCAAAACAAAATAACCATTTAAATCATTTTGAATATATATATATTTTTAGTAGATACCCCACAATCAACCATTACAGCAAATTCTCCCTTTAAACTCACAACTTTTATTCTTCTATGTGGTTCAATACTATAGAAAAATGCTGCTACATTTAATTATTGTTGATATTTAATATTTCAATGCTAACCTTGTTAAATTATCATTATAAACCTTTCTGCAGAGGAAAGAAGCAGTTACACACTTTGTCTGACTTATTTTATTCATTTTGTATTTTTTTGTGTTAAAGTTCTGGTATGTAGGATTTAGTGGCATCTAGCAGATGTTGCAGAACTGAAATTTCTCCTGTGTGCCAAGCACAGTAACACAAATGGTCCTATCTAGATTTTTTTATTTGTCTGTTCTGGGCTACTTTAGAACAACATGGCAAACTTTGAGGATGAGGACCTGCTCTGTCTGTATGTAGACATAAACAGCTCATTGTGAGGCAACAAAAACACAATGATTCTTATTTGTCAGGTGATTATAAAACTAATGAATACGTAGTTATGAATATTATTTACCATTTCCGCCTATAGATGCCCCTAAATCTCACACACTGGACATTTTAAAATGTTTGTGCTTGCATTAAAAAAAAACAAAGAAAGACATTGTTTCTGCTCTTTGGTTGGCAGTTACATAATTATAAACAAAAGCGGAACTCAAAGCCTGTTATGAAACGGTACATTATTCATATGACACATTGTTTTAACACGTATGTTTCAGAAATAAGCCTCAGTAAAGAAATCCTGCACAGCATAACAGTATTAACCCTTAGATGCATAAGTGGGGTCAAAAATGACCCCAGGGGTTGTTTTTCTTCAATATCTATGGAATTAAAAGTTTTTATCATTTCATATTCCAGGTATTCCTCATAAAACATGTTTTTGACATGAGGTCATTTGCATTTTTAAAAAAAATTATATACATTTTAAGAAATTATTGTTTTTGTATCACTACCCCTCTCTTCCATAAGTGGGGTCAAAACATGACCCCAAGCATTTCCTGGATGATGGATGGATGGAATATCAAGGGTTAGACCTAGGAATTTTTGATTCTTATCAACTGTGACTGTCAGGTATACATTTACTGTCGCACTTAAACATCTAATGCCAGCAGTCTCACCACCCAGGAGGATTTTTATACAGCAACATATATGTTAGTATTATATTTGTTTTATATCTTGGAATACATATGATGGTATAAAATATGAACTTATTTTTCCACATGCATGACTTTTATGTGATAAAGTATAGTATTATTGTCATCAAATTAGCCTACTTTGTGGTTAGCTGACACTAGCTTACTTAACTTAGCTAGTGTTAGCTAACTACAATATAGTTACTAGTTAGCTAACTACTGTGTAATGTTAGTACTGTAATGTTAGCTAGCTAACATTACAGTACTAACATTACTGCATTTGTTGTGTAGAGATAAGCAGCCTTACTATGATATTTATAGCTTCCTTGTAATAAAATCTAACCATTAGTGTGTGTGTGTGCGTGCGTGCATGTTAGGTCTATTATGCTATTATTGATTATTCAATGATGTCATTTGTGTGTGTGAGTGTGTGAGTGTGTGTTTGTGAGTGTGTGTGGTTAGCTACATTACTGCATTTGTTTTGTAGAGATAAGCAGACTTACTATGATATTTATAGCTTGCTTGTAATAAAATCTAACCCGTTAGGTAGCCTATTATACTATTATTGATTATTCAGTGATGTCGTTAGTTGTTAAAATGTTAATAAAAAGTGATAAATGAACACGTCAAACATGAAATTATTCTTTTGTTGACCAAAATATAATACAAATCATCATCTTTAACCAAAATGAAAGAAACTGCTTAAGTTTATCACATAAAATGCATTGATTCTAACTGGGGTCATTTTTGACCCCACTTATGGAAGAGTGTAGGTATTGGTAGGTCATGCATCTAAGGGTTAAAGCCATATAAATATGTACATCTGCTGAAGTCTGTTTGGTGCTTGTTACTGAATGCTCATAAAAGCAAAGAATGATATATTTGGAGTGAAAAAACAATAGAGTGGTAAAACCCGAATAAGAAATTGGCTGTGCTTGTAAAGTAAGAGTATGTAAACTCAGAGTTTGACCTCAGAGTACTGCGTCTTGTCTTCATCAGAGCTGCTCGAGTCTCGTCTGGCTCTCTGATGTCCAGGCTTTGCCGTGAAGTTCACCTGTGAGTAATTGAGCTCTACTTCATCCTCACTGGTGTCTGTGTCATAAGCCAGTGGATCTGGAGCTTTGGCTGTGCGTGCTGCGTTGACATTCTCATAGTCCTCCAGCTTTTCTTCAATCTAGGATGGTAACAGTTGTAACCTGATCATTTGTGTCATAACTTCTGACAGTATCTGGATTTTATGCACAGCTAATGTCATGTTAATACACTTGAAGCTTGTAAGGACTGTAAGATGATGTTTTCCTTGATTAAATCATTTATTACAGGTAATTTATTTCTAACAAGGAAACATCTTTGTTACAGTACTGTTGGCACACATATGTACTATACAGAGCATGATTCTGGTATAGCTTTTCTGTAATTTTCTTTATAACCACAGGCATGATATGTATCAACCGTTTATGTGATTTACACATTAAACATAACTGTCTACAATGTTCCACTGTAATAAACTGATCATGACACATGAAAAGAATGTGGTTCATATGTTTCTGACCTTTTTAGGTGGCTTGTGCTTTGACACCATGGCATACACATCCTCTGCTGCTTTTGCCTGTTTGTTCCTAGAAGAACAAATAACATCAGACATTTGGCATTCAATAATACCTTTCTTGTTCTGGTTTTTGTATGAAAAAACATATATTCTCACTTTTGCTCATTTCCAAAGTATAATGACGCGTAGTTGAGAGAATCATCCTGTGTTTGTCCACCTTGCTGTCTGACTGGCTTTGGTGCAGAAGGACCCTGAGCAGATGCAGACCGAAGACATCAGTGAATGTACAGCAGCAACTGAATCAGTTCATTCATGTCTTAAAATGGAAACTGGGGGTTGCCTGGTCATTCAGTGCTCCACAATACTGAATACTGAATGATTACTGTTCTGACAAACAGCGAGGACAGAGTTACAGCTCAGTGGGCAAAGCAACAGCTTAAATAATTAAAGGACACATCCGCCTGTCTAAAGTAGAGCTACACAAATGACCGAAGCCAACGCAGATGTTTGCATATTGGTCTTGCAAACAGTAATATTATTGTATGTGTTAAACTAAAATGGTATGGATGCCATTAAAAAAAAGTCGTAGCATAGCATGCCTTAAAATATATCAAATATAAAATGTGGTGTGAAAAATGTAACAAAAAAACAAACAAACAAAAAAAAGAAGAAGCCATTAAAGGGTCATCATAGAAAATGTCAGAAAAAAAGAAATAGTACAGTATGTCATAAAAAAAAGTAATATTCAAAAAATCAAATCAATTTCAAATACAGTATGTCATAAAACTATCACAAAAAGTTGTGGTATAGTATTCCATAAAAAATGCCATTAAAGACATTCCTTTAAAAGGTCATAATATAGTATGCAATGGAAAATGTCAGAAAAGTCATCGTGGTAAAATGTCATAGTATAGTATGTCATAAAAATGTATAATTTGGCATGTTAACAATTTCATAATATAGTACATAATAAAATGTCACAAAAAGTCACAATATAGTATTCTGATGGAAAAAAAAGTCTTAAAAACATTGTAAACAATGTCACAGTGTAGTATGTCAAAGATAATGTCAGAAAAAAAACTCATGGTAAAATGTCATAAAAAAGTATGTCATAAAAAAGTATATAAAATAGTATGTGGTGGTATGTAAGTATAATATTTTTTTAACAAAAAGTCATAGTATAGTATGTTATGAAAAATTGATAATATGGTATGTCATAGAAAAAGTAAAAAACGTCATAGTACCTTAGGCCATGACAGTATATGTAAGACAACATCATAGTATAGTATGTCTTAAAAAAAATTCATAATACAGTATGTTAGAAAAGGTGTCAGGAAAATGTCATAGTATAATAAGCCATAAAATGTCTTTAAAAAAAAGTTTTCTCTTGTAATACAGAACATCCTAAAATTATCACAACAAGTCATGGTATAGTATTACATTAAAAATGTCATAATAAAGACTGTCAGAAAAAATACCACAAATAGTAGACAGATACATAAAAAAACATTGTAAAAATGTCATAGTATAGCATGGCATTAAAAATGTCAGGAAAAATGTCATAATAAAGTAAACTCATATAAACAAAATATGTCTGGAAAAAGTCAGAGTATAGTATGCCATAAAAATAAAGATCATAAAAATTCATCGTATAGTACGTCATAAAAAATAATAGTATAGTATATATGATATGGTATGTCATGTGAAGAATCAGGGAAAAAAAGCCAAAGATGTTTATCATATGTCAGAAAAAATGTCTATGGTAAAATGTCATGGTATAGCTATCATAAAATGTGGTAAAAAATGTCACGGTACACTATGTCAATAAAAAATGTATCAATTTCATAAAATAGTTCACCCTAAAAACATATATAAAAAAGGTCATAGTTTAGTATTCCATTAAAAATGTCATACTAAAATATGTCAGAAAAAATGTAAAAAACATCACAGAACAGTATGTGATAAAATTATTCAAATCCATTTCATGACATAGTGCTTCCTAAAAATGTCCCAAAAAGTAATAGTCAGTCTATAGTCAAGTATAGTATTCCAGTGAAAAAATGTCATAGTATGCCATGTCATAAAAAAGATAATAAAAAGTCATATTATAGTATGTCATGAAAAATAATATTATAGTGTGTCATAGAAAATACCAAGAAAAAAATTCATAGTGAAAAATGCCATAAAAAAAATTCAAGACAATTTCATGATATTCATCATAAAAAAAAGTCACAAAAAAACATAGTGTAGTATTCCATTTAAGAAAGTAAGTAAATATGGTAATCATATAATTTGCCCTAAAAAAGTCAAAGTATAAAATTAATAATATGGTGTGTCACACAAAAAGTAAAAAAAAAAAAAAAAAAGTTTGCCATAAAAATATGTAACACAAAATCATTTTATAGCTTACTATAAAAAAATATGAAAAAATGGAAAAAAAATATAGTTTAGTATGCGATACAAAAAGTTAAATCAATTTCATAATATATGATGCATAAAATGTCACACAGTAGTAACAGTGTAGTGTTATATTATAAAAAAAATCATAGTATAGTATGTCAGAGAAAGTGTCATAGTGTAGTATGTCATAAAAATTTGGATACAGCGGTACCTGATAATTACAGACCTGTTTCCAACCTGCCATTTTTAAGCAAAATTTTAGAAAAGATTGTTTTTAACCAGTTAAATGATTTTATGATTTCTAATAATATTGGTGACGTATTTCAGTCAGGTTTTAGAAAAAATCACAGCACAGAGACAGCACTGGTCAAAATTGTTAGTGACCTCAGGTCCAACATGGATAAAAGATTAATCTCTGTTTTAGTCCTGTTGGACCTGAGTGCAGCTTTTGACACAGTGGATCACACAATTCTTTTAAACAGACTCCAAAACTACATTGGCATCTCTGGTACTGTTTTTAACTGGTTTAAAACATATCTGAATGGTAGGAAATTTTATGTGAGCACTGGGGAACGCTCATCAAGAACCTATGAAATGGAATGTGGCGTTCCCCAGGGCTCAATTTTAGGTCCTACACTTTTTAATCTCTATATGTTACCGTTAGGAGATGTCATCAGGAGACACAGCATTAACTTTCACAGCTATGCTGATGACACACAGCTTTACATGGCCGTGTCTCCTGATGACACAGGGCCCATTGATGCCCTTTTTAACTGCATTTTAGACGTCCAGTCCTGGATGGCAGACAACTTCTTGCAGCTCAACCAGGACAAAACTCAGGTCTTAGTCATCGGTACAGGTCCAGAGAGAGAGAAACTGGACAAACTCCAGGCACTGTCTTTTAATCCCTGCAAACAAGTTAAAAATCTGGGTGTTACATTTGATTTTAATCTCAGTTTTGAATCACACATACGAGATGTTACCAAAAATGCTTTTTATCATCTTAAGAACATCTCTAGAGTGCGCCAGTTTCTCTCTCAAGCTAATGCAGAGACTCTTATCCATGCTTTTATTACCTGCAGAATTGATTATTGTAATGCCCTCCTCTCTGGTCTTCCTAAAAAGAATATCTCACAGCTTCAGCTGCTGCAAAATTCTGCAGCACGCATGCTGACGAAGACCAGAAGGAGAGCTCACATTACACCAATTTTAAAATCTCTGCATTGGCTATCTGTATCTTTTAGAATAGATTTTAAGGTTCTTTTATTAGTTTATAAATCTCTTAATGGTCTTGGTCCTTCTTATTTATCTGATTTGCTTTTACCATATGAGCCCAGTAGAGCCCTCAGGTCCTCAGGTAGTGGTCTTTTAATAGTTCCCAAAGTTAGAACCAAAACATACGGTGAGGCATCATTTCATTACTATGGCCCCCATCTGTGGAACAGTCTGCCTGAGGACCTGAGAGCAGCACCTACTGTTCATATTTTTAAAAGCAAACTAAAGACCTACCTTTTTAGTCTGGCTTTTAGCTGATCTTTTGCTTTATTCTTCTAGCCTCTCTTTTAGTTTACTCTTTTAATCTTATGTATTTTACTCCATT
Organism: Epinephelus fuscoguttatus; assembly: GCF_011397635.1. Lineage (NCBI taxonomy): Eukaryota > Metazoa > Chordata > Actinopteri > Perciformes > Serranidae > Epinephelus > Epinephelus fuscoguttatus. The sequence continues at coordinate 21,796,788 of NC_064759.1, forward strand.
TTAGTCTCTGAGCTACTATCCTATGTTTTAACACTTTTTGTTGTGTGTTAAATGTGGGCTGGGACGGTGGGTGGGTGGGGTTTTGTATTTCATTTTGTATTTTATTTTGTACCCCCTGACCCTTTCCTGCTTGTGTTCTGTAATGTACAGCACTTTGTGATACATTTTATGTATGAAAAGTGCTCTATAAATAAAGTGATTGATTGATTGATCGATTGATAAACAAATTCTAAAAAGTCATTATTTAATACGTTAAAAAATATGTCATAAAAGGCAGGGATATAGTATGCCAAAAATAATTATATGGCACAACATAAATTATGTCATATAAAAGCCATAGTATAATATGCCATGAAAAAGAAATATGAATTTCACAATATAATAACAAAAATTCATAAAAATGTAAAAAATAAATAAATAAATAAAATGTTATAGAATTTGCTAAAATTGCCATAGAACAATATGCCATAGTAAATGTCTGGGGGAAAATGATAGTTTAATAGCATAAAAATTGATAATATAGTATGCCATTTTTTTTTTTTTTAGAATATTGTATGTCATAAAAAAGAACAGCAGAGTTTAGTAGAACAACAAGCTATGTCTTTTAATACCTCGGAAAATTGCATTCTAGACTTTTTACTACTTAACTGATTTTTTAGGGCCTTAATTGTCGCTCAATCAATTGATCAACTTTTAATATTTTTTAAGACCTCGCTGACAACCTACAGGATGACACTAAAGTTGGAGAACATTAAGGGGTTTGCACAAAACTGTTTTTAAAAAAGAATGGTGCAGAGAGACGCAGCATGCAACTTCCAATAGGAATATTTCATTAGACTTCCTCTACCTGGAAAGCACCCATATCATTCATACTCCATGCCAGGTTTCCAAACCCAGGCTGAGCTAACCCTGAGGACACACTTCACAGGCTAAATGTAGTACCCACAAGTACTTGTGTAAAATTGGCAGACCTCCCCTGTAATAAACTCATTGAATTGTGATATGAAGTCTGCCATATACAACTGTTTTCATGCACTGTTGTGGTAATGAACTGCTGTGAAACTTGAATTGCTTGACTCACTTGTTTTCCTGGAGGCAGATTCACAGTACAGTAAACAGTGCTGATGTTAGACGCAGGCCTGTGGAACACCAATGACGACAAGAACATAAACATGCATACTCAGTGACTGACTATAAGATATGACAGGGAACACTCTCATTGTGCCATTCTTGTCTGAAGGATCTTAAATGGATGCTTTGACTCCAGCATGTGCAGCAGCACCCAGCTCTCTGTCCGACAGAGTGTGCCTTGTCTTGGGTGGGGACAGTGTGTGTGTGTGTGTGTGTGTGTGGTTGCTGTCTTACGTGCTGTCTGGAGGAGGCTGGCATCGTGGCTGGTCTGGCAAGAGGTCATCTCTGCTCCTGAAAGGCTCTGCCGTGCCGGGATGGTTCATCTGATTCCTCCTCTTGGCGCCATTCCCAAAACCCTGAATTGGTATACACATACAAGCGTGCACACACAAAGATGTGTCATGTTTGTCCAGATCTCTTCAATAAAGCAGCATGAAAGGTTGCAAAAATGAGTCATCACCAGCAAACCAAAACAGGGCGGTGTGTTCTTAGCTCTTTGCTGAACTGATTTCCGCCTCCTGTGTCTGAAAAACATAAAGAGACATGACAGTGGTTATACATTCCAATTACACATGCCAGATCTGTGAAATGAATTTGTTTTCATAGTTTACCTGTAGAAAAAGACAATCACAAAGATGAGCAGAATAAGAAGAACAATGACGATGAGCACGGCCTTCAAAAGGCTTCCTGTAGATCAAAGAGACCGAGCATCAGAATAGAAAAACAAATGTGAGAACAAGTAGCACAGTTTCAACTGGCTGTGACTTTATCAGAGGGAGTCTGATTTCACAATACCTACAACACATCTACCATATTAAAGCAATATACTTTAAATTCACTCACGGTCAAACATGTGGACCGGGCTGGACAATCTTTCATAGACTTCATTTTTGGCGATGCAGTAGTAGCTTCCCGGTTGATCTGAATACACTGTGAAATTCTGACGTTCAGAGACCTTTTCATCCTTTTTGTTCTTGTTTATCTTGTACCAAAAGTACTGTTTGATCTCAGGATAGCTGTCACTGCTGCAGCTCAGTGTCACAGAGCTCGTCCCGTCACTGTCCTGCTGCTCTGCTGCTCTTGTGATCTTTGTGTGTTTTGGAGGATCTAAGCAGGGAAATTTAGGAGACAGGGAACCAGGACATTAGCTCAGTGTTAAAGTTTACAGAGGAACGACAGTGTGTCAGTGTTTGAATTTTTTGACATGCCCTGGTGGCTGCAATGAACCACCCACACCTTTAAATGTGTGCTAAAAGATAATTTTTTCCCGTGTAATGTAATGAATGGTAAATATTATTTTGAAGTAGCGATGGTCAGATTTGTTGACTAACAGTTATTGTCTACATCACATTTAAAGGTGCCCTGTGGAGCGATATTCTAAAGAGTGGGTGCCCCCTTTTCTGTATCTTTTGAACACACACAAGAGCGCACAAGTAGGCGTTCAGGCACACTGTTTCACAATGCATATTCCTGTTAGGTTCCAGGTCTCTTCAAGTTATTGACAGTTGTTGGTGGTAAAGCAGCAAGAAATTTAGCAACAGAAAAAGAGCACATTTTGTTTCCACCCCCACCAGAGGGGAAAACAATTCATCACTCAGTTTACTTTGTATTAAGTGAAGATGACTCGTTACTTACGTCTGCTGGCAAACCAACTGCCCAAACAAAGAAGAGCCTTTTAAGCTTATAAGCAGTGTTGGACCTAGCACATGTGGTGGCCCAGTGCCCTCTCCCATATCATCTGTCTGCTCTGAGACAGCCCAATCTGTATTTACAATTATGTGTTGTATCTCTTAGTTCATCCACACACCACCCTGCATGTATCAGTCCACTCACATCTGACTTTAACCTCAGCTTGCTGTGATTTTCCAGTTCCAATCTCATTACTGGCTGCACAGCTGTACCACCCTCTGTCAGAGGGACTGACAGACTTTAAGTCAAAGGAACGCGTCTTCCGAATGACTACATTCTTTCCATTGACCATCTTCATCCAGGTGATGGAGGTCACTTGTGGTTGAGAATGGGCACTGCACTGCAGCGTCAACGTCCTGTTTTCATCCACAACAAAGTCGGGCGTAGCTTGTACGGTCACGTTTTTGGGATGATCTGCGTTTACCAAACATATCATGAAAAAGAGAAGAATCAGATCCAGACATCGTCAGATATAATGACCTGTATGGTTATCACTATCATGATCCAAAACATTTAATTTAAGGTTACCACAGAAACTATTAAACTACTGCGATTAATAATTGCATACTATATGTTTTAATTTTGTCAGAGGGGGACAGTTTAAGGTATGTATTTGTCCATGTGGATGGTGGACATTAAAATGTACAACTGCTAATTCAGAAAAATGGTAATTTTTGAGTTGCAATAGGTGCATTATACCTTAAGGTGGTTTGTCAAAACAAAAACTGAACATTTAAAGCTTTAAGTTAAGACTATTTCATTGAACTATATTTTACTCAGTGGTGGAATAATAATTGGGGTTTAAATAAAAGTAACAATTCTACACTATAAAAAAATAAATGAATTAATACATCTCCAGTAGCTACTTTCTGCCTCTTATTATACAGGTGTGTCTTGTGTCCACCCATTGTACACGATAATTCAACCAGAACCACTGTACTAATAACTTTACACATAATCAAAATGTCTTAACATGGAAAGAACAGATGATAAAGATCTACTTTTGCCCTTTAAAATCAAATTGTTTTTCTTGTACTGAGATTAAATAACTATATGGAAAGTTTTGGTTTTGCTGATTTGTTTGATGAGCAAAAACACAATGCACCACTGAATCACTCACATTTCACCACCAACGTCCGTGTTTCGCTCCTATTTAAACCTTCACTGCTCTTGGCTTCGCAGACGTAAGAGCCTGTGTGGGCTGAAGTTACATTAAATGTGTGATTGAGAGTGTTGGGGTGTGAATCATCAAGTTGAGTGACAAACACTTCTGGACGCTGAGGATTTGATGAGGAAGTCCTTGTAAGGGTGAGCTCTGACAGTGGGAAGCTCTCCACAGTGCAGGTGATGGTGATGAGCTGACCTTCCTTGACCTCAGTGTCCATAGACAGGTTGGGTATGGTGGGAGGATCTGTAGAGAGGAAGCAGTTGTGTGATTTTCAGGCGGATTCACGTTCATTTTTTCAACAAGTGGCAAGATATTACAAGAGCAGCCCACAAACAGGAAGTCAACCTCCGTCTTGAAGGCTTAAAGTTTGACGCTTAATGTTTCATCGCTCAGCGGCAGAGACAAGGGCATAGGTTTCATTTCAGGAGGGGGCATCAAACAAATCTGAGCATCAAACACTCAATTTCCTGCATTCTGATAAATGTTGTTCACTAAGTTATGGCGGAAATGGCTTTATCTATGTAGAAGAAAACACAACATTCAGGTGATATGTAGCAAGTCAAAATAACAATGTAATGGAACATAATCCAGTAAGGATCGCAGCATTCTGTATCACTGTCAAATATTATCTAATTTATAGATAGTCTGGCCTGTAGTGAGTTAGCCAGCACAGGGCAGCTGCCTTTTCATATCACTTAACAATCAATATGTTTCATTTGACACTAGCACTGTAACATTATGATCTCACGGTGAAGCACCTGCAAGACAACAGCCTGGATTTTCATGTACTCCAGCCTCAGTGCCATGTCCTCTGACAAACAATGAGTCATCCAAAATACACACCAGCAATTATACTGTTGCATGTAAAGCAGGTGGAAACAAAGCACACAAACACCAGTAGAAATTATTTCCCATCCAGAAGATCAGATGGAAATTAAAGGCTATCTGATTGAAACACACATACAATTAATAATGACATTAGCGTAGGGAAAAGTCGTAGGGACATATTCCCATCGTCCCAAACAAAAATTCTGCCTATGGGTAGAGAGTTAGATGTACGGATCGATACCACTCTCACAACTGTCTGTTAAATATACAGCTTCAACCAGCAGCAGTTTAGCTTAGCTTAGCATAATGACTAGAAACAGCTAGCCTGGCTGTGTCCAAAGGAAACAAACTCTGCAAACCAGTATCTCCAAAGTTCACTAAGTGACACATTAATTAATCTGTATAGAAACTAGAATGTAAAAATCAGAATTTGCCATTTTATGCAGGGCTATGTGCTGGACCTTTTGTAGGCTGGAAGCAACTGCTTTTTTGTAAAATGGCGAATTGATTCAAACATTTTAATTTGTCAGTTTTAGAGGTGCTTGGAGGTAGATTACCATTGTTCTCACACAGAGCCAGGATAGCTGTTTCCTGTGTTACGCTAGACTTATCTAACCAGCTGCCCGCTCTCGCTTCATATTAACCGCACAAATGTGAGAGCTGATTTTATCTTCTCACGCAGATTAAAACTCTGCCAGAAAACGATTAAGCATGTCTTCTAAAACGCTACTTTACTGACTTTCAAAAGACATGAAATGATGAAAAAATACAGAATGTAAAAATCATATTGCGTAAAATCTTTTTTTTATATACTTAAACTTGATTTAAAAGTTAAAAGAAACTTCAGAATGACAGAAATTTTTCAGGGAAACACAGTTACTTACAGAGTACTTGTATATACACTTGCTCACTATTCTTCCCTGTACTGATGCGGTTGGTTGCGTTGCACATGTAATATGCTTCATCAGCTCTTTGTACATTGCCCAAATACAGAGTACTGTCATAAGTTGTGTTGGACTTCCACTGTAAGGAGTCAGTCTGTTTATTTGTGTTGAAGCGGTACCAGGAGTACATCTCAGCGGCAGGATTGGCATCAGTGATACAGGTGAATGTTAAAGATTCACCAACTTTCACTCTGTTATCCTCTTTACCCATGGATATGTTCGTCTTCCTCGGGCCATCTAGAGGGAAGAAATAACTTAGTATGCTTTTCTCTGTCATCATCGACGCTCTGATATACATGCACCACAAGGAGCTGTGAAACTTACATTGAACGTCAATATGACAAGGTGGGGATATTTCTCCAGTACCGACGGTGTTAGTGGCTTTACATCTGTAGAGGCCTCTGTCCTCAGGCTTGATTCTTTCAACAACATAATGGTGAGTCTTCGTTTGATTAATACTTGTCCCATTCAGAAACCACCAATAGGTTGTAGGTTGTGGGTTGCTTCTTTTCACGTTACATGTCAAAGTCATTTTATCTCCTTGTTTAACTACAGAAGGAGCTGAAACCTTTTCAATCTCAGGCAGATCTGAAACAGAAGATTTAATTATTTTGTTAGGCTGATTCACAATAATAATGGACTGAGAATAATTTACTGTAAATCACAAGAAAATGTATCATTCGAGATTATTGTTATGTACAAATATCAGAGTACGTTGACAAAAAATGTACAGCGGCATTACAGAAGCTACCAAGAATCACAAACACACCAAAATACATTGAGGTAAAACACAGGAAGTACTCACATTCAACATTTATATTAACTGGTTTTGATTTTTGTTTGCCATGTGTATTTTGAGCCTCACAATGGTATTCTCCCCCCTGTGACTCCTTAATTGATGGGATCTCCAATACTGCCCCTGTTGTCATTTCCTTTTGTTCGTTTTTAAACCAGATGAATGTGGGGTCAGGACGTCCTTTTGCGGAGCAAGTGAGTGTCACAGTTTTATTTTCAACAACAGTATTAAGGCTTTTGTTAGCCTGTGTTTCTCTGGGACCATCTGTGTGAAAAAAATAAATACAAGTCAGGAGAAACTGGTCAACACAAAACATCGTTTATGTAAATCAAATATGCTTAAGAATAGAATCAAACTGTATTTGATTCAAGTCCAAGTAAAGATTTTTTTTAAATTGTCTAACAAAGAGGCAGAGCATGAATTTAGCACAAATATGTGACTTCAAAATTCAGATTTTTCTGATATATATATATATATATATATATATATATATATATATATATATATATATATATATATATATATATATAACTAAGCTGTTTATTTATTCAGTGCGCATGAAAACTGTGCCATGAAAGTTGTATTGCATGCCAGTTTTTGAGACCTTTCAAATTAAGTATCAGCTGCTCAAAACGTTCATAATTCCTTATCTTAATATTACTACTTAAAAGCACAACAATTAGCTTGTTAATTCTGTTATTAAAAGAAGAAGCATTTAAAAGCGGTGCAGATACAGCCAGTAGGCACTGTTAGTTTAAGTATTCTTTTCCAAATATTGCATGTCTAGTTTAGGTTTGACACACACAAAAATGCAATGTTTAATATTATTGACCATATAATTCAGAGGTATATAGTCTGAGTTGTGAACAAAACACTTGTCAACTGATCAGAGTTGAAAATGTAGGCCTGTTCCTACTGCTTAGTTTAAAAATGTTTCTGATGTTTTTCTGCAGAGACACTGCCCTGTGCCTGTATTATAATATTCTCTGTGCTCAGGACATTTGTGGGCATGTAACCCCCCCATGGCGCTCAGGTGAAGTCAGAGCTTTTACTTTCATTGGCGAGTATATTAATAAATAGTGACCCACAATCCTGCATAGTATACAGTACCTTTAACAATTACAAGAACAGCACCACAAAACATGAATAACTTAGGCTCATAAATCGTTACGTTGTATTTGCTCCTGTGTTAAAATACTTTTTGATTCATTTGAAAGGGCTCCAAACTTGGGTTTTGATTTTGAGTGCAGGTGCAACCCTTAGTGTACGTTTGTTTATATCCATAATAAATATGTCCACTGTAATGTAGACGTGACATAAATAAACCTTATGAACTTACATTCAACAGTTATACTGATATTTTGAATCAAATATTTGTCATCTAGTACTTTGCATGAAAACGTCTTCCCATCATCCTGCCAGTCGACTGGAAACCTGACTGTGGTGCTTTTCTGCTTTTCCTCTATTTGCTGAGGCTTTGAGGTCAGAGTTGGCGTCAGCTGTGTCAAACCTTCAATTTCTGGGTTGGAAGGACACGAACTTGAAGTAGAGCATGTGAGCGTTATAATGTCCGATTCGTTTAGAATGGGTGGTTTCTTGAAAGTGAGTGGGCATGGATTTTCTGAAAATATGAAAATGAGACAAAAGTATAATGGTGAATATCTACAGTATGACAAAGGTTAGTAAATTAGTATTAATACAGTATCACAATAAAAAATAAAAAAAACCCAATTCAATTATTCTTTTTCTGCATCAAATACTCTGCATAGATACATAGAAGTAGGTAGTAAAATGGATTAGTGATTTAGTAAAACTACACCAGAGTCATAATTGATGTCAATCAATTGAGTTAAAACTCATGAGCCAAGGAACCACAGAGTTCAGATTAAATCTTGAAACACAGTGCTTCCCAGCTGGTCCAGCCACTGGGTCCAGACTTTCCCTTAGTCATTAGTTCAAGGTCCACACAGTTTAATATCTTCAGCATCATACTTGTGCTTGGCCATGCCATTGGGCTAATTTGCTGTCTCTGTCAAGTAGCTGTCCGTTAGTCACTCACTCTACAGCAGGAAACTGCACTTCAAAATAAAACCTCTGTGTTGGGACTTCACTTGATTCCAAAATAAAGATTTTTTTTTTTTTAATTTTTTTTTTACAAACTCAACACGTTCGTGAGTCATTTGTGGTCCATTCAGGATGGACCCCCAACCCACATTTGGAACGTGGCCCACCAGTTGAGAACCAATGCACTAAATTATGTTATCTTAATCTGTCCTAGCATGGGACTGAAAAGAGGGTTAAGCAGGGTGAGCGACACGCACATCCAAAAAACTTTTACAGGTGCTGGATCAAAAAATCAAGCAAATAAAGCAAGAACCACACAGGAGATCTGCACACTGTATTAAAAGCTCCCAGTAATAGAGATCACTAACAGAGATCTTTGTCAGCCATTTTGAAAGGATTTCAAACAGAGATCTTTATTAACATAAATCTAAATTAGACTGGATGGTATTGTGTGTTCTCAAAACCTGTCTTAGAAACTTACATGAGATTTCAATGTGGCATTGAAAGACACACAGGAGAGGGAAGCAGTGCAGTCTCCCTCTGGATTTTTTTTTTTTAACATTTATTCTAACATTGTTTTTTTTATCTTCACCATATTTTTCAGTCTCAACCAATTCCACTCATTCTGCCTTCAGACCAGCTCGTCATCTCATAATGTTTGCATAACTAATCTTTTTGCTGTGTATTTTTTGAAAATATCTTCCAGTATTCTGATCATTCTACTTACCTATAACAGTAAGGATCACTGGTGGATCAGTTTTCCATTTATTTTTGACTTCTTTTCCTACAAATCTGAAAAGATAATCTCCATTGTCAGTTTTGCTCAGGTTACAGATTAAAATATTGCAGGACTTTGGTGGGTATACATCCCTCCAACTTGAAGGTGGAGAGCCGGTATATTTCACTCTGCCTTCAAAGTCTGAATTGACAGGACGTTCTGTGTAATTTGTGCTGTAAATGACAGTGCCCAACAATCCATCTTTGTCAGACCAAGTTGAATTCTTTATCCAAAACCAGTATGCTCCATCAGTCTTAATTTTCTGAGAGACTTTGCATTTTATTTCAACGCAGGACCCCTCGTTACCAGTCACAGCAGTAACCTCTGTTGTGAAGAATGGTTGGGCACAAGAACAATCTGTGGCAGTAAAAACACAAGTGGGAAAGTCAGGTATGTGACCTAAAATCAAATCTTGTTCAAACAAAACATTATTATCATAGTGGAGAAATAAAATTCCTACCTTTTATGAGGGCCAGAATTACAAACCACCCGACTGTCAGAGCATTCATTTTTGTGAGGCACTCAAGCTTGATATCTGAAACACAAAAAAAATGTGTGTACATTATTGTATACATCATAACAACATAGAGCCTTTTTTTAACTGTAAACTATATTTGCATTTTTTAAAATGCAAATGAGTTACAAGATTTTCTTCTTCCTCTTTTTTCTTTCTTCCTCAATTCAAGATTGTGGGGAATCCTCCAGTATTGCAAAAATATAAGTTATTTTTTCCCTCACACGTAGCAGAACGTGTCATTGTTTTCATTAAAAGACTGAGAGAAAAAGACTTCATTAAGAAATATTAAGGCTAAATGTGTTGCACTGTAGTTGTAATTGTCTGTTGTATACAGCTGAGCCCAAAACATAACTATAATTTGAGGCTTCAGGTTTCTTTTTCCATTATTACCTAAAATAGGACTTGGGGCAACATCGTATTTGACATCAACTGTTTGGTTAGATCACTTTCATCTGCTCCACCAGCCGTGCATTCAAAAAACATCCATAATACAGTACACAGAATATTTAGAGTGCAAACAGTAAAGTGCTTTTATTTTACAGATTTGGTGTTCTTAAATGCTCCACAAACAGTATTTACATACAAATGGCAAATCCTGTACATTTGTGGATACACCAAGATAACATGTTGTTGAGAATGCAAATCAACTGAATCAATTTTCCCATTCAATTGAAGGGCTTATTTAGAAATCAAAACTTTCTCTAGACACAGACATTGTACATCCTTCATGACTGAGATAAACCATCACAGACAGAGATAACTCATTCAGTGAAATCAGGCGGTCAAACACAGTAAGTATTTCACGGTGAAAGATACAAAATTAGCTTGTTCTTACCTCAGAGGATCCACTTATAGCAGCCTGCAGCACACACCATCCCTCCTAAAGTAAGAGTAAGATTTAAAAAAAGGAAGTTTTCACAGCTGACTTAAAATCTTGTGAAATTTGCATGCCCATCCATGCAAGCCTGAGAGCACAATCTTTTATAGACAAACTGATGAAGGTGATAATGTATTTTCTTCTTCAACTTGCCTGCTACAGTGTGCATACAACTTCCTCTCACTTCCTCTATTTAATGCCTTTTGTTAATAGTGAAAGCCGCTGTACAGGGTGGGCCAAGTCTTTTTCTGTTTGCAGAACATACGCTAATACAGTATTTAAAGTGTCCTTTTAATAATTTAAGCTCTGAAAAACAGTGAAATATAAACGTTTCTGCAGTACTGCATTAAAAGTGCCTTCCTTATATACCAAAACAGAAAAGTAAAGACAAACCACGCGTAAACAGGAAACGTTACACAAAGATAAAAACATTTTTCTTCATTTCCCCTCCACAAGAGCAACAGCCACTATCTTCTCAGCGTCAGCCGCCATTTCATCAATGGCGCCGTTTAAGGCTTGTAGCATGGCAGCAAATGAGCGGCTGGCAGAGCGGGCATGTCTGGGCATCGCCATCTCCACCAGCTTTGACGAAACCGTGGCCAAGTCCTTCTCTGCCGCCACCAGCCGCTTTTTCACTTCACCTTTACTGACCTCCACTGACAGGACACAAGTCCGCAGTCCTTTGAGCCTTGTGGGGTCCATGCCTCGCTGTCGGGCCAGCCGCTCGACTGATTCATCGTCCAGGCACAGTGATAATTGTGCTTTGGTTAGAATCCGCACTGCTACACTTGAGTCCACCATAGAGGCCACAAGGGGAACAGGAATAGCCGACACTCCACCAGATAGCGAGGCGGCAGCCCACACTAGTGCTTTGAATGCTTCTTTTTTCTGAGTGACCAGAGTGGGGGTAAGCGTCGGGAGAGCAAAGAGAAGGGCGTGGGCTCGGATCTCTGGAAGGTCTCTTCCCATGTCCTCCAACAGACCAGGGAAGTCAAACCTCTCCAGGGTGGAGGGTCTCACCAGGTAGACTTTCGGCAGTGTCACACCCTGTGATGTCAGCACGTCCACACTGGCTTTCCTCTTTTCTTCCAGGCTCTTTTCTGTGTCTTTTGCTGAAGCTAAGAGAATAAAGTACACGGTTTGCCGCTGCAGTGACCGGGCTTCCAGGAACACCTCCACACTGTTGGGTTGGGGCGTCTGTGTGAATGTCATGACGACAGCATTGTAGCGTGGGAACTTAAATTTATCCATGTATCCCTCAGGTTCAAATGGAGAGGTGGATGGGATGGGTGGCAGATCCCACAAGCGAAAGTCAGGATGTTTAGGGTTTGGGTAGCCTGCCACTTCCTCCGGAGCAACAGTGGACTGAGACGGCGCTGCTCCATCGTCCCCAGGACCAAGGCCTCGGAGGGAGTTTATAAAGGTGGCTTTTTCATCCCCACGGTCCCCTATCACAGCTAAGTTGATCCTGCTGATCAGGAGATCCTCAACTGCATCCTTGACATCTGATAACTTATTGAGTTCTATGGACTCTTTCAGGGTCTCAAGGAGGTTCAGGCTTTTCAAAACATCAGCCATGTCTGTGAACAGATGAAGATCACAATTATTTAATAATAAGTGCAGACCAGGAAGACCACATGGATACTTAAAGATATCTGCAAACGTTAAAGCCAATCTACTTTATCATACCGGAGATGTACCAATAGATATGATGACATCTAACATCATGAATAAAAACTAAAAAACTGGCAGCTTTTCAATAGTAACCATGTAACATAATCATCCTAAAAGAAACGTCAAAGCAAAATATATTTCTGGTGTCACAGGAAACCTGCTCATTTCGCACTGCTGTTAACACTTAAACTAAAGGTTTGCATGGTACATTTAACCAATCAAATTTTGACTTTCTGGCAAGTTTCAGATCAAAACCATAAAGCACACACTCACCTACAAATCTAAAGAATCGGCCCTTTGGATGAAATATTTGTCCTTGTTTGTCAAATGTTGAATCTTCTGCAGCTCTAATGCACCAGCAGCGTCAGGTTGATCTATTTAAAGGTGTCTGTCCAGCTGGTGGAACATTCTAATCCTGTTAGCTTAGCCCTAATCCAAAATCACTTTAAGCACATTCATGCACACTGTGTGTTTATGTAAATCTATTTTATTTAATGCATAAGCATACACACATTTACAAGCACATAAAAAATATAATACAAAAACACATTTTTAAAACACAGCATCATTTATGTTACATTAACATTTATATTTAAAACATCTTACATTATTATCATAGCTATTATTACAGTGCAAATATTTACTAATTAGTACAACTGTTCATGTCCAGACAGGAGAGGACGACCAAACAGTTATCAGTAGCCATTAAGTACCTAAAAATATACATTTTATTATCAATATAAACCGGAAAAGGAGCTATGAGGTGACCTGACTGCTGAACGGTTAAGGTGCATATTGCATTACCCCAACATCCATGATCTGACTCCAGCTGTGGACCTTTGCTACATGTCAAACCCCATCTCTCCACTTTTTCCTGTTTCTCTACACTTTTAACAGTCAAAAATAAATGCAAAAATGGCAACAAAAAAATCTGACAGAGATAAATTAAACTCAAAGCCTTAACCAAGTATTTTTAATTTCCTAAATTTTACAACAAATTTTTAGGCTGCATTCACAGCAAATCAGATTTTGCAGCGATAAGCTGCAGGGTTGTGGGCCGGTGTGGGAGTGTCACTTAAATGGCCCTTTTGTGTGTGGGTGGAGAGTGGAGGGTGGAGAGAAAACCACTCTCTCAGTCTAAGCAAGTGAGTATTTGTCTTAGTAAGTTTGTTTATGTTGGCTTGAAAGATCTAGAGACTTTTAATTATCATCAGTGTAGTATCAATACTGACATAAATGCATGCACACACAGTGTGTGCTCTCCTTTGTAGGACAGCAGGCTGCACACGAGCTGTTAATATGCTATATTTCTTTTACTCAATATAATATCTAATGATAGAAAGAGATTGTATTACTTGTTTCCATGGACTGTGGGAGTTTTTCCAGTCTCATCACCAGTGATCAGTTAATGCAGGATTGGCATTTGTGAATGCAGCCTAAGTGTGACAGATCTGTAAAGGACAGATTACCTGTTTTCAATTCAGGTTTAAAGACTTGATTTTCAGAACCTGGCCTACCACCTTGAAACACAAAAATCATAATCAGCAGTATGACAGTTTCATTTTCTTTTCATTTACTGTGAATTTTGGGTTTCCCCACATAGGCCTTACAGAGGCATTACCAATAAAAAGGAACTGAGTAATGTTAATAAAGTTGAAGGAGGCATGTATACTGTATGTGAGCCTCTTAAAAGCCAAGCCACAGATTCTTGCTTTCTTCCCTTTTATGAGGAACCAAGTATGCAAAACAACTGACACCTGGTTGGTGTTTCAGATGCTATTTTAGGCTCACATCCTCTCACACAGTGATTTCCCGTCTTTGTGACAGAAGACGGTGCTGTAAATTCGGGTTTATATGTGTGTTAATTTCAAATACAAAGTAATTTGAACTAAATTCTCAGATAACTTGAAGGATCTGTAATCTAGATCTATTAGCAGAAACGGAATATAATATTCTCAACTGTGTTCTTTTAGTGTATGATCACCTGAAACTAAGAATCATGTGTTTTCATTACCTTAGAATGATCCCTTCATATTTGAAGGGTCAGCCATGTTTTACTGGCATTTTTCTACAGTGGCCCAGAATGGACAAACCTAGCACTGCCTGTAAAGAAGGCCTCCTGCGCCTCACTTTCAATTCACAGTACTGCAGAGAAAAAGATCTATGAAACTATTGACAGGACATCTCAAACTGCAGACAAGATCTTGTCTTTAATCCATGGGGCACATGCTCTACCCACTGAGCCATCGGACGCCCCAATACATCTATGGTTACCTGAAGGCCACCAGAAGTTCTTTAAATGGGGGTGAACTGAGGGTATTCAGCTGGTGGCAGTCTCCAACCTCACTGCTAGATGTCGCTAAATCCTGCAAAATGGTCCTTGTATGTGATATAATCTCTCTGGTCTTTAAAAATAATACTATATAGAGCACAATAATATGTTAAAATTGCTATATTCAGCAGTTAAAGCTGTAGCTGGTAACTTTTATCAGCTTTTTACATTTTCTTAGTTCTATAGTCTTTTGAGTCGGTCTTGAATGTTGAGTTAGGTCACAAGAAGGTACAAATATCTTTATTACGTATGATTTGTATATGTAATATGTACTTTTGTTGCGGTAACAATGTAATTTGAATGACAGCTGCTCTTGTAGGTCCAAAAAATTATCTACAAATCTCTGTACTAATACAACTTTTTAAAAACTACTGCACAGTGGTCAATGCTGCTACTGTACAAAGCTGACTCACTTATGACTAGTACTACCTATGACAGTTACACAATATCATTTGAGGGTTACCGCAGGCTCAGTTTAGCTTTTGAAAACCACAAAATCAATGAATATGTTGCAGGAAAAAAAAATAAATCACACAACAGCAAGAAGTCATCTAATCAGAGCAAATTACATAAGTAATCTTTATCTTCAAACACCTAAGCAGCACTATCAGATCTGACTTATTTATTTGTTTTCTTAACACTGGAATACAGTGCCACATCCTCACCTTCACCTTCACCTTCCTTCTCCTCTGGTTCACTATGTTTTTTCTCCTCATCCTCACCAGTCATTTCCTCCTCACCCTCTTCATCTTGATCCTCCTCTGATTCTTCTTTAATTTTCTTTAGTTCTTTAATTTCAGCGTACTCTGTCTCAGTGGTCCCCTGTGTCTCTCCTGCCTCTTCTGCATCCTTCCTTTTAATCAGGGAGAAATCAATCTTGGAGTACTCCACTTCCGATTTCCCCGTCGCCACGGCTCCTCTTGCTTCATTTGCCACTTGGTCGATGGCCTGATAATCTTCCACTGCTTGACCAGCATCTACCTGTCAGGTCCAAAACATATGGTAAGAGTCATTCATCAGCTGCTACAGTGCAAAACAATTGGAAATCCTGATTGGCAATCCTCAGATGGCTCAACTTGAAGAAGCTACTGAAGCTCCTCCACCTACTGAAAACTCCTGCACTTCTCTTTATCAGGGTGTATTTTTCAATTTTGCCACAAGGTGTCACAAAAGTCAAATCCTACACATTCCAGCTTTACAAATGTATGATATGACTAGCTGTACAAATATAAATACCGGAGGATCCTCGTGACTTGACACCATCTCCAGAGTCTCGGCCAGATTTCCATATATCCTTTGTTTTTTTCTGAGGAGAGATGTTTATAAAAAGCACAAACATTAACAGACAAATACAACAAGTGACTTTTTATCTCACATAACAAACTATAAAGTACCATTGTAATAGTTTAACATGTTTTGGCCCACTTGCTCCAATAAATAAATATTTTCCATTACTTATGATCATTTTCAAAGCATGCACTGTTCTTTATAGCACCCTTTATGACTTACAAATTAACATTTTACATGAACAAAGCTTGGAATAATCAGATAAACAAATAAATATCAGCAAAAAAGTAAAAAATAACAAGACATGAATCAGAGCGTCAAAGTGTACCTGTGACATTTTCTTGCCAAACAGCAAATGATTGCAGATAGAAAGGCGCCAACCGAAAATGCAATGATAATTTCCCACCGTGTGATAATTCGTAACACTTTTATGACTTCACCTAGAAACAAGAGGAACAACTTGTTATAAACAAAACAAAACTGAGGCCACTGTTGCTTCTTGAATGTCATAATACAGAGATTACAAAAAAAGAACATTTCAAGGTTGAGCTGTTACCTTCTTTTTTTTGTTTCTGTTCTGCATTGCTTATGATGAGGTTTTCTTTTGCTTCCCCATTTGTGTTGCTGCTGACACACTCAACAGAAGTGCTGTGGTCTTTTACAGTCAGGGTGGCAGTGCTGTTGACCTTGTGGTTTGACACGGTGATAAGGACTGAGTACTCAGTGTGGTTCTCCAACAGCGGCCATTTGATGGTGGGCAAAGGAAACCCTTCACTAATACACACACAAGTCAGGACCTCTGACTGATGAATGCATCCGGAGCTCTTTAGGATCTTTGGAGACACTGCAAACATCACAACATCGGATAAAGTTTACAGTGAGCTGATAGTAGAGTAGGCAGAATATGATAAGTTTCCTGTAAAGGGGATCTACTTCAAAGTCTACTTACAAATCACCGTGACGTTGGCATACATAGTCAGAGTTTTGTTCAGATGTGTTGCTGTGCAGATGTACTGTCCAGTATGTTCTGCTGTTACATTAGGGATGACAAGAGTAGCTGATCCAGTGCTGTTCTGCAGGTTAGTATCAGCTACACTGTTCAGGTTTTTCTTGGATGGGACTTTACTCCACATGACAAGAGACGAAGGGAAATTCTCAAAACTGCAGGTCAGATTCAGAACATCCCCCTCATTTACACTGGTCTTTCCAGTTATTTCAGATTTCTTCACAGCTATGAGACAAAAATGGACAAATTATTTTTATTTATTAGATAATGCAGTCTAAAATATTCGTAACATACGGCATTGATCTGAAGCTGACAACAAAAGCCTTACGTCTCATTCTCACATATCTTTGCATAAGAATGTGCATCAACCAGAAGTCTGTTCATCTCTGATGTGTTTGAGAAACTCCTCCATATGTTTCTTTTTGCCTCAGTACAGAATCTGCCTGGAATATACTAATGAAGTTGAACTTTTGCATAAGATTTCGGAAAGACAATATGCTCTCGATGTGTAGACAATGATAATACATCAGGGTATCTACCTGCTAAAGAAGAGAGACTTTCACTGAAATGCTGCTGAACCTGTGGAAGGCCAACCAATGCTATTGCTGTAGCATGTGACCAATATAAGTGTTTCCTGATGCAGGATGTGATATGGTTTCAGTCAGTAATGGTGTCAGGTTCCTGTCTGAACCATAGACAGTAAATGATGCATGCACAACAATGAGGGGTGTAATAATACGCATATTTGTATTGATACTTTCGGTTTGGTATGCATTACAAACTGAGCAATTAGTTAAACTAATCCTATTACACTGGGAAAACAAAATGTCCAGCGTTAATTGTGTGCTAACACATAATGCTCTCAGTGCTACAGCACTTAACAGGCAAGGTGCTGTCTGCCCCTCCCCCCACCCCCAAACTAAAACATTCTACTCCAGTGAGACATGCTGGGATGCACGCTATGCTAAGCTAGCTCATTGCATGATGGTTACTAACGCCATCCCCAGACCACAAGTAGAAGATCTTCCAATAACCTACAGGTCTGGCATTTGGAGTTACTTAGGTTTTGCTATGAATTATGAGAATGATGGCAAGAGGGTGGTGGATGAAAAAATCAACAGTATGCCACATCTGCTACACGACAGTAGGTTACATCGGTAGGAATACTTCAAACACATCAAGTCATTAATGCTGACACCACCCCAGTGTGTGGAAACACATACTACAAGCTGATGCTATCCCCGCAGCTTTTAAGCAGCTGTTCCTAATGGATATTCATTCATTCACGCGGGGGGGCTGGAGCCTATCCCAGCTGACATCGGGCGAGAGGCAGGGTACACCCTGGACAGGTCGCCAGACTATCGCAGGGCTGACACATAGAGACAGACAACCACTCAGGCTCACGCTTGCTGTGAGGCGACAGTGCTAACCACCACACCACTGTGCCACCCTCCTAACGGATATGACAGAGCTAAAGAAATAACTGCAGGGTTTGGTAATGTTGCATTTATTGCCATGAATACGAGATAACTACACTGAGCTAGGAGAGCTTCTCTAACATTCTGCAAAGTCAAAAGAATGTGAGAGTATGAAGAACATGTGCTACTCACTGGTCACGTCAGGAGTCGTCATTTTCTCTGTAGCCGTGTTGCCTTTCAGGCTGATGTTCAGAGTCACCGTCTCCTCTGTTTTGATGTTGTTTGTGAAGCTGACCTTACAGGTGACATTGGTGTTGTGGTGTTTGGCTGAAGGGTTAAAGGTCAAAGTTGAGCTGTGTCTCTGAGTGACAGCAGTCAGATCCTCAGTCTTGAGATCAGTGATGTTTCCTGTGATGTGAGAGTCCTTCCCTCCTGCTCCTCTCCACGTCCAGGTGATTTTAGGAACAGATCCAGAGCAGAGACCAGGAGCAGTGCAGGTCAGTGTGGTCTGCTGTCCCTCTGTCAGAGGAGGAATCATCACTGTGGGCTTTTGGGTCAGACCTAATGGGAGAGCAGTCCATGAGTGGAATCAGATTAACCAGAAGGTTATTATTCATTTCAAGTAGGACTTATATAGTACTCTACTCTGCTTAATATTTCAAAGGGGCAATAAGTAGAAGGTATGGCAGAAGTGGCTCAATCTATCAGCGTTGTTGCTGTCCCTTCTTGCCACCCACAGACGTCAGTAGAGGCCAAACATTACTTCAGTGCATTAAAGGTTTATGAAAACCAAATATGTTGGCGTCAGGGTTGAGTGCTGAACTCAGTACTTTTAAGGGTACCGACCAGATAACATTGGTATTACCGAGTACCGATTCATGTTAAATTCATCTCTGCCAAATGTCAGCATCTGTGTGAGACTGCCAGGCTCAGACAACAGTCAGAAGTGAGGCCTGAAAGCCAGTCATGGAGCTCTGAGGCTGGCAACGGAGCTCCTGGTCACTCCATTGGCCTCCAAGCAAGCCAAAAGTATCGCTGCAGCACCGATCTGCTGCAATAGTTTCGGTGTCTGGTCAATTTTCTTTTCTATATCATTTTAGTAAGAACCTCGGATCACTGCTAGATGAACAGACACACATACACACACAAGTAGATGGACAGAGACAAAATATTAGCTCTATGTGTGATTAGAATAGAGCAGAACTGTGTTTTAATCTCCTATGTCAGCCATGCAGCTTGTACACAAATTAAATTTTTGTTATTACAGAGAAAGTGAAGTACAAAAAAGCTACCTTGGGCCCCGATCACACAGGAAGCTTTTTGCAGGTTGCAAAATGCAAAACGCGAGACGCACTGCCCTGCCGTTAATTTTTTTAAAAGTTGAATGCCACTGGCAAAAACAATGCTGCCTGCACCTTTTTGTTGTTGCCAGGCAAACACCTCCTTACCCTTACCTTCCCGTGTACTTAATCTACTGTTTTTTATTCATTTATTTCACAGTAATTAATAGCTAGTTACTATAATGGTGAGAGGCTGTTGGTAAATAGTTCATTGGGCACAGGGAAACGGAGTTCGGTGTGGGAGTATGAGACCCTTAAAAAAAGAGGGTGGATCATGGGGAGCACCACCAGCTGGTCCAGGAGCTTCGCCTCCATGATGGCAGTTTCCAGGCATATTTTAGGATGACTCTGGGGCAGTTTGACAAACTGCTGTCTATCGTCAGGCCATAAAGCTCTGGGTATCCAGCAACCGCTACCACCAGTTTCTCCTCCATTATTTACCATCTGTGAACCTGTTGTCATGACCACCACAGAAGGTCCAGTTCTAATCATCTGACTGGACAATAGGAAAAAAGCAGAGATGATATGGGGCACTTTTCTGCTTTTTTCGACCGAGGAGTTCAGAGCTCTCCAGCAAAACGCCAGGTGCCTAGAGCGCAGAAACACAAGGCGCATAGCAACACAAAAACAGCAAGCAAAAAGCCTCATTCTCATCAAAAACAATTACAAAAACTCACCTCAAGATGCTAAAAATGCTTTCTGTGTGATCGCGGCACAGGTACCAGTACCAAATTCCAGGTAGCAGAAATGATACCAGTATCAATTCAAATGTGAACGGTACCCAACCCTAGCTGATACATGCTTTAGTTATGACAATAAACATATTCAGTTAGCAAACAACATTTGCTGTGGTTCTACTTACCTTTTACAGTGACATTTGCTCCAGAAGATGCATATTCTCGCTCTGTTCCATTCAGGATACCGTTAAGTCTGAAATGATATGATCCAGAGACAGACTCACTAAGGTCATTGATGATGATGCTGCAGTTCTTCAGTGACGCTCGTACTCTAGACCCAGTATGAGCTTTAGGACTGGTGTCATTCAAGTGGAGCACTATGTCAGAATCACTACAGTTCTGTTTAGAAGGATCACATTTGTGCCAGACTCTAAGTTCCAAAGTGATGTCAGGATCAGTGGTAAAATGACAAGGTATCACAACACAGAGTCCAGCCTCTGCTGTTAGTTCTGCATCACTAAGCATGACGCAGGGTCCATTTTGAGAGCATGTTGTTTGTTCTTGAGATGCATCTGTTAAAACAAAGAGGGAAAAACAAACAATTAGAAACACAGGATGTGTAGACAGTAATAATACATCAGGGTATCTACCTGCTAAAGAAGAGAGACTTTCACTGAAACGCTGCTGAACCTGTGGAAGGCCAACCAATGCTATTGCTGTAGCATGTGACCAATATAACTGTTTCCTGATGCAGGATGTAATATGGTTTCAGTCAGTAATGGTGTCAGGTTCCTGTCTGAACCATAGACAGTAAATGATGCATGCACAACAATGAGGGGTGTAATAATACGC
Source organism: Epinephelus fuscoguttatus (assembly GCF_011397635.1). Taxonomy (NCBI): domain Eukaryota; kingdom Metazoa; phylum Chordata; class Actinopteri; order Perciformes; family Serranidae; genus Epinephelus; species Epinephelus fuscoguttatus. Next base: position 21,818,166 of record NC_064759.1, read on the forward strand.
ATATTTGTATTGATACTTTCGGTTTGGTATGCATTACAAACTGAGCAATTAGTTAAACTAATCCTATTACACTGGGAAAACAAAATGTCCAGCGTTAATTGTGTGCTAACACATAATGCTCTCAGTGCTACAGCACTTAACAGGCAAGGTGCTGTCTGCCCCTCCCCTCACCCCCAAACTAAAACATTCTACTCCAGTGAGACATGCTGGGAGGCACGCTACACTAAGCTAGCTCATTGCATGATGGTTACTAACGCCATCCCCAGACCACAAGTAGAAGATCTTCCAATAACCTACAGGTCTGGCATTTGGAGTTACTTAGGTTTTGCTATGAATTATGAGAATGATGGCAAGAGGGTGGTGGATGAAAAAATCAACAGTATGCCACATCTGCTACACGACAGTAGGTTACATCGGTAGGAATACTTCAAACACATCAAGTCATTAATGCTGACACCACCCCAGTGTGTCAGTAGGTGGAAACACATACTACAAGCTGATATTATCCCTGCAGCTTTTAAGCAGCTGTTCCTAATGGATATGACAGAGCTGAAGAAATAACTGCAGGGTTTGGTAACGTTGTATTTATTGCCATGAATACGAGACGCCACTTGGTAGCAGGCTTTATGAACATGCTTAATGTAACTGAGCCCTGTTACAGTGTTCCATGAGGAGTCCATTTCAGCCAGACCATAATTTCTGCTTTATACTACTTAACACAAGCCTAAATTATGATGTTAGTTTTAAAACATTAAAACATTTAAGAAGATGGGACACTCAGGTATCGCTTCATCATTATTTAAAATAAAAATAGATCATACTTTATGATGTTAGTTTTAATAAATTAAAAATGTAAAATCAAGGAAATTTCTGCAGCATATCTACTAGATTTTTAAATATCTAATGGATTTATCTTTGGTAAATAAATAATTAATTTATTCAGAAGTCAGGTGTTGTGGGCCATTTGAGCTTCAACAAGCTGCTAAGCTAAATTTAAGCGACTAAAAACAGAATACATGTGACTGTTCAAGCAATTTTAAAGCGTGAAAGGAAAACATTTATAATAAACATTTATTAACTGTGGACATTTGATTTTGGTCTCATAACAAGATTGCAATAAAGCTACACACTATACCTTTGTTGGCATAGTTGCTTCCCACAGCGAAGAGCAGAGTCACCCAGACAAGAAGAAACATCCTAATTTGACGATTAAGTCACTGAGTCTCTCCTTCCACAGACAAACTCTTTCTTTCAAAGGCACGAACACCTTATGGAAAAAGTGCAACAAACATACAGGAAGTCTAGTTGATCAAACTGGACCAGAAACACAGCTCCACAGCTGACAGCACAGATGTTAATACAGGATGTTGCATGTTCATCTATTCTGCACTGAGGATAATAAATTTGACTACAATATTCCCCAGGGCCTCATTTTACACCTCTTAGCAACAGCTCTGAACAAGAGATATCTGTGGTCTCTGCACTGTCTAGCTTTATTGTAGCATCACTATTTAGTTCAATAGATTTTATATAGAAACATTTAAAAAATATAGTATATGTGCTGTTTTACCTGTTTGACTCACCTGCTCTCTTCTCAGCTGTGTGACTTCACTCTAAACTGACTCTTTCTCTCAGCATCTTTCTACCTCTTCCTTCTTTGAACAAAAAAAACCCAAGGGTTGTTGCTTCTCTCATTAGACTACTATAATGTTGTAATGCAGTTATAATCTCATACTGTAGTATCACATTATCCTTCATATATACTCATGGGAATTTGTACTTTCAAAATTGAATAATGAAAGGCAAACCATTTTTGTTTAGTTGTTTATTTATTTGTACCACTTTCATGACTCTGAACAGACATGAAACTTGTATGAAAGAGGAAGCTTACAGCGGATGCACAAACAAGAAGTAAAAAACTTTCTGGTCATCTTGAGAAACAACCAACTAGAAATAACTTTTCTTTGTGCAGATATTTATGACTCATGCGTTTGATCAGTATTAAATTAACTATTGGACCAACATTTGTTGGTCCAATAGTTAATTTGATTCTTTTTCCACTGATGAATGCATTAAATACCTACAGAATATCTGTTTGCTGTCATTTTATTTTGAGCCTCTTAGAAAGCACTTCTGTATTTGTATCTCGTGCAACATCTGTAGGTACTATTCTCAGCAAAGTCACTGGCTATTATTTGATGAATTTCCTGATATGGCATTACTGTATTTTTAGTCTCTGATAACTTCCTGTTCTACCACTGTGCTACTAAACTATAACTATCAATAGCTTTAGCTACGTACATGTACATGTTAAACACTGAACCTGCTGAAGAGAGAATCATGAGGGTTGAGAATACACTTATACCTAATTTAATCCTACAATGTTTCCTGTGCAACAAATTCTCTGCTCACTCTTAGCTATGAGCATCATGTTGATTCCTGTTACACATTTCTAAAAAGGGAAGTTATACAACTACTTGTTAGACAGAAACAAGAAGTACAGTTCTGCAGAGAAGTGTTAAAGCTGATTTCTTTAATTCTTCTCTTTTCACATCAATAGTTGTGTGAATTTATGCAAATTTAAGTTTCCTTACCAAAGTGATACATACAGAATGACTCTCTGAAATAAAAATGAAAGAATAAATACTAAGTACATCTCTTCTGTTACAGGGTTAATGTTTATTTCTGTGCAAAGCTGATCACCAGCCAACAGATCAGAGCTGTGCTTAGGCAAACATAGGGGCACTGGAAATCCAGCAGAGCACTTGAGGTACAGACAAACCACCACTGAGAAGCACAGAAATGTGCACATACATGGACTGCGTTTGTACAGAGCTGTAATCTAAAGCACTTTACAATTTTTGTTACAAATGACCAGGAGCTGTCAGGGCTCAGTGTCCAACCCTGCATTTAATAGACGACCTGGTCGCTCCACCTCCCGAGCCACAGATACACGTATTGTTGCTTTAAATAAAGGTTTAAAACAAAAGCGCAGCCCAGTCACAACAAGAAAATGTACATTTCTGCAAACTACAAATACGAGACATTTGCACGTGTCATACATGTCATGTCAAACTTTGTAAAGTGACGTAATGTATGAGCTGACGTCATTGAGGGGTTGAGGTGACGACGAATGGCGACTCACCTAGGTTATACCCATGACCAAGTGGTGCTTGTGCCTAAACCTAACCACATGTTAACCACAACTTTGTTTAAATTTACTGGCTACATAGTGAATGTGCAAATGTCACATTTCAAGTGGTCTGCAGAAACATTCAGTGCCAACATTTTTTTTGGTGACTGGGTTGAAAAGAGCTGCAGTGCCCCCTCTGTGGGCACTAGCACCATAATGGCAACTTCTTCATCAACCTAGAATAAACTAATACAAACTTATAGACAACATTTGAACAAAGACATTCTGTACAATATGAGCCCTGAGCCCTATGTCTTGATACTAATGACATGTTAGATTTTGGTTTATTCAAGCGCAATTTTAGCTGCATGTATTTCTTAAACAGTAACATAAATAACATATTGTTTGAAAGCTTAACTACTATATAAAGCTGTTAATCCTAGCTGATAGTGAAAATAAATCATATGTTTGACACCAAAGATTTTCTCTACAAAAACAGCTTTTTACTTTTTTCCTTGCCTTATTTTTTGGTATTTATACGGTTCAGAATTGCTTATTTGAGGATCAGTCATGTGAAGCTGCAGTTGTGTGGATTAAATGTGTTCTGTACATGAAATAGATGTCACCTCATGTTGTGATTACCTATAATTTAATGGTAGTTTAATGAATGTAAAAGCACAGACTCTAGCATGTAGAGGTGTTGACATGTCTTCAGGCATCACATTAGAAAATATTATATTTGAAACCTACCCCAGAAATCAGTCTCTAACATCTCACTTGCTTTTTTTTCCAGACCCCTGTTAACAAACCTCAACCTAACATCTCTTTGCTTCTTTTCATTTATGAATCTTTAAGTATTGAGAACATAGTTATCCACCTTCATCTTTTCTCCCTACCTCTTTTGTTTTATTTTTAATGTACATACATGTGGTCCTTTCTGTAAAAGGAAACCTACATTAGCATCACATCTAAACATTAATATCTGCACTATATCAACTCACAGCTTGCACTTATGCCTGTGTTAAATGTGATACTCATCTCACTGTATTTATGTTATGCCACTCCTGTCTATATAAAATAATCTGTCATGTTTGTCTCATTTCTTCAATAAAAATATCATACTGAGACTCCACCAGGCTACACAGTCCTCACATCTCACCCATTATTTCATTTACATTGGAGTACATTGCCACATCCTCACCTCCCTCCTCCACTGCAGACACACACTGCTCTGTCTCCTTTTCTTCCTCAATCGTCACTTCCTTTTCCTCATTGCCCTCCAACATTTCCCCTTCCTCTCCACCACTGTCTTGACTCTCCTCTGTAACTTTGTTCTTAATTTCAGCGTACTCTGTCTCTGTGGTCCCTTGTGTATCCTCTGCCCCCCTGGAACTCGTCCTATTTAACAAGGAGAAGTCAATGGCGGAGTATTCCACCTCTCTTGGTTCCACATTACTGTCAGGGGCTGACGCTCCTCCTTCAGCTGCCTCTTGGTCATGGGCCCCACCATTTTCCCCTGCGTGACCAGCATTGATCTGTCAGGTATAAATAAGAAACGATATATTATTTGCCAGCTGATAAAATTCACACAACTGAATGTGCACTGTGCATGAAATCTTTTCAGCTATCATTTAACACAAAACAACAGTAATTCAAAACTCTGCAGGGTTTCTTCACTTACTATGAATCACAAATACTTTACATTCACGACCAAAAGTTTCCAAGTCGCTGTATTATCTTTATTTTTAAATGTATTTTTTCCTGATCTTCGAGGTTGAAACTGGCTCCTACTCAATTATCCTATCCTAGCTGACATTTGACAAGAGGCAGGTTTACACCCTGGACAGGTTACCAGACTATCACAGTACTGTGTATAGCTAAGCAAGTATAAGAAGACCTGATTTCAAAAAGGCAAAAAGTTAAAGATGTCACATTTCTTCCAACATGTTAAGCAGTATTACTTTTTTCATTGTAATCTTTTACACGTTCAACATAAAAAAAAAAAGAAAAAGAAAAGGAAAAGGGCCTGACGCAAAAGTTAGAACACCCTGCATGGTCAGTACTTATTATCGCCCCCTTTGGCAAGTATCACAGCTTCTAGGCTTTTTTGTAGCCAGCTAAGAGTCTTTCAAATCTTGTTTGGGGGATTTTGACACTGTCTTTACTGCAGAAAGCTTCTAGCTCTGTGAGATTCTTGGGCCTTCTTGCATGCACTGCTCCTTTGAGGTCTATCCACAGATTTTCAATGATGTTTAGGTTGGGGGACTGTGAGGGCCGTGGCCAAACCTTCAGCTTGTACCTCTTGCCATTTCTTCAGTACATTACCAACTGAGGTGACAGACACCTAAAATGCTTTGTTATTTTCGTTCTGCTTTCTGGGCATCAATTATTTTAGTTTTCAGAATGCTAGGCAGGTTTTTAGATGAACCCAGGGCTGCTGATTGTTGGGACAAGGTTTTATGAGTCAGAATATTCAAAATTTGCATTACCTGGCCTTTCCTAACAACGACTGAGAAAGAGCCATATTCCTAACATGCTAATTAAGGTCTTAGACCCTGTTAGAAGTTGTCTGAGAGCTCAAATGTCCTGGGGTGCCCAAACTTTGACAAGGTACTAATGTCCTTTTTTTCCACTCTTAAACTGTACAAAACAAAAATAACTAATAAATAGCATATTTCATCTTTAACTTTTTGCCTTTTGGAAATCAGTAAAGGAGAAATAACAGCAGAAATCAGTTTATCTTGAACTATTCACAGTAAAAGAAGTTTTGACCAGGGGTACCTTACCTTCTGTTTGCCAATGTATGCTTTTATTTTATATAGTTGAGATTGCTGTTGGGTGATGATGCCATGCAGTCCTCTTCAACAGGTCTATACTTACAACTGCATAATAGTGCAAAAGTAAGAAAACTCTGACAGTTTAAAGCTACAGTTGGTAACTTTTATGAAAATAACTTTGTGTCCTATTTGCTGAAACTGTCACTATATTCTGAAAGAAGTACATGAACAGATAATCTGTAAAATAAATAAAAAATAAAAATCATGTCCCTTTACCTCTTCCTCCTGCCTCTTATGGTATATGCTAGAATCAGACTGTGGGGCAGCAGCATCAACCAATCAGTGCAAAAGCTTTAAAATGAGAAGTTGGTTCCAGCTGGTGGGCGGTGCTCTGTACTCTAGTCAAGTGTATCCAACATGGTGGCCAGGGTCACAAATGTTCTCATTTGACAGCTAAACAGTACAGTAAAATATGTTTCTGAAAACATTTGAGGTGAGAAATGAGGCAACACAGTGACAGAATACTGATTAATATTTGATCAGTGCTGAATAGTTTGGTTGCAGTTCGTGAGCAGTGATTGACATGATTGACAGCTGCATTAGAGACTCCTCGGCTCTGATTGGTTGTTTTCGTTCACATGTGGTAAGGCCATTAGAAATGCAACAAGGCAATAGAACAGGCAGAGGAATATGATTGTTTTCACAGATTACTGGTCTCATTTAGTGCTGTGTAAAGTAAGTTGTGTATAGTAAGTTGCAGCAAATATGAAAAGTGTTTTTGAAATAAAAGTTACCAACTGTGGCTTTAGGTTTCTGCAAGTTGATATTCATACTGAAATTTTTCATACTATGATTTTCATACATAGTGAAATAAAAGAAAAGCAATGGCACTACATGTCTCATCACAAGATTAATATTTCAGCAAGTACAAAAAACATTTAACTATTATATGCAATAATAACCAGCTGTGTTAATATAAATACCAGTGGAACTGCTTGAATAGTCATCATCTCCAGAGTCTCAGCTGAGTTCTTCTGTTTATTTCTGGGGAGAACATTTAATAACATGGGAACACATGTTAATGAGTAACAACTGATGAGCAGGGATTATTGAATCAAAGTCACATTAAAAAACGTCTCAAAAGGACCACACTTGTGATTGATTGATTAACCTAACATTATTATAACCTTTGTTTAATCAGGTCATCGTGGCTGCTAACCATTGTCTTCTGATTTTTTCCAATTGTTTTCTTTCTATTTACCAGGTAACAATTATTTTATTATTAATTGCTTAATAGGTCATTTTAGCGGCACAATAGCCCATCAGTGTTGCTTCACAGCAAAAATGTTTGGTTTAAACACCACCAGCAAACTGTTAGCAAACACAGTCATGGAGGCGTGTGAATTTGTCGAATTGAAAACTCTGAATTATCCCTGTGTCAATGTGTGTAAATGTCGCTATAATACAGACCATCTGTCCAGTGTACCCAACCTTTCACCCACCACCTGCTAGGAAATGCTACAAACCCTAAGTCCTAAACCTGAGCAGCAAAAACAGTCTAGAAAAGGGGTTCTCAACTGGTGGGTCATGGTCCAAAATGGGCATTATGAACACTTTATTTTCTACGTACAGTGAATTTCCAGCACAAGCTTTTATTTCTAAGTGCCATTTCCTGGTGTATAGAGAGTAAATAGTAGACAGATACTAGTAAACAACAAACTAGCTTGACGACATGGCAAAATGCAAGTATGGCGCCGATTATATTAAACTGTGTGGACCTTGAACTAATGACAAAGGAGAAATCTGGACCCCATGGCTGGACCAGTTGGGAACCACTGGTGTAGAAGATGGATGGATGACGTAAAGAGACAATGCTCCATTAAAATACATTTACAATTTCAGATCGATATATGAAATCAGCATTGCATTACCACACAATGCAATGTTCACTGTGATAGACAATCAAATTCAAGCAAGTTTCAAGTCTTTACATTTAGATTCATACTCTTACATTTATCTATATCTGTATATCAGTGGAACACATTAAATAATGCTAGTGGTATTTCTTGGAAAATGGTTGGCATTAATCAAAGGTATTTGCGATTTACTGTACAATGTATAAAACACTGGTGTGGTCCTTTATATTGATCATTATACACAAAGAATGCTTTTAAAATCTTTTCTAAAAAAGATGAACAGTAAAGTGAAAATAAATGAAAGTTTACCTGTCACATTTTCTGGCCAAACAGCAGATGGTTGCTGAGAGAAGTATCCCAATCAAAAATGCAATGATGACTTGAGGCATTTTAAAAGCCATTAAAAAAATCTTGAGTAGATCTGAAATGGAGATGAAAAAATTGTCCAAAGATGAATAGTCCTGATCACTGCTGACTCTTGTTGAACACATTTTTTAAAAAATAGGTAATGAAAATGTCAGTGGTCTAGAGTGGAGGATGTACACACTGTATTAGTTGTCAACACTTACCCTCCTGGTTTAACACGACTGTTTTGATTGTGAGGTTCCTAGCGTCATTGTTGCTGACACACTTGACAGTGGTGTCGTTGTGATGTTTAACAAATACAGTAATGCCGATGTTCACCGTGTGATTTGACACATTGGTAGTCAGAGAGTATTCAGTGAGAGTCTCCAACAGCGGCCATTCAATGGTGGGTAAAGGAAACCCCTCACTGATACACACATGGGTCAGGACCTCCAACCGAACCACACATGCAGAGCTACTTAAGATCGTTGGAAGAACTGCAAACACAAAAGAAGAATCCCATTAATAGATGATGAGAAGATGATGATATAAATCTCTTTAAAAAGGAGACTAGTAAAGCCTGCTTACATATCACATTCACTTCAGAATCTGTAGTCAGACTGGTCTGGTGTTGGGCTGTACAGATGTACAGTCCAGAATACTCTGCTGTCACATTAATGATGACAAGGGCGGCTGTTCCAGTGTTGTTCTGCTGGGCAATTGTAGTTTCTTTTGGCAGGGTTTTGTTGGAGTCGTGCTTAGGCCAAGTGAGAGCCGATGGATGAGAACTTTTAATACTGCAGGTCAGGTTTAGAGCATCACCCTCTTCAACAGTTGTATTTCCAGTACTCGCAGGGGTCGTTACAGCTTGAAGACAAATTGTACATGAATTATTGGAATCTGTCTGACGGACAGTTTGTTATTAATCTACATATAAGGCCCCAGTCTGAGGCCAAATGCCACCTGGAGGCCTTAAAAATGCATCAGTAAGCATTCAAACCCTTTTTATAAAAGGATTATGTACCTTAGAGCCCAATGTAAGAACAAAATCTCTATATCAGTAACTGAAATGAACTGCCATTTGACTTGAGGAGGCCCTCTGGTAATCAAGATATCTGACAATGAAAAACACAACAATAGTAATAGTTACAAAATGTCCTCACATAATGTTACGTCAGCTTTTGTCATCTGTGTGTTGTTCAGATGTGTTGCTGTATGTACAGTCCAGAATGTTCTGCTGACATATTATTGATAATAGGAGAGGCCGGCGTTGTGTCTTTGCATTTCATTTTTATTTATTTCATGCAAGCTTCTATTGGAGCCAAATTTAGTCCATATAATAAAAGGCACAGGTTAACTATCAGCACTGCAGGTTAGATTCAGAGCATCAACATCTGAGGCTTGAATTACTGCCTTTTGGTTGTATGCCTTTGTGAACCAGTTAAGTAGCTGTTACAGTTTACATTCATTTCTATCCACACTTGTGTAGCCACGACACCTGGCAATGCTTCAAATATGGATGTTGCTGTTAAGAAGCTACAAATTCTGAAACATACATGCTTTACACACATTCAGTATGTGACCCAATGTCTCCTCTTCTGTTCCTGAGTTATGACAGTGAATAATGGCCAAGAAAAAAAAGCTTTTTGCAGAACATTGATGTCACAGTGAAGTTGACCTTTGACCTATTTTCAAGGTCATCTTGGGATATCGTGTTTACAAGAATGAGACAGACGAGGTCACAATGACCTTGAACTTTTACCACCAAAATCTAATCAGTTCATCCTTGTGACCAAGTGAATGAATAATATTCACCTCACAAGAAGTGAATATACTGATGTTGTTTCCTTAGTATTTTGTGTTGTAGTATTCTCTATCATGAGACTGTGCCAGGAAAGGTTGTGACTCCCCCTGCTGGATGTTCTTCTTGTGCTGGCTGCAGTCACCAATAATTATCCCCACCTGTGTGTACTGTTTGTGAAATTGCCTGTGTCTGTGTCACACGTCTGTGTGACGATATTAAAGTCAAATTGGTGTGCTGTCCAAGTCTTTACTTTTTATTATCATTTTATACATCAAGGATACAGGACCTAGTCTTCAAGGTCTCACTGTGAGCTGAGCTGTTTTGTTCTTATTTTCTCAATAAAGTGAGAGAAATTTCACAATGAATGCAATTTGTGAAAGTCCTAAACCAGTCTGGGTTTCAGACCTTCATCCAGACACAAGATATTTAAGAGGGAGCTTAAAACAGCCAATTTTAAAAAAGCTGTTCACGCTGTATTCAGTTAAAAATCTCAGGACGAGCTAAACATTTTTTCCAAGATAAGACCCAAGAGTTTCACCTCAAGTTATGAAACTTTATATATTCACGGTCCAGTTTTAGGATAACTACACTGAGCTGGGAGAGCTTCTCTAACATTCTGAAAGGTCAAAAGAATGTGAGAGTATGAAGAAGAACAGAATGTGCTACTCACTGGTCACATTAAGAGTCTTCATTTCCAGTGTAGTGATGCTGTTTGCAAAGCTGACCTTACAGGTGACATTGGTGCCGTGGTGTTTAGCTGAGGGGTTAAAGGTCAAAGTTGAGCTGTGTCTCTGAGTGACAGCAGTCAGATTCTCAGTCTTGAAAGCAGTGATGTTTCCTGTGATGTGAGAGTCCATCTCTCCTGCTCCTCCCCACGTCCAGGTGATTTCAGGAACAGATCCAGAGCAGAGACCAGGAGCAGTGCAGGTCAGTGTGGTCTGCTGTCCCTCTGTCAGAGGAGGAATCATCACTGTGGGCCTCTGGGTCAGACCTAATGGGAGAGCAGTTCATGAGTGGAATCAGGTGAGCAGCCAGAAGGAAATCATTCATTTAAATTTGGGCGTGATAATTAGATACTTTGTTATTCATTTTAAAGAGCATAAATCAGGAGATATTATCAGGAACTGCTGCAGGTCCTACTGCCTGCCCATAGAGGTCGACAAATGTTAAACATTATTTTATGCTCCATTGAGACTCTAAATACACCAAAGATGTTGCTGCAGTTGTTAGGTACCACAATTAACATCTTTATTGTATATATTTGTTTCAGCTCTTCGTACCTTTAACAGAGACAGTTGCTCTGTGAAGAAAATCAGAGCTACCCGGCTTCCCATTTACTCTGAGTTGATATGATCCAGAGTCAGACTCAGTGAGGTCATTGACGATGATGCTGCAGTTCCCCTGAGTCACATCAGGTTCCAACAGTGACACTTGTCCTTTGAACCCAGACTGAACTTTGTTCTTTTGGTGGTGTTGAATATAATGTCTGAATCACATTTTGGTTCAGATGGTTCACATTTGTACCAAACTATATGTTGGGGTATAAAGCCATTTCCAGTGGTGAAAGAGCACGGTATCACAACACAGAGTCCGGCCTCTGCTGTTATTTCTCCTGAGAGTGATACAGTAGAATCCTTCTTGGCAATGTTTTTTCCTCCTGGAGAGGAACCTGTTAATATGGAGGAGAAAATTTTTTTTTTTAAAAAAGAGATCACTGATAAAGAGGTGAAAGGTGTCCGCATTTTTCTTTAGCATCATTAGTTTATACTTGCTGATATGTGAGGCTGATATTAAACATTGTCCCATCTAATCATGTTATCAAATTTCAGTGATTTTAAACACAAAACCTATATTTAGAAAAACAATATCTAATTTTTGTTTACTTCTTTCCCTATATTTAGCAAGTGAATTCTTAATTTACATTTAAGGTATTCCCAGTAATGAATAGATGTTTTGATAGTTTTAACAAGCTCCAGTCTCACTAATAATGCAAAGTACTTGTATGTGGAGCTTGAAAGGGCAGCGTTTTAAAGGCCATCTAAATGTTAAATCACTAACATTTTAAGATCTTATCAACAGCTTTAAAAGAGAAATACTGGTATCACTACAAGACTCAGTAAAGTTTAACAAGATTATAATAAAGACGCATACCTGTGTCAGCATTGCTGCGTCTCACAGTGAAGAGCAAAGTCGCCCAAATGAGAACAAACATCCTGATTCGATGATTAAGTCACTGAGTCTCTCCCTCCACAGGAAAAACTCTTTCTTTCAAAGGCACGAACACCTTATGGAAAAAGTGCAACAAACATACAGGAAGTCTGGTTGATCAAACTGGACCAGAAACACAGATCCACAGCTGACAGCACAGATGTTAATACATGATGTTGCATGTTCATCTATTCTGCACTGAGGATAATAAATTTGACTACAATATTCCCCAGGGCCTCATTTTACACCTCTCAGCAACAGCTCTGAATAAGAGATATCTGTGGTCTCTGCATTGTCCAGCTTTATTGTAGCGTAACTATTTAGTTCAATAGATTTTATATAGAAACATTTAAAAATATAGTATATGTGCTGTTTTACCTGTTTGGGTTGCTCTCCTGCTTTCAGAAGCACAAACATTTTAAACATTAAAATATTTCAACTGATGAAACTGGACCAGAAACAACTCTGAAGTTGATGGCACAGATTTAAATACAGTATGTTGCTCTTTTTAGTAGTCATGCTGATAAATGTGGCCAACATGTTTTCAGGGTTGTGAGTTCCTCGAAATTTCCCAGCACTTTTTCACACATTACAGGAAGCTGCAAAATAAATAATCTTAAGTAACCTTTTATCTAAAACCCCCTTAAAACCCAGACTTTCCCAATAAAATGCACACCTTGGTTTACAAGTAAAGTAAGGAATTCTAAAAAGCATTTTATGACATTAGTTAGTGAAGAAAAATATATTTTAGAGATGAAAAGTTGTGGTTACCTGTTTTTGTCTTGCTCTTCTGCCCTCTTCTCTCCACAGTGAGCTCTGCTCTGAACTGACTCTTCCTCCTCCCTTTATACTGCTCTCTGCACAACAAGGACGTTTCTCTACACACACACACACACACACACACACACACACACACACACACACAGACTGACACACCTTGAGCAAAAATCTCTAAAATATCAAGGTGATATATTAAATATGCACATATGATGATGTGCAACTTAAACAATGAATGAAATGGAACAAGTCCTTTATTTAATAATCTTTGTGAATGTTAGAAACTTTCAGAGAGGGGAAATACCGTATGTGTGGCCTTTAAAATGTTTTCATCATAACAAACCCACAGTCCTATCTACTATCTGTTTACATTGAAATGCATAATACATTACGTGCATGATGTAAATATGTTTATCACTGGCTTATATCTGCAGTGTCAGCTAAGTTATGAGGAAGTAATTATGACTTAAATATCTGTAGAAAAAAGTAATTGTTTAAATCTTAGTTCAACTGCATGCAGCCTCTTTGAAAGAACCTCTGTGTTAACAGTGTGTTGTTGTTTATTAATTGTGCAACATCTTTAAGTTGAGTTCTCAGAAAAGTCCCTGAAGTGATCACTCATTAAATCATCCCCTTATAAGGCATGACTATATTCTCTCTAACAACTTCCTCTTGACACTTAAAGGTGCTAGATTATAACTATTTTCAGCTACGAACAGGCGACAACTTTGTCCTTATCAGTTGTCTGCAGATTTAACACTCACTACTGAACCTGTGAAATTTGCAGTGTTTACCTGCAGTGAAAAAGGCTTTGTTGTAATTGACAACTCAATGATTTCATCCCAAACATAAACAGGTGTTTTCCATTGAAAAAATACATTTAAAAACAAAGAAAAGAAAAAGAAGAGACACCATGTTGCAAATACTGGTCACTCCAGTACTCAGTAGTCAAGCTCGTTCCTGTAACACTTTAAAAGGGAAGTAATGTGTGACTACTTAAAGGACATTAACATAGAGACAAATCAGGCCAAATGTTTCATCTGTTTGAAATTACAGATTAAAAAAAAGCCAAATATTGAAAATAATAACAATAATAAAAGACAGCTTACTGATTTGTATTTACAAATTCTTCATATTTTAAATAAAATGCATACATTTAAACAAGTTTACAGTGAGAATGTCCGGTTTTTTTTGTTTTGTTTTGTTTTGTTTTGTTTTTTTTTTGTCTTTTTCAAGTAAGTCTTGAAAGAACTCTTAGATGTCTATATGTACATCCAAATTTTTGCAATTAATACTGTCCATAGTGGCCCTAAACAGGACCCATCCTAATGCAGTTCCACTGTCTACAGTCCTAATTTCTGGGGGGAAAATGCATCTCAAAGTTCAGCTGAAGATGTGCAGCTTTAGTTGAAAACACAATGACAGAACTTTGTACCAAAAACAGTAACTTTAGAAGACATCCACATTATGTGTCTCACTAAAGCCTCATTGCAGCAACTTTGGTTGATCTCTGTAATGCAGATTGAACTGTAGGTTTAGATCTCTGAAATCAGACTTGCTTAAGGAAGGGATCTAACTTTCTCAATACATGTATGTCCATGTGAGTACTGCACAGAGATAAGCTAACAGTCTTACATTTGGGTTACCGTCTATAGACACTTACTAAAAATGAAACAAGACAAAGACTACAGCCACACTCGCAGCTACAGTATGAAACTGAAGCTGTTAGGTTCAGTGACAGCTGAGCTGTTTTGATCTAAATGCTAAAACCGCATGCTAACATGTTCACCATGTTAATTTAGCACATTAGCATGCTAACATTTGCTAATCAGCATTAAATACAAGATAAGTTTACCCTAAGGGGGAAATAAAGGTCTGTTCATTGGGATATATCCTCTGGAGAGTGCAACAATGGAGAACTCGCACAAAGAACAAAGATTCAGTCTGGGTCAAAGCACATTAGGGCTGTACAAATGTGCAAAAGTGCTTAGAGTGCAAACATTGCAGTCCATGTTGGAGTTTCCTTAGTGCCAAAAACTGCGGCACTAATGACAGTTCAAAATGGAATGAAACCTTTGCACTGTGAGCTTTATGCACTTTTGAACATTGTTCCGTCATCTGCATAGCCCTAATATTTGAATAAAACCATTTAAAAATTTAGACATTAGTCTGAATCTTTTTGTTCTCTGTGTGTGACTCCTCCATTGCTGCTACTGCACCAGAGAAGAAGACTGGGACTCTTCTGGGGACCATGAGTGTACAAAATTTAATGGGAAACCACTGAATAATTGCTGAGATATTTCAGTTTAAACCAAAGTGGTCCAACAAACTGACCGACACACAAAAACAACTTTGCCATCCCTGAAGGAATTCTGAAAAAGAGTAACCTCTTCAAAGTGAGGGTTAATTTTTGCAGAGAAATGTGGGCTGACACTTAAGGCATGTGTTCATCTTAGTTAAATAAAAGGTATCAAACAAATTTCACTTTGGCTCTCAGAGCAGAGAGGATGGAGATGGTTGCCCCTTTACAAACTGCTGCCATAATGGTGGTGTTAACTTTTTCATGGATGGAGGGAAACTTCTCTGATAAGTTTATAAAAACTAAAACACAACTGACCCTTTGCAAAGTCTCTCCCCCAGACACAGACTGGCTAATCATAACATAGCATCTGGCCGGCTCAGACCAGGGTCTGACAACAACACAGCTGTGCTCCATTGACTCTAATGCAGTCATTTGAGATTTCCTTCATTTTCAGGCTGGTTTTGTGGATTTAGAGCTAAATGTTGTGCCTGGGGCACGTCGTGTATTAATGACACTCGTTACCTGGAGAGGTTGGAAAAAGATAAACGTTTCTTCCCTGTTCCAAAACCAAAATCAGACCCTGAAAAGTGTAGGGTTAGCTAGCTAGCTACTGAAGATACAGCCCACTGAATGTACACATGCTGCTTTTGCTTTTTAATGATTATAACAGTGAGAAAAGACCAACCCTGCTGTACAGGACAAGCACATAAGAAACACAGCCAAACACCATTCATCTGCACACACTGCGATGCCACACAGCTGGTTCAATATCAGAAAAGTTTCCCTTTATATTCATTGTCTTCTGTGGCGATCAGCAGTGATGTGGTGGTTCACTTTTACACTGTGATCTGTAGCCTATAGTTTGGCTTTAGCTTCTAACTATCTTTGTCTTTTTAACCTGTTGTTGCTGCTGAGTCAGTTTGACATCCTGGATATATCCTTCAAACACAGACTGTAGACCCCTCTGTCTGCTTCTCTCTGGAATCACTCTTTCATTTTTCCAAAAATATGATAATATTTCTTCAGGGAGTGCAGTTAGTTACAGTGTGGGCTCCATGCTCACTCTGACAGCTTGACAGACCATCACAAAGTGGCGGGGCTTAGAGAGGGGTCAATGACATATAAGGAAATTCAGTCAAACTTCCAGTCCAGTCTTGGTGGAATGAATGGATTTGCACAGCTCCTAACATAGAGGTGTGAAGTGTCTTCACCACTTAAGGTTACGACATGCTGAAATTGGCGTTTGAGGATCACAGCCTTGTGGTGAAACCCATTTACATTCACCAGAATAACAATCCATCATCAGTCCATTACATCTGATAAGAGCAAGGAAACGTTATCCTCAAGCAACTCCACAATGCAACAGTCCTCACATCTCATCCATTACATCCTTTACACTGGAGTACACTGCCATTTCCTCCCCTTCCTCCTCTTCAGGAACATACTGTTTTGTCTCCTCATCCTCCTCGATCATCGCCTGCTCCTCTTTGCCCTCCAAAACTTCACCTTCCTCTTTACCATTCTCTTCAGTTTCCTTTTTCACTGTTTTCTTAATTTCAGCATACTCTGTCTCCGTGGTCTCCTGCTTCTTTGCTGCCTCCCTGGGACTCCTCCTTTTCATCACTGAGAAATCAATGCTGGCGTACTCCACATCTTTTGGTCCACCATTGAGATCAGACGTTGCTTTCTCTGCTGCCACAGCTCCCCCTTCTTCAGCTGCCTCTTGGTAGTAGGTCTGATCATCTTCCACTGTTTGACCAGCATCTATCTGTTGGGTACAACATAATTTACACCCATCAGCCAGAACATTAAAACCACTGGCTGGTAAGGTGAAATGATCAATGCTATCATTGATCATTTCGTTACAATGCAGTGTTCTGCTGGTAAACCTTTGGTCCTAGCGTTCATGTGGATACCACCTGACACCTTCCACCCACCCAAACAGCAGTGCAGACCAAGCACACCCCCCATGGCAACAGCAAATCCTTGATGGAAGTTGATGATGATGCAAGATGATGAATCAAAACCATGTACATTAAGCGTAAAATCTCTCTCTGGTATATTTACATTACTGCCAACCATTTCTTTCAAATTATGCCATAATCTTTTAATATTGCGCTGCTCAGTAGGTATCCTCAGATCCTTAAAATCTGACATTCCTAATTATTAATCTGCTAATGCTGAAGCTCCCTCTACTACCCCAACCTCTTCCTTAATTGCTGTATCTTTGGTATTGCTGAGGTAACTGTAATGTAATGTCTATAAATGTGTTTGTAACTATGAAACTGTTTCTCCTATAAGTCTCTTTGTTGCTTAGCTGAAGTAATGTACATACCAGTGGATACTCTTGACCGGTCACCACCTCCAGATTTCCAGAGCTCTTCTGTTTTTTTCTGAGGGGGTGAATGCATTTAAAGACAGCAACACAATTAAAGAATGAATAAGATCCACAAACAACTGAAATCCATCATTGGATTCAAAAGTGTACCTGTGACATTTGTTTGCCAAACAGCAAAGGACTGCTGAAAGAACTACCCCAATCACAAAGGCAATGATGACTTCAGGCCGTGAGACAATTTTCAGTACTTCACTGGTTTGACCTGCAGTCATGAACAAAAGAAAAATGTTGCTGTTCATGTTGTTCTGAACACTAAAAAAAACATGCAATGGCTTATTTCCTTTTGAATGCTTGCCCAACGGTTATGTGAGGACAAAGGTAACAGTAAAAAATAGAGGCACTAAAAATGTCATAAAGCAGTGGTCTACAGTTGCTGACGTGTTTTATTTGAGAACACGTACCATCTTGATCTGAGATGTCATTTCGAATGGTGAGGTTTTCTTTTGCTTCCCCATTTGTGTTGCTGCTGACACACTCAACAGAAGTGCTGTGGTCTTTTACAGTCACAGTGGCGGTGCTGTTGACCATGTGGTTTGACACAGTGGTAACGACAGAGTACTCAGTGCGATTCTTCAACAGCGGCCATTTGATGGTGGGCAAAGGAAACCCCTCACTGATGCACACACAAGTCAGGACCTCTGACTGAACCACACATCCAGAGGTTTCCAAGATCTTTGAAAACCCTGTAAACACACAAGCAGAATTACAACATCACAACTAAAAGCAGATAGTGTAAAATGTGATCATGAAATTCCTTTTTCAGAAGATTATTAAGGTCTACTTACAAGTCACAGTGATATCAGCATATGTAGTAACAGTTGTGTCCAGGTGTTGTGCTGTACAGATGTACTGTCCAGAATGTTCTGCTGTCACATCAGGGATGAAGAGTGTGGCTGATCCAGTGTCCTTCTGTAAGTCACTATCAGGTCCACTCTGCAGGTTTGTGTTGGAACCACGTACAGTCCATGTGACATGAGACGGAGGAAAACTTTCAACACTGCAGGTCAGATTTAAAGCATCTCCTTTCTCAACAGTTGTGTCTCCAGTGATTACAAGTTTCCTCATATCTGTGAAGCAAATTATAAACATAATATCTTAAGTCGAGATATGACAAAGAGGTCAGAAACAGATACAGATAGATTTTTCTCAAATCAAACACAGAATACATTGAATTAAATAACAAGACAAGATAAAGTCATTAAACACATTACAACATCTCACAACATTTATAGACAATAATTGACCTTATCCTTTGTGTGAACTAGGGCGCTTCCACATTGTGTGATGTTATAATATTACTTCTGTTTTAGAGCCAAAGTGTGGTCACTTTGCTGAGTGTTGCCAACTTTATCACTCTTTATTTGCCAAAAAGCTGTTTTTAAGCTGGTATTGAGTTTTTATTTTTTTCCAGACACTTTTTCCCAAAGTGTGGAGGATAAATATAATAGCTTACAAACCTTCATGGTTGCCAGGTATATCAGCAGTTGTATATTTTAACTTATTTATCTATTTTATTTTGCTAATGTAATGGTTTGCCACTGAAGAAGAATGAGTGAGAGCCGCTGTTCAGCAGGCAGCTGACACACCTAGAGAAACAGTAGGGATGACTGGTGTGTACAGAGAGCATATTTTCACATCTAACTCTGAATTAAGGAGTTATTTCAAAAACCAGAGTTGGTGATTGCTGTAACTGTGGGAAACTAACCAAGATCATTTCAGTGATTATTTATTTATTTATTTTTGTTAATGTGTTTACAAGACAATTACGTTAGTTTTAGTTTCATGAAAGAGAGAAACTCTACAGCTGTATTCTTCTGTTTAATAAGGAAAACAGATGTGAGAATATTTGCTTTCTTGACATTTTGTGAGTTCATTTCTAAGACTAAAAAAATTAAAAAGTTGTGGAACATAGTGAACTCGCCGCTCAAATACACTTCTCAGTTCAAGCAAGAGACACTACAATGTTATGAAAGAAGTCCTCACATGTGATTTCATGCCATTTTCTCATGTTGTCACTGATGGCTGATGTTTGTACTGTAAAACCATCCTATCACGACAGTACAACTGCTGAATGTTCCCCATTTTCATTCACTGTTTGCAATGCCAACTAGCGCTGTTATCGCTACACCAGGAGGACAAATAAGATTGGATAGAACCGAAAGGCAAGGCAAGTGTATTTATGTTGTTGCATATTTCAGTAATTCAATGTGCCGGCGGCCGGCTGGCCTGCCTCATGCACCTCCCTCGCTACGTGATGGAGGTGGCCTGGCTGACTGCCCCAAACCCAGGCCGGCTGGAGAAGCCCCCCCAATGCCATTGGCATTTTTTTTTAATTACTTTTTTTTTTCTCCCCCTCCACTCACTGGAAGTGGCTGACCTCCCGTCACCCTCTCCCGTGTTAAACACTGATAATAAAGCACGGGGGAAAAAAATAAAATAAGTAAAAGTCAACTATCTTTCTATTTTATGTTATTCGTTCATTTATTTATTTTTATTAATTTATTTTAGGCCCACCTTCCTTCCCTCTTCCCTCTAGCGTTTATACATACTATATAACGTTTTATACACAATAATAGATGGATTAGCAACCGTTTTACTTCTGACGATAAATACTTTCCATCCTACAATTGTATGGCTTTTTAAATTTTTATTTAAGGTGTTAAAAAAAAAAAAGAGAGAGAGAAGACGATACCACAATATCATACCGTCACAGCATCCCCCCAAAATAATACCGTGACATTGATTTTAGGCCATACCGCCCAGCCCTATTTACATGTACTGTCTGTTAGTGTTTTATAATTACCATCGGAGGGCACCAAAGTCTAAAGATTTTCAAACTCCCCACAGAGTGGCTTTAACAGACACGATTTTTATTATTTTGAACATGTGGCTCTGGTAGAGCTGAGAACCATCTGGAAGCCTTCATAGGTTCTAGGACAATTTTTTTTTAAAAAGTTCATTATAAACTAAAGGGGCGGAGCTGTGGAAGTTATTCAGGAATTGAATTTGGTATGATTAGTAAGGTCTTTTGCTCTAAACAGAATGAATAGCTTCAGCTCCTGGATTAGAGGAAAGAGGGAAAAAACTACAAGCCATTTTCTATCGTGGAAGAGTTGTACAGTGTACTTACATATCACTGTGACATTAACTTTTCCCATCAGGGTGTTGTTCTGATGTTTTGCTGTGCAGATGTACAGTCCAGAATCTGCTGTTGTCACGTTAAGGATGGAAAAGGTGTCCATTCCACTTTTTTCCAGGAAGGTCTCAGTGTCGTTCTACAGGTCAGTAACAGTGTCGTTCTGCAGGTCAGTAACAGTGTCGTTCTGCAGGTCAGTAACAGTGTCATTCTGCAGAATAGTTTCTGTTTTATTTTGCTTTTCATCAGAATATTTAGTCCATGTAATGAGAGCTGGAGGGAAACTTTCAACACTGCAGATCAGACTCAGAGCCTCACCCTCCTTCACACTTGTATTCCCAGTGATTTTGACTTCCTTCACATCTATGAGACAAAAATTGTATATTGTATTATATACAATATAATGGCACCACTAAAAAATCCAACATAGCTCAGAAAAGCGTCAGAAATTACATGACAGAACATCTCATATCAAGCATCTCAGATAGTAAAAAAGTAAAGCTGTGAATAAAGTACAGTATGTGTTACTCACAGGTCACGTTCAGAGTCACTGTCTCCTCTGTTGAGATGCTGTTTGTGAAGCTGACCTTACAGGTGACATCGGTGCCGTGGTGTTTAGCTGAAGGGTTCAAGGTCAAAGTTGAGCTGTGTCTCTGAGTGACAGCAGTCAGATCCTCAGTCTTGAAAGCAGTGATGTTTCCTGTGATGTGAGAGTCTGCCTCTCCTGCTCCTCCCCACATCCAGGTGATTTCAGGAACAGATCCAGAGCAGAGACCAGGAGCAGTGCAGGTCAGTGTGGTCTGCTGTCCCTCTGTCAGAGGAGGAATCATCACTGTGGGCTTCTGGGTCAGACCTAATGGGAGAACAGTCCAGGAGTGGAATCAGGTGAGCAACCTGAAGATCATGATTCATCCAAGTTTAAGCTAAAATTATCAAATAATTTGTAATTCATGTTAATGGAGCACAAATCAGGAGATATTATCAGGAACTGCTGCAGGTCCTACTGCCTGTCCATAGAGGTCGACAAATGTTAAATATTTTTTGCTCCATTGAGACTCTAAATACACCAAAGATGTTGCTGCAGTTGTTAGGTACCACAATTAACATCTTTATTGTATATATTTGTTTCAGCTCTTCGTACCTTTAACAGAGACAGTTGCTCTGTGAAGAATATCAAAGCCACCCGACTTCCCATTTACTCTGAGTTGATATGATCCAGAGTCAGACTCTGTGAGGTCATTGACGATGATGCTGCAGTTCCCCTGAGTCACATCAGGCTCCAACAGTGACACTCGTCCTTTGAACCCAGACTGAACTTTTTTGTTGTTCTTGTTAGTGTGGAATATAATGTCTGAATCACCACATCTTTGTTTTGATGGTTCACATTTGTACCAAACTATATGTTGGGGTATAAAGCCATATCCAGTGGTGAAAAGACACGGTATCACAACACAGAGTCCGGCCTCTGCTGTTATTTCTCCTTCACTGAGAGTGATACAGTATCTTCTGTCACAGAATTGTCTTCCCCAATCTGCACCTGTTAATAAAGACAATGAAAGAATATTAGAATATTTAAATTTTGACAATGCACCATATTTAATAAAATATGAAGGAAGGCTACTATGACTGTTTTTGTTTCACATCTCTGCTGTAGAGCAGAATGCATCATAATTTCAACATTTTACATGTTTCTTTTTCCGTTATACATATGATTAACAAAATGTCCATTTACATAGCAAGTCCATTGTTTCCAACTCAGTTAATAGATGCTGTGAGGAATGCTTCTAATGGTGCTGGAACTAAATATAAGTAAATAACTATAAGGACATTAATCACGGCAGATTATATCTATCTATTTCGTTCATATCTTTAATGTCAGCATCATAACAAGATTATAATAAGAGATGCAAACCTGTGTCAGCATTGCTGCCTCTCACAGAGAACAGCAGGGTCACCAGGATGACAACAAACATCCTGATTTGATGTTTGAGACAGACAGTCTCTCCCTCCACAGGATAAACTTTACCCTGAAAATACAGTGAAGATAGAGGAACTAAACCAAAGGAAGCTCCACAGCTGACATCACAGACAAGAATACAGGATGTTGCAGATTTAGTTAGTTGCAATATTAACACACATTATATTTGTTGTGGTAAGGCATTTAGGATTTGGTTACACTTGTCTTTTTAATGCACCTTTGTAATTTAATCATGCCAGGATGCATTAACTGTCAAGTCTAGATCAGAACTTGACCACACTGGGATCTGATCAGCCAGACCACATGCCAAAGTGGCCTGACTGGTATAGGGTTTGGATCTCAGTGAGGTGTGGACAGCATGTAGGCACAATCCGGTCAATTTATCGAACGTAGGTCATCCTCCTGCCACAGGGGAGTTCCTCTCCAGAGCGAGAGCTACAGGAAGTTACAGGGTTTTTTCATACACACGTGCTGGTTTGGCTTAAATCGGCTGAACTCAGCACATCAGCCCAGCGTGGATGGGATGTGCATTTCCATTATAATAGGGCTACCCACTTCAAAGTGTGTCTTTTACTGATCACGGCTTGTCGTTGGTCAATGAAGTTTAAAAGCAAAGGGCTGATCCACAGCTTAAGATCCCAGATTATTTTGCTGTTAGTGGTTTTTATGGCTGGTAACCAAATAGCTCACCTGTTGGAGGTGAGCTGTTTGCAGAGGTGCAGTAAGAGCCTGTTGTCTGCAGCTCTTCATCTAACATCTCACTCTGGCTGTTTCTGCTTGTAGCCTTCCTCCCTGTGGTATAAGTAGCTTTGTTTTTACTGAAAAACAGCTGCTAACAAAGCTGCACTATTTTGGTGATAAACACATTTCATTCCTTGTAAATACTTCCCAATAAAAGTCCCCTGATATTTTGTTAATTAAAAGCTTTTACTGTGAAGCAGCAAAATAAGGAAACTTTCAGTTTTCATGAGCAGTAACATAACACTACTTACAGCTGACAGCAAACATGAAACAGTAAAATAAAGTAGATGTAGTAGGTGTAGGTGTTGGCTTATGTCAGCTATGTGCTCACATAAGCAAATCACAAATCACAGATGTTTATTATATTATTCAGGGAAGAATTAATCACCTCGACAACTTTCATTAACAGCTCAAAAATAAATATAAATGTTAAATAAATGTTTTACCTCTTCCTGTGTCTCTCTCCTGTGGTCTTCTCTCCACTGGTCTTTTTCTGCTCTGAACTGGTTCTTCCTCTCCTCACTTTTTTATTTCTTCCCTCTTTGTGCAACAATCAGGTTTAAGGAAGTTTCCACACACGCTGCTGAGCAACATTTCTCCTCTCCTTAGACTGACATGCTCATGTACACTCAAACGTCATAATATTACAGAAATCTGCACCTTTAAAATTGAATGATGAAAAATGTTTTGCTTCTTATTGTTTTTATCGCCATGATCAAAGTAATGTGGTTTATATTATGCAATATCTGAAGGTACTGTTCTTAGCAAACTCACCGTAATTGTTATTTATTTAAACACTGCTTTATACAGCACCACTGTGTTCTCTGTATCTCTGATAACTTCCTGTTTACATTTTATGCTGCTTTAAGTGTTCATCAAAATGAGGTGGGTAGAAACTGGAAGGGATGGAGGAAAATAATCAATACATTATAGTATTGTGATATTTTGTGTGGCAATATTGTATTGATAGATGAACTCAAAGTATTGATATTTTACTGCTCCAATAAAAAAAGGTGAAAGTGTGATGACTCTTATTAGATAAAAACACCTGTTAAAGTTTTTCCTTCACTTGCAGCTAAAAAAGGTCATAAATTGCAACATATATCACAGTGTATGTTACTGCAATACTCAGCATGTTGCAAAACATCTGTAGTGACAATAATGTTGGAACATGAGCTGAGTATCCTGATAATATCATATCAGGGGGCCCTTGATGATTCCCACTCCTAGAAACCGGTATGACGCATAAGCATGTATGCAAAAAGAAGGCAGTAAAGGGTTGAAGGTAGCATGTATACTCAAACTGACAGTAAAGGGAAAGTTGTGTGTTATTACTAGCACTGACATGGTGTGGGAATAATATGGAGAAGCGGGTAAAGTCCTTAATAGTGGTGCAAAATGTGACTTTCAAATATATCAGACTTATCAACTGCACGATCAAATTTAAACAAATTTAGCACTGACATCTGGCCTATGGGATTCAAAAACAGTCAACATGTAGTATAAATCATTTGTGCATTACACAGCACAACAATCCAGAACAGGGATGTAAAACACCTCAACAAGTAACAACCGGGCTCCAAACTATCAGAAATCACACATGGCAGAAGATGTAACTTTATAGCTGACAAGTGGTGAGAAGTAACTGAGTACATTTACTCAAGTACTGTATTTAAACACAATTTAGAGAAACCTGTACTTGTGTTTCCATTTTGTAGCCTTCCTCAGGAAAATATTATACTTTTCACTCCATGTCATATAATTTATGTACTTTGCTACTATGTTGATAAAGATTATCTTATACAAAACTTATGAAATGAATTGTTATATATGGAAATATCTATCAATAACATACAGTAGTGCACACTGAGTCACATGTACAAGCTAGAACAGTAACAGTGTTTTAGGTAAAGTCAGGTATTTGAATGCAGAGCTTTAAGCTGTATGCTAATGTAGTATTTTACACGGTTTTATTACTACTTTGATTTGGGTAAAGGATCTTAATACTTCTTACACGACAGCATCAGCAACAGGTACACAACTATGTTATGTTACCGACTGCAGAGGCTGGATAAGACAGGAGAGAGGAGAGGAGTGGGTGGGTTTGTTAGTTTAACGTTACTTACTGGAGATGATAGAACTGCGACCTGTCTTTCATGTCGGCAAAATGACCAGCAACCATGTGATATTAAGTCCAACTAGACTTGTCTTCCAACACAGATGCTCCATGATACTTTGCAAACGTTATCAAAGTGTCCGTCCTCATTATAACATCTGTTTGAGGTTAGCATCAAAGGCTAATGTTGCTAGCTAAAAACACGAAGCTGACAGCATTGATACAGACGTTCAGATACCTCCTGACTGTTTAAGTTGAAGGATGTTGCTAGTTTTTCAATGGTTTAATAAATAAATACTTAAATAAATAAAGGTTTCAATTTTTTTTTTCAGAGTTTTTAAATTCCACACCTGCGCATAAAGTTACTAATCAAGGCCCGGAGAGTTCGAAGTACTGAATGCAAATACACACAAAACAGAAAAAAACAGAAAATACAACTATTTTGCATGCATTTTCATTTATTGTGAATTTTGTTTCTTTTATATTCTCTTAGGCCTATGTTGTATTATTGATTGCAGCTTTTATCTCATGGCACTATCTTAAATGTTGATTATGGTCTTGCCTTTTAGCTTCCTGCCTACCTTCCTACTGTGAGGTGAGACGAGGTGGAACGAGGTGAGACAAGAGGAGAGGAGACGAGATGAGGCTTTATTTATAAAGTATCCTGAGGGTGACTGTTGTGCAGCTGTTGCAATACAGAGCTGAAGAAGTGCAAATATAAAATAACAAGAAGGTGCGAAAAGAATGCAAATCCAAAATATATAGGCCAACAATATAAACAATGCCAAAGTCAGGTTAATGATATGGATCATAACATCTAAACACAGATTAACGGTGTCGTGTTCTTAAAGCAATATTTAAAAAAACTAATAAGTTCGTCTGGCCACTGTGTCTACGCAACTATGTTTATTATTTTCTTGCTCGGCAGTCACCCTCGACAATACAATACAGCCTGACGCCACAGCGCCCCCACATGGTAACATGACTCAAAAACTCCCATAGCAATAAACCATACTATGAATCAACATACAATAACACCACAAACGATAGGGATCAGTCTACGTGGGATTGCATATATATGTACAGTATCAAATCTGAAGCTTAGAAAAGTGCCAAACACCCCCCCCCCCCCCCCCATTTTTAATAATAGCTATTTTTGTGGAAGGTGAACTGCTGATGCATCCATACATTCATACAATGTACACCTTTTTTTTGACAATTTATCAAATCCAGTGCAAGAAATCCTGTATTATAGCTGGTTGAAAGTCATCCCAGCAGACTGTGAAGACATGGTGGAAGCTGACATTAGTCCTGAAGTTGGCCAATAACATCCTGCTCTTGAACCACTGATGCATCTATACATTCATACAAACTGAATGATGGCAAAGGAGCTTCAACACGTCTGTAGTCCTGAGTTTGGCCAATAACATCATACTCTGGTGATCTGTCTGTTTTCTGCAGAGACATGTAAGTTCTGTCCTCTTGATTTGGTGTCACCTTTGTTCTTGCTTTCCTTTAGAGAGAGAGAGAGAAAAAACAGAGTGAGCCATGTGTTGCCTCAAAGTCTTCTAATGCATTAACAAAGACTTTGAATCCTAAAAAGCATAAGTAGTAACATACCAAAGGAATATCATGAAGATTGTGCAGAGGGCGTTCACACTTAGAGATACACCAGCAACAGCCCAGGGAAGTACTGCACTGTGAGGTCCACGCTGCTGCACAGGACCTACCATAAGAAATAGGGGATGTAAACAAATCTTTATGAATCACATTTCATCATCATATTTATCATTTATGAGTCATAATGGCCTCATAATGTATTCAAATATGGATATTGCTGCAAAGAAGTTGCAAATTCTAAAATATACTGTAGATGCTTTACACACATCTTCAACCCCAATTCATTATCTCACCAACCTTTTCCTTAGTCATGATGGTGAATAATGGCCAAAAACGTTTAGCAAAACATTATGACGTCTCAGTGAAGTTGACCTTTGACCTTTTTTCAAGGCTGTCTTGAGATATCATGTTGTTGAGAATGACACAGACAAGGTCACAATGACCTTGAATGTCTACCACGAAAATCTAACCAGTTCATCCCTGTGACAAAGTGAATGAATAATATTCACCTCACAAGAAGTGAATATACTGATGTTGTTTCCTTGGTATTTTGTGTTGTAGTATTCTCTATCATGAGACTGTGCCAGGAAAGGTTGTTACTCCCCCTGCTGGATGTTCTTGTTGTGCTGGCTGCAGTCACCAATAATTATCCCCACCTGTGTGTACTGTCTGTGAATTTGCCTGTGTCTGTGTCACACATCTGTGTGACAATATTAAAGTCAAATTGGTGTGCTGTCCAAGTCTTTACTTTTTATTATCATTTTATACATCAAGGATACAGGACCTAGTCTTCAAGGTCTCACTGTGAGCTGAGCTGTTTTGTTCTTATTTTCTCAATAAAGTGAGAGAAATTTCACAATGAATGCAATTTGTGAAAGTCCTAAACCAGTCTGGGTTTCAGACCTTCATCCAGACACAAGATATTTAAGAGGGAGCTTAAAACAGCCAATTTTAAAAAAGCTGTTCACGCTGTATTCAGTTAAAAATCTCAGGACGAGCTAAACATTTTTTCCAAGATAAGACCCAAGAGTTTCACCTCAAGTTATGAAACTTTATATATTCACGGTCCAGTTTTAGGATAACTACACTGAGCTGGGAGAGCTTCTCTAACATTCTGAAAGGTCAAAAGAATGTGAGAGTATGAAGAACAGAATGTGCTACTCACTGGTCACATTAAGAGTCTTCATTTCCAGTGTAGTGATGCTGTTTGCAAAGCTGACCTTACAGGTGACATTGGTGCCGTGGTGTTTAGCTGAGTTAAAGGTCAAAGTTGAGCTGTGTCTCTGAGTGACAGCAGTCAGATTCTCAGTCTTGAAAGCAGTGATGTTTCCTGTGATGTGAGAGTCCATCTCTCCTGCTCCTCCCCACGTCCAGGTGATTTCAGGAACAGATCCAGAGCAGAGACCAGGAGCAGTGCAGGTCAGTGTGGTCTGCTGTCCCTCTGTCAGAGGAGGAATCATCACTGTGGGCCTCTGGGTCAGACCTAATGGGAGAGCAGTTCATGAGTGGAATCAGGTGAGCAGCCAGAAGGAAATCATTCATTTAAATTTGGGCGTGATAATTAGATACTTTGTTATTCATTTTAAAGAGCATAAATCAGGAGATATTATCAGGAACTGCTGCAGGTCCTACTGCCTGCCCATAGAGGTCGACAAATGTTAAACATTATTTTATGCTCCATTGAGACTCTAAATACACCAAAGATGTTGCTGCAGTTGTTAGGTACCACAATTAACATCTTTATTGTATATATTTGTTTCAGCTCTTCGTACCTTTAACAGAGACAGTTGCTCTGTGAAGAAAATCAGAGCTACCCGGCTTCCCATTTACTCTGAGTTGATATGATCCAGAGTCAGACTCAGTGAGGTCATTGACGATGATGCTGCAGTTCCCCTGAGTCACATCAGGTTCCAACAGTGACACTTGTCCTTTGAACCCAGACTGAACTTTGTTCTTTTTGGTGGTGTTGAATATAATGTCTGAATCACGACATTTTGGTTCAGATGGTTCACATTTGTACCAAACTATATGTTGTATAAAGCCATTTCCAGTGGTGAAAGAGCACGGTATCACAACACAGAGTCCGGCCACTGCTGTTATTTCTCCTGAGAGTGATACAGTAGAATCCTTCTTGGCAATGTTTTTTCCTCCTGGAGAGGAACCTGTTAATATGGAGGAGAAAAATTTTTTTTTTAAAAAAGAGATCACTGATAAAGAGGTGAAAGGTGTCCGCATTTTTCTTTAGCATCATTAGTTTATACTTGCTGATATGTGAGGCTGATATTAAACATTGTCCCATCTAATCATGTTATCAAATTTCAGTGATTTTAAACACAAAACCTATATTTAGAAAAACAATATCTAATTTTTGTTTACTTCTTTCCCTATATTTAGCAAGTGAATTCTTAATTTACATTTAAGGTATTCCCAGTAATGAATAGATGTTGTGATAGTTTTAACAAGCTCCAGTCTCACTAATAATGCAAAGTACTTGTATGTGGAGCTTGAAACATCTAAATGTTAAATCAATTTTATACATCAAGGATACAGGACCTAGTCTTCAAGGTCTCACTGTGAGCTGAGCTGTTTTGTTCTTATTTTCTCAATAAAGTGAGAGAAATTTCACAATGAATGCAATTTGTGAAAGTCCTAAACCAGTCTGGGTTTCAGACCTTCATCCAGACACAAGATATTTAAGAGGGAGCTTAAAACAGCCAATTTTAAAAAAGCTGTTCACGCTGTATTCAGTTAAAAATCTCAGGACGAGCTAAACATTTTTTCCAAGATAAGACCCAAGAGTTTCACCTCAAGTTATGAAACTTTATATTTCACGGTCCAGTTTTAGGATAACTACACTGAGCTGGGAGAGCTTCTCTAACATTCTGAAAGGTCAAAAGAATGTGAGAGTATGAAGAACAGAATGTGCTACTCACTGGTCACATTAAGAGTCTTCATTTCCAGTGTAGTGATGCTGTTTGCAAAGCTGACCTTACAGGTGACATTGGTGCCGTGGTGTTTAGCTGAGGGGTTAAAGGTCAAAGTTGAGCTGTGTCTCTGAGTGACAGCAGTCAGATTCTCAGTCTTGAAAGCAGTGATGTTTCCTGTGATGTGAGAGTCCATCTCTCCTGCTCCTCCCCACGTCCAGGTGATTTCAGGAACAGATCCAGAGCAGAGACCAGGAGCAGTGCAGGTCAGTGTGGTCTGCTGTCCCTCTGTCAGAGGAGGAATCATCACTGTGGGCCTCTGGGTCAGACCTAATGGGAGAGCAGTTCATGAGTGGAATCAGGTGAGCAGCCAGAAGGAAATCATTCATTTAAATTTGGGCGTGATAATTAGATACTTTGTTATTCATTTTAAAGAGCATAAATCAGGAGATATTATCAGGAACTGCTGCAGGTCCTACTGCCTGCCCATAGAGGTCGACAAATGTTAAACATTATTTTATGCTCCATTGAGACTCTAAATACACCAAAGATGTTGCTGCAGTTGTTAGGTACCACAATTAACATCTTTATTGTATATATTTGTTTCAGCTCTTCGTACCTTTAACAGAGACAGTTGCTCTGTGAAGAAAATCAGAGCTACCCGGCTTCCCATTTACTCTGAGTTGATATGATCCAGAGTCAGACTCAGTGAGGTCATTGACGATGATGCTGCAGTTCCCCTGAGTCACATCAGGTTCCAACAGTGACACTTGTCCTTTGAACCCAGACTGAACTTTGTTCTTTTTGGTGGTGTTGAATATAATGTCTGAATCACGACATTTTGGTTCAGATGGTTCACATTTGTACCAAACTATATGTTGGGGTATAAAGCCATTTCCAGTGGTGAAAGAGCACGGTATCACAACACAGAGTCCGGCCTCTGCTGTTATTTCTCCTGAGAGTGATACAGTAGAATCCTTCTTGGCAATGTTTTTTCCTCCTGGAGAGGAACCTGTTAATATGGAGGAGAAAAATTTTTTTTTTAAAAAAGAGATCACTGATAAAGAGGTGAAAGGTGTCCGCATTTTTCTTTAGCATCATTAGTTTATACTTGCTGATATGTGAGGCTGATATTAAACATTGTCCCATCTAATCATGTTATCAAATTTCAGTGATTTTAAACACAAAACCTATATTTAGAAAAACAATATCTAATTTTTGTTTACTTCTTTCCCTATATTTAGCAAGTGAATTCTTAATTTACATTTAAGGTATTCCCAGTAATGAATAGATGTTTTGATAGTTTTAACAAGCTCCAGTCTCACTAATAATGCAAAGTACTTGTATGTGGAGCTTGAAAGGGCAGCGTTTTAAAGGCCATCTAAATGTTAAATCACTAACATTTTAAGATCTTATCAACAGCTTTAAAAGAGAAATACTGGTATCACTACAAGACTCAGTAAAGTTTAACAAGATTATAATAAAGACGCATACCTGTGTCAGCATTGCTGCGTCTCACAGTGAAGAGCAAAGTCGCCCAAATGAGAACAAACATCCTGATTTGATGATTAAGTCACTGAGTCTCTCCCTCCACAGGAAAAACTCTTTCTTTCAAAGGCACGAACACCTTATGGAAAAAGTGCAACAAACATACAGGAAGTCTGGTTGATCAAACTGGACCAGAAACACAGATCCACAGCTGACAGCACAGATGTTAATACATGATGTTGCATGTTCATCTATTCTGCACTGAGGATAATAAATTTGACTACAATATTCCCCAGGGCCTCATTTTACACCTCTCAGCAACAGCTCTGAACAAGAGATATCTGTGGTCTCTGCATTGTCCAGCTTTATTGTAGCGTAACTATTTAGTTCAATAGATTTTATATAGAAACATTTAAAAATATAGTATATGTGCTGTTTTACCTGTTTGGGTTGCTCTCCTGCTTTCAGAAGCACAAACATTTTAAACATTAAAATATTTCAACTGATGAAACTGGACCAGAAACAACTCTGAAGTTGATGGCACAGATTTAAATACAGTATGTTGCACGTTCTTTTTAGTAGTCATGCTGATAAATGTGGCCAACATGTTTTCAGGGTTGTGAATTCCTCGAAATTTCCCAGCACTTTTTCACACATTACAGGAAGCTGCAAAATAAATAATCTTAAGTAACCTTTTATCTAAAACCCCCTTAAAACCCAGACTTTCCCAATAAAATGCACACCTTGGTTTACAAGTAAAGTAAGGAATTCTAAAAAGCATTTTATGACATTAGTTAGTGAAGAAAAATATATTTTAGAGATGAAAAGTTGTGGTTACCTGTTTTTGTCTTGCTCTTCTGCCCTCTTCTCTCCACAGTGAGCTCTGCTCTGAACGGACTCTTCCTCCTTTCTTTATACTGCTCTCTGCACAACAAAGATGTTTCTCCACACACACACACACACACACACACACACACACACACACACAGACTGACACACCTTGAGCAAAAATCTCTAAAATATCAAGGTGATATATTAAATATGCACATATGATGATGTGCAACTTAAACAATGAATGAAATGGAACAAGTCCTTTATTTAATAATCTTTGTGAATGTTAGAAACTTTCAGAGAGGAAATACCGTATGTGTGGCCTTTAAAATGTTTTCATCATAACAAACCCACAGTCCTATCTACTATCTGTTTACATTGAAATGCATAATACATTACGTGCATGATGTAAATATGTTTATCACTGGCTTATATCTGCAGTGTCAGCTAAGTTATGAGGAAGTAATTATGACTTAAATATCTGTAGATAAAAGTAATTGTTTAAATCTTAGTTCAACTGCATGCAGCCTCTTTGAAAGAACCTCTGTGTTAACAGTGTGTTGTTGTTTATTAATTGTGCAACATCTTTAAGTTGAGTTCTCAGAAAAGTCCCTGAAGTGATCACTCATTAAATCATACCCTTATAAGGAATGACTATATTAACTCTAACAACAACCTCTTGACACATAAATGTGCTAGATTATAATTATTTTCAGCTACGAACAGGCGACAACTTTGTCCTTATCAGTTGTCTGCAGATTTAACACTCACTACTGAACCTGTGAAATTTGCAGTGTTTACCTGCAGTGAAAAAGGCTTTGTTGTAATTGACAACTCAATGATTTCATCCCAAACATAAACAGGTGTTTTCCATTGAAAAAATACATTTAAAAACAAAGAAAAGAAAAAGGAGAAGAGACACCATGTTGCAAATACTGGTCACTCCAGTACTCAGTAGTCAAGCTCGTTCCTGTAACACTTTAAAAAGGGAAGTAATGTGTGACTTCTTAAAGGACATTAACATAGAGACAAATCAGGCCAAATGTTTCATCTGTTTGAAATTACAGATTAAAAAAAAGCCAAATATTGAAAATAATAACAATAATAAAAGACAGCTTACTGATTTGTATTTACAAATTCTTCATATTTTAAATAAAATGCATACATTTAAACAAGTTTACAGTGAGAATGTCCGTTTTTTTTTTGTTTTGTTTTGTTTTGGGTTTTTTTGTCTTTTTCAAGTAAGTCTTGAAAGAACTCTTAGATGTCTATATGTACATCCAAATTTTTGCAATTAATACTGTCCATAGTGGCCCTAAACAGGACCCATCCTAATGCAGTTCCACTGTCTACAGTCCTAATTTCTGGGGGGAAAATGCATCTCAAAGTTCAGCTGAAGATGTGCAGCTTTAGTTGAAAACACAATGACAGAACTTTGTACCACAAAAACAGTAACTTTAGAAGACATCCACATTATGTGTCTCACTAAAGCCTCATTGCAGCAACTTTGGTTGATCTCTGTAATGCAGATTGAACTGTAGGTTCAGATCTCTGAAATCAGACTTGCTTAAGGAAGGGATCTAATTTTGTCAATACATGTATGTCCATGTGAGTACTGCACAGAGATAAGCTAACAGTCTTACATTTGGGTTACCGTCTATAGACACTGACTAAAAATGAAACAAGACAAAGACTACAGCCACACTCGCAGCTACAGTATGAAACTGAAGCTGTTAGGTTCAGTGACAGCTGAGCTGTTTTGATCTAAATGCTAAAACCGCATGCTAACATGTTCACCATGTTAATTTAGCACATTAGCATGCTAACATTTGCTAATCAGCATTAAATACAAGATAAGTTTACCTAAGAAATAAAGGTCTGTTCATTGGGATATATCCTCTGGAGAGTGCAACAATGGAGAACTCGCACAAAGAACAAAGATTCAGTCTGGGTCAAAGCACATTAGGGCTGTACAAATGTGCAAAAGTGCTTAGAGTGCAAACACTGCAGTCCATGTTGGAGTTTCCTTAGTGCCAAAAACTGCGGCACTAATGACAGTTCAAAATGGAATGAAACCTTTGCACTGTGAGCTTTATGCACTTTTGAACATTGTTCCGTCATCTGCATAGCCCTAATATTTGAATAAAACCATTTAAAAATTTAGACATTAGTCTGAATCTTTTTGTTCTCTGTGTGTGACTCCTCCATTGCTGCTACTGCACCAGAGAAGAAGACTGGGACTCTTCTGGGGACCATGAGTGTACAAAATTTAATGGGAAACCACTGAATAATTGCTGAGATATTTCAGTTTAAACCAAAGTGGTCCAACAAACTGACCGACACACAAAAACAACTTTGCCATCCCTGAAGGAATTCTGAAAAAGAGTAACCTCTTCAAAGTGAGGGTTAATTTTTGCCTGAGGCAGAGAAATGTGGGCTGACACTTAAGGCATGTGTTCATCTTAGTTAAATAAAAGGTACCAAACAAATTTCACTTTGGCTCTCAGAGCAGAGAGGATGGAGATGGTTGCCCCTTTACAAACTGCTGCCATAATGGTGGTGTTAACTTTTTCATGGATGGAGAAACTTCTCTGATAAGTTTATAAAAACTAAAACACAACTGACCCTTTGCAAAGTCTCTCCCCCAGACACAGACTGGCTAATCATAACATAGCATCTGGCCGGCTCAGACCAGGGTCTGACAACAACACAGCTGTGCTCCATTGACTCTAATGCAGTCATTTGAGATTTCCTTCAT
The DNA here is from genome assembly GCF_011397635.1 of Epinephelus fuscoguttatus. Classification (NCBI taxonomy): domain Eukaryota; kingdom Metazoa; phylum Chordata; class Actinopteri; order Perciformes; family Serranidae; genus Epinephelus; species Epinephelus fuscoguttatus. The sequence goes on from NC_064759.1 coordinate 21,853,418, forward strand.
TTTCAGGCTGGTTTTGTGGATTTAGAGCTAAATGTTGTGCCTGGGGCACATCGTGTATTAATGACACTCGTTACCTGGAGAGGTTGGAAAAAGATAAACGTTTCTTCCCTGTTCCAAAACCAAAATCAGACCCTGAAAAGTGTAGGGTTAGCTAGCTAGCTACTGAAGATACAGCCCACTGAATGTACACATGCTGCTTTTGCTTTTTAATGATTATAACAGTGAGAAAAGACCAACCCTGCTGTACAGGACAAGCACATAAGAAACACAGCCAAACACCATTCATCTGCACACACTGCGATGCCACACAGCTGGTTCAATATCAGAAAAATTTCCCTTTATATTCATTGTCTTCTGTGGCGATCAGCAGTGATGTGGTGGTTCACTTTTACACTGTGATCTGTAGCCTGTAGTTTGGCTTTAGCTTCTAACTATCTTTGTCTTTTTAACCTTTTGTTGCTGCTGAGTCAGTTTGACATCCTGGATATATCCTTCAAACACAGACTGTAGACCCCTCTGTCTGCTTCTCTCTGGAATCACTCTTTCATTTTTCCAAAAATATGATAATATTTCTTCAGGGAGTGCAGTTAGTTACAGTGTGGGCTCCATGCTCACTCTGACAGCTTGACAGACCATCACAAAGTGGCAGGGCTTAGAGAGGGGTCAATGACATATAAGGAAATTCAGTCGAACTTCCAGTCCAGTCTTGGTGGAATGAATGGATTTGCACAGCTCCTAACATAGAGGTGTGAAGTGTCTTCACCACTTAAGGTTACGACATGCTGAAATTGGCGTTTGAGGATCACAGCCTTGCGGTGAAACCCATTTACATTCACCAGAATAACAATCCATCATCAGTCCATTACATCTGATAAGAGCAAGGAAACGTTATCCTCAAGCAACTCCACAATGCAACAGTCCTCACATCTCATCCATTACATCCTTTACACTGGAGTACACTGCCATTTCCTCCCTCCTCTCTCAGGAACATACTGTTTTGTCTCCTCATCCTCCTCGATCATCGCCTGCTCCTCTTTGCCCTCCAAAACTTCACCTTCCTCTTTACCATTCTCTTCAGTTTCCTTTTCACTGTTTTCTTAATTTCAGCATACTCTGTCTCCGTGGTCTCCTGCTTCTTTGCTGCCTCCCTGGGACTCCTCCTTTTCATCACTGAGAAATCAATGCTGGCGTACTCCACATCTTTTGGTCCACCATTGAGATCAGACGTTGCTTTCTCTGCTGCCACAGCTCCCCCTTCTTCAGCTGCCTCTTGGTAGTAGGTCTGATCATCTTCCACTGTTTGACCAGCATCTATCTGTTGGGTACAACATAATTTACACCCATCAGCCAGAACATTAAAACCACTGGCTGGTAAGGTGAAATGATCAATGCTATCATTGATCATTTCGTTAAAATGCAGTGTTCTGCTGGTAAACCTTTGGTCCTAGCGTTCATGTGGATACCACCTGACACCTTCCACCCACCCAAACAGCAGTGCAGACCAAGCACACCCCCCATGGCAACAGCAAATCCTTTTTGTATTTGCCCCCCCCCCCCCCCCCCCAGCAGGACAATGCACCATGCCACACCATAAAAACTGCTCAATTGGAATTTGACAAAGAGCTCAAGGTGATGACCTGGCCTCTAACTTCCCCACATTCAAATATGATCAAGCTTCCGTGGGACGTGCTGGCACCCCACCTCACAACCCACAGGACTTAAATGACCTGCTGCCAATGCCCTGGAGTAAGACACCACACGATACACTCAGAGGTCCTGTCTTGGTGCCTTGACAGGTCAGAGTGAAGTCTGATCCAAGGAGGCCCCACTGTGGACTAGGGGTACCTCTGGGGTACTAGCATGTCCCACAAATGCTTAACAAGACTGGGTTCTGTTGAATCTGGAGGACAGGTCGATGCCTTGAGCTCTGTTTCATGTTCCTCAGACCATTCCTGAGCAGTTTTTATGGTTTGGCATGGTGTGTTTTCCTGCTGAGGGGGAGGGGCAGTGCTATCAGGAAGTGCTGTTGCCAAGAGGAGGGCTACTTGGTCTGTAACGTGTTTGGGTGGGTAGAGCAGCAGAACATTGCATTGGAACAAGATGATGAATCAAAACCGTGTACATTAAGCGTAAAATCTCTCTCTGGTATATTTACATTACTGCCAACCATTTCTTTCAAATTATGCCATAATCTTTTAATATTGCGCTGCTAAGTAGGTATCCTCAGATCCTTAAAATCTGACATTCCTAATTATTAATCTGCTAATGCTGAAGCTCCCTCTACTACCCCAACCTCTTCCTTAATTGCTGTATCTTTGGTATTGCTGAGGTAACTGTAATGTAATGTCTATAAATGTGTTTGTAACTATGAAACTGTTTCTCCTATAAGTCTCTTTGTTGCTTAGCTGAAGTAATGTACATACCAGTGGATACTCTTGACCGGTCACCACCTCCAGATTTCCAGAGCTCTTCTGTTTTTTTCTGAGGGGGTGAATGCATTTAAAGACAGCAACAATTAAAGAATGAATAAGATCCACAAACAACTGAAATCCATCATTGGATTCAAAAGTGTACCTGTGACATTTGTTTGCCAAACAGCAAAGGACTGCTGAAAGAACTACCCCAATCAAAAAGGCAATGATGACTTCAGGCCGTGAGACAATTTTCAGTACTTCACTGGTTTGACCTGCAGTCATGAACAAAAGAAAAATGTTATTGTTCATGTTGTTCTGAACACTAAAAAAAACATGCAATGGCTTATTTCCTTTTGAATGCTTGCCCAACGGTTATGTCAGGACAAAGGTAACAGTAAAAAATAGAGGCACTAAAAATGTCATAAAGCAGTGGTCTACAGTTGCTGATGTGTTTTATTTGAGAACACGTACCATCTTGATCTGAGATGTCATTTCGAATGGTGAGGTTTTCTTTTGCTTCCCCATTTGTGTTGCTGCTGACACACTCAACAGAAGTGCTGTGGTCTTTTACAGTCACAGTGGCGGTGCTGTTGACCATGTGGTTTGACACAGTGGGACAGAGTACTCAGTGTGATTCTTCAACAGCGGCCATTTGATGGTGGGCAAAGGAAACCCTCACTGATGCACACAAGTCAGGACCTCTGACTGAACCACACATCCAGAGGTTTCCAAGATCTTTGAAAACCCTGTAAACACACAAGCAGAATTACAACATCACAACTAAAAGCAGATAGTGTAAAATGTGATCATGAAATTCCTTTTTCAGAAGATTATTAAGGTCTACTTACAAGTCACAGTGATATCAGCATATGTAGTAACAGTTGTGTCCAGGTGTTGTGCTGTACAGATGTACTGTCCAGAGTGTTCTGCTGTCACATCAGGGATGAAGAGTGTGGCTGATCCAGTGTCCTTCTGTAAGTCACTATCAGGTCCACTCTGCAGGTTTGTGTTGGAACCACAGTCCATGTGACATGAGACGGAGGAAAACTTTCAACACTGCAGGTCAGATTTAAAGCATCTCCTTTCTCAACAGTTGTGTCTCCAGTGATTACAAGTTTCCTCATATCTGTGAAGCAAATTATAAACATAATATCTTAAGTCGAGATATGACAAAGAGGTCAGAAACAGATACAGATAGATTTTTCTCAAATCAAATACAGAATACATTGAATTAAATAACAAGACAAGATAAAGTCATTAAATACATTACAACATCTCACAACATTTATAGACAATAATTGACCTTATCCTTTGTGTGAACTAGGGCGCTTCCGCATTGTGTGATGTTATAATATTACTTCTGTTTTAGAGCCAAAGTGTGGTCACTTTGCTGAGTGTTGCCAACTTTATCACTCTTTATTTGCCAAAAAGCTGTTTTTAAGCTGGTATTGAGTTTTTATTTTTTTCCAGACACTTTTTCCCAAAGTGTGGAGGATAAATATAATAGCTTACAAACCTTCATGGTTGCCAGGTATATCAGCAGTTGTATCTTTTAACTTATTTATCTATTTTATTTTGCTAATGTAATGGTTTGCCACCAAAAAATGAGTGAGAGCCGCTGTTCAGCAGGCAGCTGACACACCTAGAGAAACAGTAGGGATGACTGGTGTGTACAGAGAGCATATTTTCACATCTAACTCTGAATTAAGGAGTTATTTCAAAAACCAGAGTTGGTGATTGCTGTAACTGTGGGAAACTAACCAAGATCATTTCAGTGATTATTTATTTATTTATTTTTGTTAATGTGTTTACAAGACAATTACGTTAGTTTTAGTGTGATGAAAGAGAGAAACTCTACAGCTGTATTCTTCTGTTTAATAAGGAAAACAGATGTGAGAATATTTCCTTTCTTGACATTTTGTGAGTTCATTTCTAAGACTAAAAAAATTAAAAAGTTGTGGAACATAGTGAACTCGCCGCTCAAATACACTTCTCAGTTCAAGCAAGAGACACTACAATGTTATGAAAGAAGTCCTCACATGTGATTTCATGCCATTTTCTCATGTTGTCACTGATGGCTGATGTTTGTACTGTAAAACCATCCTATCACGACAGTACAACTGCTGAATGTTCCCAATTTTCATTCACTGTTTGCAATGCCAACTAGCGCTGTTATCGCCACACCAGGAGGACAAATAAGATTGGATAGAACCGAAAGGCAAGGCAAGTGTATTTATGTTGCGTATTTCATCAACAAGGCAATTCAGTGTGCCGGCGGCCGGCTGGCCTGCCTCATGCACCTCCCTCGCTACGTGATGGAGGTGGCCTGGCTGACTGCCCCAAACCCAGGCCGGCTGGAGAAGCGACCGGCTGGAAGTGGCTGACCTTCCGTCGCCCTCTCCCGTGTTAAACACTAATAATAAAGCACGGGGGGGAAAAAATAAGTAAAAGTCAACTATCTTTCTATTTTATTTTAATCATTCATTTATTTATTTTTATTAATTTATTTTAGGCCCACCTTCCTTCCCTCTTCCCTCTAACGTTTATACATACTATATAACGTTTTATACACAATAATAGATGGATTAGCAACCATTTTACTTCTGACGATAAATACTTTCCATCCTACACTTGTATGGCTTTTTAAATTTTATTTAAGGTGTAAAAAAAAAAAAAAAGAGAGAGAAGACGATACCGCAATATCATACCTTCACAGCATCCCCCCAAAATAATACTGTGATATTGATTTTAGGCCATACCGCCCAGCCCTATTTACATGTAATGTCTGTTAGTGTTTTCTGTTTTGTTTGGTGTTTTATAATTATCATCAGAGGGTGCCAAAGTCGAAAGATTTTCAAACTCTTCACAGAGTGGCTTTAACAGACAAGATTTTTATTATTTTAAACTTGTGGCTGTTAGTTTAGCTGTGAGTTTTAATTTTTTACAGGCAAGAAAATAAAAATTTCTGAAAGATTCCCAAAGTGTGATGCAGTTATCCAACACTATTTGGAAATATGCAATTTTTCTTTTCTCAAGGATCAGTGGAAAAGCAGGTACTTCAGTTTGAGCATATGGCCTGTACTGGCAACTATTTTTCCACTCTGGCTACACAAGCTTTTGTACGTCAACCTGCTGGCTGACAGCAAGCAGCTCCTCAAAGCAGTATCGTCCATGTAATTGTGCAGTACAACAAAAACTATATAAACAGATTAAAGCTTAAGTATAGGAGACATATAATAGCTTACAAACCTTCATGGTTCGGGGATTACATACATTACATTGGTACTTGTATATTTTATTTTATTTACTTATTTGGGTGATTTTTATGACTGATTTTTGTCATTTTATTTTGCTAATGTAATGGTTTGCCACCAAAGAATGACTGAGAGCCGCTGTTCAGCGGGCAGCTGACACACCTAGAGAAACAGTAGGGATGACTGGTGTGTACAGAGAGCATATTTTCACATCTAACTCTGAATTAAGGAGTTATTTCAAAAACCAGACTTGGTGATTGCTGTAACTGTGGAAAAACTAACCAAGATAGTTGTGGTGATTTCTTTTTGTTTGTTTGTTTTATATATGATAGAATTAATGTCTGATACTGTACATAACATTAACAAATAATATGAAGTAACTGTGTGTAAAAGTTATTGTTTATATCTATTGTCTGTCTGTGTTTTTTGTTTTGATTGGTATTTTGCCATTACCACTGGAGGGCGCCAAACTTTAAAGATTTTCAAACTCCCCACAGAGTGGCTTTAACAGACAAGATTTTTATTATTTTAAACATGTGGCTCCGGTAGAGCTGAGAACCATCTGGAAGCCTTCATAGGTTCTAGGATTATTGTTTTTTTTTTTTAAAGTTCATTATAAACTAAAGGGGCGGAGCTGTGGAAGTTATTCAGGAATTGAATTTGGTATGATTAGTAAGGTCTTTTGCTCTAAACAGAATGAATAGCTTCAGTTCCTGGATTAGAGGAAAGAGGGAAAAAACTACAAGACGTTTTCTGTCGTGGAAGAGTTGTACAGTGTACTTACATATCACTGTGACATTAACTTTTCCCATCAGGGTGTTGTTCTGATGTTTTGCTGTGCAGATGTACAGTCCAGCATCTGCTGTTGTCACGTTAAGGATGGAAAAGGTGTCCATTCCACTTTTTTCCAGGAAGGTCTCAGTGTTGTTCTGCAGGTCAGTAACAGTGTCGTTCTGCAGGTCAGTAACAGTGTCGTTCTGCAGGTCAGTAACAGTGTTGTTCTGCAGGTCAGTAACAGTGTTGTTCTGCAGGTCAGTAACAGTGTTGTTCTGCAGAATAGTTTCTGTTTTATTTTGCATTTCATCAGAATATTTAGTCCATGTAATGAGAGCTGGAGGGAAACTTTCAACACTGCAGATCAGACTCAGAGCCTCACCCTCCTTCACACTTGTATTCCCAGTGATTTTAACTTCCTTCACATCTATGAGACAAAAATTGTATATTGTATTATATACAATATAATGACACCACTAAAAAATCCAACATAGCTCAGAAAAGCATCAGAAATGACATGACAGAACATCTCATATCAAACATCTCAGATAGTAAAAAGTAAAGCTGTGAATAAAGTACAGTATGTGTTACTCACAGGTCACGTTCAGAGTCACTGTCTCCTCTGTTGTGATGTTGTTTGTGAAGCTGACCTTACAGGTGACATCGGTGCCGTGGTGTTTAGCTGAAGGGTTAAAGGTCAAAGTTGAGCTGTGTCTCTGAGTGACAGCAGTCAGATCCTCAGTCTTGAAAGCAGTGATGTTTCCTGTGGTGTGAGAGTCCGCCTCTCCTGCTCCTCTCCACATCCAGGTGATTTCAGGGTCAGATCCAGAGCAGAGACCAGGAGTAGTGCAGGTCAGTGTGGTCTGCTGTCCCTCTGTCAGAGGAGGAATCATCACTGTGGGCTTCTGGGTCAGACCTAATGGGAGAACAGTCCATGAGTGGAATCAGGTGAGCAACCTGAAGATCATGATTCATCCAAGTTTAAGCTAAAATTATCAAATAATTTGTAATTCATGTTAATGGAGCACAAATCAGGAGATATTATCAGGAACTGCTGCAGGTCCTACTGCCTGTCCATAGAGGTCGACAAATGTTAAACATTTTATGCTCCATTGAGACTCTAAATACACCAAAGATGTTGCTGCAGTTGTTAGGTACCACAGTTAACATCTTTATTGTATATATTTGTTTCAGCTCTTCGTACCTTTAACAGAGACAGTTGCTTTGGGAAGAAAACCAAAGCCACCTGACTTCCCATTTACTCTGAGTTGATATGATCCAGAGTCGGACTCAGTGAGGTCATTGACGATGATGCTGCAGTTCCCCTGAGTCACATCAGGCTCCAACAGTGACATTCGTCCTTTGAACCCAGACTGAACTTTTTTGTTGTTCTTGTTAGTGTGGAATATAATGTCTGAATCACCACATCTTTGTTTTGATGGTTCACATTTGTACCAAACTATATGTTGGGGTATAAAGCCATATCCAGTGGTGAAAAGACACGGTATCACAACACAGAGTCCGGCCTCTGCTGTTATTTCTCCTTCACTGAGAGTGATACAGTATCCTCTGTCACAGAATGGTCTTCCCCAATCTGCACCTGTTAATAAAGACAATGAAAGAATATTAGAATATTTAAATTTTGACAATGCACCATATTTGATAAATTATGAAGGAAAGCTACTACGACTGTTTTTGTTTCACATCTCTGCTGTAGAGCAGAATGCATCATAATTTCAGCATTTAACATGTTTCTTTATCCCTTATACATATGATTAACAAAATGTCCATTTACATAACAAATGCATCGTTTCCAACTCAGTTAATAGATGCTGTGAGGAATGCTTCTAATGGTGCTCCAACTAAATTTAATTAAATATCTTTAAGGACATTAATCACGGCAGATTATATCTATCTATTTTGTTCATATCTTTAATGTCAGCATCATAACAAGATTATAATAAGAGATGCAAACCTGTGTCAGCATTGCTGCCTCTCACAGAGAACAGCAGGGTCGCCAGGATGACAACAAACATCCTGATTTGATGTTTGAGACAGACAGTCTCTCCCTCCACAGGATAAACTTTACCCTGAAAATACAGTAAAGATAGAGGAACTAAACCAAAGGAAGCTCCATAGCTGACATTACAGACGAGAATACAGGATGTTGCAGATTTAGTTAGTTGCGATATTAACACACTTAACATTTGTTGTGGTAAGGCATTTAGGATTTGGTTACACTTGTCTTTTTAATATGACTTGTGTGACGATGTGTAATCCAATCATGCCAGGATGCATTAACTGTCAAGTCTAGATCAGAACTTGACTGCACTGGGATCTGATCAGCCAGACCACATGCCAAAGTGGCCTGACTGGTATAGGGTTTGGATCTCAGTGAGGTGTGGTCAGCATGTAGGCACAATCCGGTCAATTTATCGAACGTAGGTCATCCTCCTGCCACAGGGGAGTTCCTCTCCAGAGCGAGAGCTAAGGGAAGTTACAGGGATTTTTCATGTGCTGGCTTGTCTTAAATCGGCTGAACTCGGCACATCAGCCCAGCGTGGATGGGATCTGCATTTCCATTAAAACAGGGCTACCTGCTTCAAAGTGTGTGTTGTACTGATGACGGTTTGTCTTTAGTCAATGAGGTTTAAAAGCAAAGGGCTGATCCACAGCTACAGATCCCAGAATTATTTTGCTGTTAGTGGTTTTTATGGCTGGTAATCAAATAGCTCACCTGTTGGAGGTGAGCTGTTTGCAGAGGTGCAGTAAGAGCCTGTTGTCTGCAGCTCTTCATCTAACATCTCACTCCTCCCTGTGGTATAATTAGCTTTGTTTTTACTGAAAAACAGCTGCTAACAAAGCTGCACTATTTTGACGATAAAAACATTTCATTCCTTGTAAATACTTCCCAATAAAAGTCCCCTGATATTTTGTTAATTAAAAGCTTTTACTGTGAAGCAGCAAAATAAGGAAATGTTCAGTTTTCATGAGCAGTAACATAACACTACTTACAGCTGACAGCAAACATGAAACAGTAAAATAAAGTAGATGTAGTAGGTGTAGGTGTTGGCTTATGGCTTAGGGAAGAATTAATCACCTGGACAACTTTCATTAACAGCTCAAAAATAAATCTTAAACAAAAATAGGAATGTTATATGTTTTACCTCTTCCTGTGTCTCTCTCTGGCAGTCTTCTTTCCACACTGCTCCACACGAGTTTTTCTGCTCTGAACTGGTTCTTCCTCTCCTCACTTTTTTATTTCTTCCCTCTTTGTGCAACAATCAGGTTTAAGGAAGTTTCCACACACACTGCTGAGCAACATTTCTCCTCTCCTTAGACTGACATGCTCATGTACACTTATGTCATTACATTACAGTAAGTGCATCATATATCTAATTAGAAATTTGCACCTTTAAAATTGAATGATGAAAAATGTTTTAATTTGCTTGCTTGTTGTCTTTATCCTCTCTATGATCAAAGTAATGTGCGTTTTAAAACAGGGAAGTGATGTAAAAATGTGATTTTTTTTCCCCCCAAAGAAATAATATCTTGAGAAACCACAAACTTTTTTGTTTTTGTTTTATATATCTGTTTGTTTTTTAAGTGTTTATTCTAAACAACTGAATGTAAAATACAGTATATCTTCTTAAATTGCTTTAACAATGCCCAGCATATACATCACATATAATGTGTGTAGCTGTAAATGGTCTGGGTAACTTGCTAAAATCTGCTGTGAGAGTTGAGTGATGATGGTCAGATGAACATTGTTTTAGTCCTGCATTAAAATGTAACTTGTGACAGATGAGGCATCAAAAAATTTAACTGGGAAGTTGTTCAGCGTTTCCACATTTCAACTGCATGCAGTTTTTAGAGAATCACTTCTGCATATTTGTTTTCTGGTTTATATTATGCAATATCTGAAGGTACTGTTCTTAGCAAACTCACCGTAATTGTTATTTATTTAAACACTGCTTTATACTTTGGAAGCGAATTATGACTAATATTTAAATTAAAATGTATTTGCAGAAATGCTTTTTCATTTTAAGATTGTGGCTGCATTATTTGACTCATAAATAAAATTAATCATCAATCATCCTATTTGCATTTTAATTTTCTTCTTCAAGACTGCTCATTCTTTTACTTAATTAAAATGAAAAAGAAAAACTCATTTGAGATTTAATTTTCAAAATATGCCCCAGCGTTACATCTGTGGGGAAAAAGAGTAGAGTTTGCAAGATCGGCGAGGTTTATGTCAGAGACAGTGGATAGTTAGTTTCCCTAAATATTTAAACAATATTATTATCCGATTACCATCATCTCCCTGTGCTCTCACCGTTATTTACCTGCAATCAAGTTGTCATCTCTTCACGGCTTAACTTCTTTTTGCCCTCTGCACCTCTGCCCGTTACATTTCTTTTTGCACACCTTCTCTGCTCTCCCTTTCACCTCTCTCCACCTTCCTCTTATTCAAAAGCCCGTCACTGATCAATAAAGTATCCAATCATATGTGGAGACGAGGTCGAAAATAAACTAACGTTAAATGCAATTGAATCCCTTGGGTGTCCCAGAAAGTAACGTTAGTTACAGTAACGTTAGCTAACATTACTACTACGGACACACTACCCGTCTAGAAAGTCTCTAGCACGCTAACGTCAGCTGTGTAAATCAGCTTCACTTTCATTATACAGTAAAAGATGAGGGCCACATGTGAAAAACAAGAAAGAAAGAAAAATAAAAAAGAATACATACCTTTCTGTGTTGCCTGTCCCGGTGTTGTATCGAGATGTGTTCCCTTGTCTAATAATGTTTCCCTTCAGTTAATGTGTCTTCTTACATTTGTTTTCTTATTTGCAGCACGTTTCTGTATTTGCAGCATTTTCTCTTTGCATTTGTTTTCTTATACACAGTCGTTTCTCTATTTGCTGGGCGTTTCCCTATTTGCAGTGCGTTTCCGTATTTGCATCGCATTTGTCCTTGTCGGCCACCGTAGCATAAAGTTACTAATCAAGGCCCGGAGAGTTCAAAGTACTGAATGCAAATACACACAAAACAAGAAAAACAACTATTTTGCATGCATTTTCATTTATTGTGAATTTCGTGTCTTTTATATTTTTTAGGCCTATGTTGTATTATTGATTGCTGCTTTTATCTCATGGCACTATCTCAAATGTTGATTATGATCTTGCCTTTTAGCTTCCTACCTACCTTCCTACCATGAGGTGAGACGAGGTGGGACAAGAGGAGATGAGATAAGACGAGACGAGATGAGGCTTTATTTATAAAGTATCCTGAGGGTGACTGCTATGCAGCTGTTGCAATACAGAGCAGAAGAAGTGCAAATATAAAAGTCAAAAATAACAAGAGGGTGCAAATAGGATGCAAATCCAAAATATAGTCAGGTTAATGATATGGATCATAACATCTAAACACAGGTTAACGATAGGGATCAGTCTACGTGGGATTGCATATATATGTACAGTATCAAATCTGAAGCTTAGAAAAGTGCTGAAGAAAAAAATCATTTTTAATAATAACTATTTTTGTGGAAGGTGAACTGCTGATGCATCTATACATTCATACAAACTGAATGATGGCAATGGAGCTTCAACATGTCTAGAGTCCTGAGTTTGGCCAATAACATCATACTCTGGTGATCTGTCTGTTTTCTGCAGAGACATGTAAGTTCTGTCCTCTTGATTTGGTGTCACCTTTGTTCTTGCTTTCCTTTAGAGAGAGAGAGAGAAAAAACAGAGTGAGCCATGTGTTGCCTCAAAGTCTTCTAATGCATTAACAAAGACTTTAAATCAAGTAGTAACATACCAAAGGAATATCATGAAGATTGTGCAGAGGACGTTCACACTTAGAGATACACCAGCAACAGCCCAGGGAAGTACTGCACTTTGAGGTCCACGCTGCTGCACAGGACCTACCATACGAAATAGGGGATGTAAACAAATCTTTATGAATCACATTTCATCATCATATTTATCATTTATGAGTCATAATGGCCTCATAATGTATTATGCTTTGGAAAACAGAAGTCTATAGTGAAGCAATATGATCATATCAATATGAATCTGAAAGTGTATCTCTGTTAAAGTCTATAAAGTTATCATTCTAATCACTGTACAGCTGTACACAACCAGCCCAAGAGCTCAGAACAATCTTTAAAATCTCTGAAAAACAAAGCAAAGTCCCCTTTTTAAGTCCTGTAGTCAGAGAATTCAGTGTTAAAATCACAAATCGTGTGATGGCTCCATGTGTTATATGAAGGTGTTTTTCAAGTTACTTAGTATGAATTTCATGAGCTGTGGAAATGCTTGTTCTCTGCACTTGCTGGGCTACACAATATCTGCACAAGGACAGTTGTACATTCAGTTTATTGTTATGACCATCAGATGACAGATACAACAATTCTCTTACATTTGCTCCAACTCTTTGTACCTTTAACAGAAATAGTTGCTTGTGGAGAAAATGTAAATCCATCTGTCCTCCCAAACAGGAAACCATTAACTCTGAGTTGATAACAGGAGTTGATGCTCTGTGTTTTTGTGTTTCATTTTCATTTTTTCAACCAAGCCTCTATTGAAGCCAAATTGAGTCCACATAATGAGAGACACACGTAAACTACCAAAACTGCAGGTTAAATTAGGAGCATCAACAACATCTGAGACTAGTAGGGCTGGGGCAATGCGTCGGTTCAAACAAAAAATGGCGGCGTGCAGCAGCAGTATTTGTTATTTACGTGACAACGCCTGAACGCAACACAGGCTCCGCTCCATTGACTATGTGCACAGTGCCATGCTGCGGGTTCGGGCCGGGCTCGGTGACAATTGTCTCAGTTGGGTCGGGTTCGGTCAGGAAAATGCAGCCTGAATGGTGCTCACCTGTGTGTGTGTGTGTGTGTGTGTTTGCTAGCACATTGTTTAATGAAAGGACAAGGTATAGACCTGTTCTATAGGAAAGGTAACCTTAAATGACTTCTGTTGTGATCTGGTGCTATATAGAAAACACAATTAAATAAAATTAACTTGACCTTCAAGGGGGGATGTTTCAATAAATGTTAATGATTATAAGAAATGTTCCGGACTTCATATTGTTTAAATTGCCTCACTAATCAAATAATGGAAAAAATAAAATCACGATTAGATAGAAAATGTAGCCAGAACAACGATGACGATATTTTGTCCACATTTGTCCAGACTCTATGACATAATGCTTCAAATATGGATATTGCTGCAAACAAAAATTAGAGACACACATAACTGCCTTTCATTATCAAAGCAGAGAGTCTAATAACAAAGTTAGCTAAGTTCATGATGTCACAGTGAGGTTCCTTGACCTGTCCAGACTCTTGAGTCATGACACTGCAAGGTCACAATGACCTTGAACTTCTCCATGTAATCAGATGATGAGAAGTGATGAATAAATTCACCTCAAAAAGGAGACTAGATGTTGTTACATATCACATTCACTTCAGAATCTGTGTCAGACTGGCTGGATGTTCTTGTTGTGCTGGTTGCGGTCACCAATAATTATCCCCACCTCTGTGTACCGTTTGTGAAACTGCCAGAATATGTATGCTGAAGACGGGCGTCTAGCCTGAAAAGTCTGTGCAGAGCCGGCTCTAGCCACTTTGGTAGGTCAGTAACAGTGTCGTTCTGCAGGTCAGTAACAGTGTTGTTCTGCAGGTCAGTAACAGTGTCGTTCTGCAGGTCAGTAACAGTGTCATTCTGCAGAATAGTTTCTGTTTTATTTTGCTTTTCATCAGAATATTTAGTCCATGTAATGAGAGCTGGAGGGAAACTTTCAACACTGCAGATCAGACTCAGAGCCTCACCCTCCTTCACACTTGTATTCCCAGTGATTTTAACTTCCTTCACATCTATGAGACAAAAATTGTATATTGTATTATATACAAAATAATGGCACCACTAAAAAATCCAACACACCTGAGCAAAGCATCAGAAATGACATGACAGACTATCTCCTATCAAACATCTCAGATAGTAAAAAGTAAAGCTGTGAATAAAGTACAGTATGTGTTACTCACAGGTCACGTTCAGAGTCACTGTCTCCTCTGTTGTGATGTTGTTTGTGAAGCTGACCTTACAGGTGACATCGGTGCCGTGGTGTTTAGCTGAAGGGTTAAAGGTCAAAGTTGAGCTGTGTCTCTGAGTGACAGCAGTCAGATCCTCAGTCTTGAAAGCAGTGATGTTTCCTGTGGTGTGAGAGTCCGCCTCTCCTGCTCCTCTCCACATCCAGGTGATTTCAGGGTCAGATCCAGAGCAGAGACCAGGAGTAGTGCAGGTCAGTGTGGTCTGCTGTCCCTCTGTCAGAGGAGGAATCATCACTGTGGGCCTCTGGGTCAGACCTAATGGGAGAACAGTCCAGGAGTGGAATCAGGTGAGCAACCTGAAGATCATGATTCATCCAAGTTTAAGCTAAAATTATCAAATAATTTGTAATTCATGTTAATGGAGCACAAATCAGGAGATATTATCAGGAACTGCTGCAGGTCCTACTGCCTGTCCATAGAGGTCGACAAATGTTAAATATTTTTTGCTCCATTGAGACTCTAAATACACCAAAGATGTTGCTGCAGTTGTTAGGTACCACAGTTAACATCTTTATTGTATATATTTGTTTCAGCTCTTCGTACCTTTAACAGAGACAGTTGCTCTGTGAAGAAAACCAAAGCCACCCGACCTCCCATTTACTCTGAGTTGATATGATCCAGAGTCGGACTCAGTGAGGTCATTGACGATGATGCTGCAGTTCCCCTGAGTCACATCAGGCTCCAACAGTGACACTCGTCCTTTGAACCCAGACTGAACTTTTTTGTTGTTCTTGTTAGTGTGGAATATAATGTCTGAATCACCACATCTTTGTTTTGATGGTTCACATTTGTACCAAACTATATGTTGGGGTATAAAGTCATTTCCAGTGGTGAAAAGACACGGTATCACAACACAGAGTCCGGCCTCTGCTGTTATTTCTCCTTCACTGAGAGTGATACAGTATCCTCTGTCACAGAATGGTCTTCTCCAATCTGCACCTATTAATAAAGACAATGAAAGAATATTAGAATATTTAAATTTTGACAATGCACCATATTTGATAAATTATGAAGGAAGGCTACTATGACTGTTTTTGTTTCACATCTCTGCTGTAGAGCAGAATGCATCATAATTTCAGCATTTAACATGTTTCTTTATCCCTTATACATATGATTAATAAAATATCCATTTACATAACAACTCCATCGTTTCCAACTCAGTTAATAGATGCTGTGAGGAATGCTTCTAATGGTGCTCCAACTAAATATAACTAAATAACTTTAAGGACATTAATCATGGCAGATTAAATCTATCTATTTCGTTCATTTTTTTAATGTCGGCATCATAACAAGATTATAATAAAAGATGCAAACCTGTGTCAGCATTGCTGCCTCTCACAGAGAACAGCAGGGTCACCAGGATGACAACAAACATCCTGATTTGATGTTTGAGACAGACAGTCTCTCCCTCCACAGGATAAACTTTACCCTGAAAATACAGTGAAGATAGAGGAACTAAACCAAAGGAAGCTCCACAGCTGACATCACAGACGAGAATACAGGATGTACAGATGATTATCTGTTATCTAAAATCCCCTAAAAACCCAGACTTTCCCAATAAAATGCACACTTTAGTTTACACGTAAAGCAAGGGATTCTGAAAAGCATTTTATGACATTAGTTAGTGAAGAAAGACTTCTATAGTTTCCATTTACAAATTAAAGATATTTTAGAAATTAAAAGTTGTGTTTACCTGTTTTTGTCTTGTTCTTCTGCTCTCTTCTCTCCACAGCGACTCCTCCTCCTCCCTTTACTTCCCTCTGCACAAGGTTGTTTCTCTACACACTCTCCTCAGACTGACACATTGTGAGCAAAAATCTCTAAAATATCAAAGTGATATATTTTATATGTATATATGATGATGTGCAACTTAAATAATTAATGAAATGGAACAAGTCCTGATTTTTCTTAGATCATTGTCATGACTGGCCATATGTGTGTACCATATGTAAGTCCCTGAAGTGATTCTTCATTAAATCATCCCCTTAAAAGGCATCACTGTACTGTCTCTACCAACATCCTCTGGACACTTAAAAGGTGCTACATTATAACTATTTTCAGCTACGAACTGGCAACAACTTTGTCCTTATCATTTACTACAGTACATGTCTATAGATTTAACACCCACTACAGAACCTGTAAACTTTGCAGTGTTCACCTGAAGTGAGAAAGGCTTAGTTGTAACTGACAACTCAATGATTTTATCCCAAACATAAACAACGGTTTTCTGTAAAGAAAAATAAAAAAAAATAAAAAAGAAGAGACACCATGTGTGAAATACTGCTCACTCTCAGTACTCAGTAGTCAGGTTGATTCCTGTATCCATCCATTTTCATCTGCTTGTCTGGAGCCAGGTCACGGGGGCAGCAGGCCAAGCAAAGCATCCAAGACCTTCCCCTCCCCAGCAATGCTTTCCAGCTCCTCCTGGGCGTTCCCAGGCCAGATGACAATTATAATCCCTCAAGCGTGTTCTGGGTCTGCCCAGGGGCCTCCTTTTCGGTAGGACGTGCCCAGAACACCTCCAACGGCATCCTGATCAGATGCCCGAACCACCTCAACTGACCCCTTTCCATGCGAAGGAGCAGCAGCTCTACTCTGAGCTCCCTCTGGATGTCCAAACTCCTCACCCTATCTCTAAGGGTGAGCCCAGCCACCCCACGGAAGAAACTCATTTCGGCTGATTGTATCTGCAATCTCATTCTTTCGGTCATTAACCAAAGCTCATGACCATAGGTGACGGTTTGGAAGTAGATGCACCGGTAAACTGAAAGCTTCAGGCTCAGCTCCCTCCTCACCACGATGGTCCGGCGCACTACTCACATCACTGCAAAAGCCACACCAAACCGCCGATCCATCTCACGCTCCATTTTACCCTCACTCCTGAACAAGACCCCTAGATACTTTAACTCCCTCGCTTAAGGCAGTAACTTTCTCCCAACCCACAGGGGGCAATCTTCTGGTTTCCCGCAGAGAACCATGGCCTCAGATTTGGAGGTGCTGACTCTCATCCTGACTGCTTCACACTTGGCTGCAAACTGCTCCAGTGCATGCTGGAGGTCATGGTGTGATGAAGCCAACAGAACCACATCTTCTGCAAAAAGCAGAGATGCAATTCTGAGGTCCCTAAACCGGACCCCTTCATCTCCCAGACTGCGCTTCAAGATCCTGTCCATGAATATCAAAAACAGGTTGGGCAACAAGGGACAACCTTGGCAGAGGCAAACACCCAGTGAGGACGTGTTTGACTTTATGCTATGTATGTGGACGCAGCTTTCACTTTGGTCATATGGGGACTGGATGGCTGGTCCAAGCAACCCCAGTACCCTATAATCCCACAGTACCCCCCACAAGACTCCCCAAGGGACGCAGTCGTAAGCCTTCTGCAAGTTCACAAAACACATGTATACTGGCACTCCCACGACCCCTCCAGCAGCCTTGCAAGGGTAGAGAGCTGGTCCACTGTTTCACAACCAGGATGGAGTCCGCATTGCTACTCCTGAATCTTTCCAGCACCCTGGAGTAAACTTTCCTGGGAGGCTGAGCAATGTGATACACCCATAATTGGAGCACACATTCTGGTCCCCTTTTTTGAAAATGGGACCACCGACCCCGGTATGCCACTCCAGTCTTCATGCGACACTGAAAACGCATGTCAGCCAAGACAGCCCAGCCCTGTAACACATTAAAAATCCTTGACTTCTTAAAGAACATATTGAGACAAGTTGGGCCAAATGTTTCATCAGTTTGAAGTCATAGGTTAAATAAAAAGCCAAATTTTGAAAATAATAATAATAATAATAATAATAATAATAATAATAATAATAAAAAAGACAGCATACTGATTTGTATTTAAAAATTCTTCATATTTTAAATAAATTGCATACATTCACACAAGTTTACAGTAAAAACTGGTCCTGAACAGGACCCATCCTAATGCAGTTCCACTGTAACAGATGGGGGGAACAATCTACAGTCCTCATTTTTTGGGGGAAAAAAATGTGTCTTAAAGTTCAACTGAAGCCAATGTGCACCTTCAGCAGTCTAAATTAGAAAACTGCAAATCAGAAAAAACTATTCATGGAAACAGAATGACAGAATTTTGTACCACAGCAACTGCAACTTTAGAAGTTATCCACGTTATTTTTGAATCTACGTATGTCCATGTGCATGAGAGTAACCACTTAAAAGTGAGGGTTAATTTTTGCCTGAGGCAAAGAAATGTGGGCTGACATATTTATCTTTGTTAAATCAAAAGCACCAAACAAAAGATCACTTTGGCTCTCAGAGAAGAGAGAATGGAGATGGCTGTCCCTTTACAAGCTGCTGCCATAATGGCAGTGTCGACTTGTTCATGGATGTAGGTAAACTTATCCGGTAAGTTCATGAAAACTAAAACACAATAACACATAAGGAAATTCTGTCCAACTTCCAGTCCACTTTTGCTTGAATGAATGGATTTGCACAGCTCCTAACATAGAGGTGTGAAGCATCTTCGCCACTTCAGTATACGGCATGCTGAATTTGGTGTTTGGGGATCACAGCTTTGTGGTGGAAACCATTCACATAACCGCCATTCATTCACCAGAATAACAATCCATCATCACTCAATTACATCTGATAAGAGCAAAGAAACGTTATCCTCAAGCAACTCCACAATGCAGCTGTCCTCACATCTCATCCATTACATCCTTCACACTGGAGTACACTGCCATTTCCTCCCCTTCCTCCTTTTCAGAAACATACTGTTTACTCTCCTCATCCTCCTCGATCATCACCTGCTCCTCTTTGCCCTCCAAAACTTCACCTTCCTCTTTACCATTCTCTTCTGTTTTCTTTTTCACTGTTTTCTTAACTTCAGCATACTCTGTCTCCGTGGTCTCCTGCTTCTTTGCTGCCTCCCTGGGACTCCTCCTTTTCATCACTGAGAAATCAATGCTGGCGTACTCCACATCTTTTGGTCCACCATTGAGATCAGACGTTGCTTTCTCTGCTGCCACAGCTCCCCCTTCTTCAGCTGCCTCTTGATAGTAGGTCTGATCATCTTCCACTGCTTGACCAACATCTATCTGTTGGGTACAACATAATTTATACAACTTATTTAGCAGCTGCTACAAGCATCAAAACTGTGTATGTTGAGCATGAAATCTCTCTTTGGTATATTTACATTACCTCCAACCATTTCTTTCAAGTCATACCATAATCTTTTATTTTTCAAGTGCTAATTCATTTCTACACTGTTAAAAAAAAAATCAGCATAAGGCAAGACTTGAAATGTACATGTTACATGTAGGTGGTAATGCAATTAGGGATGTCAGTTTCGGTTAAATTTGCTTTTGATAGCCATACACCTATGAACCAGTAACTTTCTGGTTAATTTCTAAAGGAAAAACAAAAAAACGCAAAATGACATGAAACACAAGAGGCTTTTCTATTTAGTTCATTGCTTCATTGACTGAGAAAGCATTTCAAAGTGCTATCAATTTAGAGGTGGTGAAATTTTTCTGTTTTGTGATGTAAATGTCTTGCCTTTAATTTTCTTTTGGCTTTGCTGACAGCTATACATGTACATGCTGCAGTAAAATACAGGGAGTTTGTTCATGTTGTGGTCCTGATTTTCTGTGCAACTGTGTTGGCTGCTATCTGATCCTTCTCTCCCTCTCCCTGCAGAGTGAGTGCCGAGGGGCAGGGCGATCTCCGGGAGCACTGGGCTCCCGGCACACCTGCAGCTCGTTCTGCCTAATTAGCCGGCTTCTTAAGACACACTCTCTTTGTCTCCAGTGCTGGATTATTCTCTTTGCTCTAGTATTAGCTCGTGCTCTCAGTGATCTCCTGCCTCCCGCCACGTGCTTATGCTCCAGTGTTTGATCTCCAGGTTTAGTGAGTTTTTGTGCCTTGTCACTCTTTTTGTTGCACTTTTGTTCTTGCTCTTTTTCCCATGTTAATGGTGATTTTCAGTTTAGCCTTTTCTGTTGTTACTTTTCCCTCAGAAAGAGTTTTGGTTGATACTTTGTTTTGCTTGTATTTTTCTGTGAACTGATTTTTTGTTGCTACTTTGTAAATAAACTTTCTTGAACTTAACTCTGCAACTGGGTCCTGGCTTCCTTGTCTGGCACATAACAGTTCAGGCAGAACACGAAAGTTATGCTTGCTTGAGTTGACTGATAATGGCTGCTTTATTCACATTTCACCATCAGTGACTCCTTATAAGCTGCTTGGCTACAAGCTGAGTAGTAACATCCAATCCCATTCAGGTCCTTAATATCTGACACTTCTATTAATCTGCTAATGCTGAAGCTCCCTCTACTACCCCAACCTCTTCTTTCACTGCTGCATTTTTGTTATTGTTGAGGTAACTATAATGTAATGTCTATGTCTGTGTTTAAGAAGAGGGGATCGTTTCTCCTAGGAGTTTCTTTGTTGCTTAGTTGAATGAATGTACATACTAGTGGATACTCTTGACTGGTCACCACCTCCAGAGTCTCATCCAGATTTCCAGAGCTCTGTTTTTTTCTGTGGGAAAAATGTAAAAGTTAAAGTGTGATAATATCCACAAACAAATCAGAAATTCATTATGGAATTCAACAGTGTACCTGTGACATTTGTTTGCCAAACAGCAAAGGACTGCTGAAAGAACTACCCCAATCAAAAAGGCAATGATGACTTCAGGCCACGAAACAATATTCTGTCTTTCACTGGTTTGACCTGCAGTCATGAACAAAAGAAAAATGTTGCTGTTCATGTTGTTCTGAACACTAAAAAAGACATGCAATGGCTTATTTCCTTTTGAAGGCTTGTCCAACAGTTATGTGAGGACAAAGGTAACAGTAAAAAAAAAAAAGAGGCACTAAAAATGTCATAAAGCAGTGGTCTACAGTTGCTGATGTGTTTTATTTGAGAACACGTACCATCTTGATCTGAGATGTCATTTCGAATGGTGAGGTTTTCTTTTGCTTCCCCATTTGTGTTGCTGCTGACACACTCAACAGAAGTGCTGTGGTCTTTTACAGTCACAGTGGCGGTGCTGTTGACCGTGTGGTTTGACACAGTGGTAACGACAGAGTACTCAGTGTGATTCTTCAACAGCGGCCATTTGATGGTGGGCAAAGGAAACCCCTCACTGATGCACACACAAGTCAGGACCTCTGACTGAACCACACATCCAGAGGTTTCCAAGATCTTTGAAAACCCTGTAAACACACAAGCAGAATTACAACATCACAACTAAAAGCAGATAGTGTAAAATGTGATCATGAAATTCCTTTTTCAGAAGATTATTAAGGTGTACTTACAAGTCACAGTGATATCAGCATATGTAGTCACAGTTGTGTCCAGGTGTTGTGCTGTACAGATGTACTGTCCAGAATGTTCTGCTGTCACATCAGGGATGAAGAGTGTGGCTGATCCAGTGTCCTTCTGTAAGTCACTATCAGGTCCACTCTGCAGGTTTGTGTTGGAACCACGTACAGTCCATGTGACATGAGACGGAGGAAAACTTTCAACACTGCAGGTCAGATTTAAAGCATCTCCTTTCTCAACGGTTGTGTCTCCAGTGATTACAAGTTTCCTCATATCTGTGAAGCAAATTTTAAAGCTAATATCTTAAGTCGAGATATGACAAAGAGGTCAGAAACAGATACAAGATTTTTCTCAAATTAAATACAGAATACATTGAATTAATGACATTTTAAAGGCAAAGTCATTACATACATCATAACAACTTACAATATTTAAAGACAATCATTAACCTTCTCCTTTGCCTGAAAAAAGGCACTTCCACATCGTGCCATTTTGCAGTATTGCTTCTGTTTTAGAGCAGAAGTGTGGTTACTTTGCTGAGTGTTGCCACTCACTCTCACAAGAGCCAATCACTCTTTATTTGCCCAAAAGCTGTTAGTTTAGCTGTGAGTTTTAATTTTTTACAGGCAAGAAAATAAAAATTTCTGAAAGATTCCCAAAGTGTGATGCATTTATCCAAATAACATTATTTGGAAATTTGCAATTTTCCTTTTCTCAACGATCAGTGGAAAAGCAGGTACTTCAGTTTGAGCATATGGCCTGTACTGGCAACTATTTTTCCACTCTCTGGCTACACAAGCTTTTGCACGTCAACCTGCTGACTGACAGCAAGCAGCTCCTCAAAGCAGTATCGTCCATGTAATTGTGCAGTACAACAAAAACTACATAATCAGATTAAAGCTTAAGTATAGGATACATGTAATAGCTTACAAACCTTCATGGTTCGGGGATTACATACATTACATTGGTACTTGTATATTTTATTTTATTTACTTATTTGGGTGATTTTTATGACTGATTTTTGTCATTTTATTTTGCTAATGTAATGGTTTGCCACCAAAGAATGACTGAGAGCCGCTGTTCAGCGGGCAGCTGACACACCTAGAGAAACAGTAGGGATGACTGGTGTGTACAGAGAGCATATTTTCACATCTAACTCTGAATTAAGGAGTTATTTCAAAAACCAGACTTGGTGATTGCTGTAACTGTGGAAAAACTAACCAAGATAGTTGTGGTGAGTTCATTTTGTTTGTTTGTTTTATATATAATAGAAATAATGTCAACTGTACATAACATTAACAAATAATATGAAGTAACTGTGTGTAAAAGTTATTGTTTATATGTATTGTCTGTGTTTTTTGTTTTGTATGGTATTTTGCCATTACCACTGGAGGGCGCCAAACTTTAAAGCTTTTCAAACTCCCCACAGAGTGGCTTTAACAGACAAGATTTTTATTTTTTTTAAACATGTGGCTCCGGTAGAGCTGAGAACCATCTGGAAGCCTTCATAGGTCCTAGGACTATTTAAAAAAAAAAAAACATTATAAACTAAAGGGGCGGAGCTGTGGAAGTTATTCAGGATGAATTTGGCAGGAATAATAAGGTGCCCTAAACAGAATGAATAGCTTCAGTTCCTGGATTAGAAGAATCCAAAAAGAAAAAACTACAAGATGTTTTCTGTCGTAGAAGAGTTGTACAGTGTACTTACATATCACTGTGACATTAACTTTTCCCATCAGGGTGTTGTTCTGATGTTTTGCTGTGCAGATGTACAGTCCAGCATCTGCTGTTGTCACGTTAAGAATGGAAAAGGTGTCCATTCCACTTTTTTTCTGGAAGGTCTCAGTGTCGTTCTGCAGGTCAGTAACAGTGTTGTTCTGCAGGTCAGTAACAGTGTCATTCTGCAGAATAGTTTCTGTTTTATTTTGCTTTTCATCAGAATATTTAGTCCATGTAATGAGAGCTGGAGGGAAACTTTCAACACTGCAGATCAGACTCAGAGCCTCACCCTCCTTCACACTTGTATTCCCAGTGATGTTAACTTCCTTCACATCTATGAGACAAAAATTGTATATTGTATTATATACAATATAATGGCACCACTAAAAAATCCAACACACCTGAGCAAAGCATCAGAAATGACATGACAGAACATCTCATATCAAGCATCTCAGATAGTAAAAAGTAAAGCTGTGAATAAAGTACAGTATGTGTTACTCACAGGTCACGTTCAGAGTCACTGTCTCCTCTGTTGAGATGCTGTTTGTGAAGCTGACCTTACAGGTGACATCGGTGCCGTGGTGTTTAGCTGAAGGGTTCAAGGTCAAAGTTGAGCTGTGTCTCTGAGTGACAGCAGTCAGATTCTCAGTCTTGAAAGCAGTGATGTTTCCTGTGATGTGAGAGTCTGCCTCTCCTGCTCCTCCCCACATCCAGGTGATTTCAGGAACAGATCCAGAGCAGAGACCAGGAGCAGTGCAGGTCAGTGTGGTCTGCTGTCCCTCTGTCAGAGGAGGAATCATCACTGTGGGCCTCTGGGTCAGACCTAATGGGAGAACAGTTCATGAGTGGAATCAGGTGAGCAGCTTGAGGGTTATCGTTCACTTAAATATGGGCCAAAATAATCAGATTATTTGTTAAACATTTCAATGTGGCAATAAGTAGGAGTTTATCAGGAACTGCTGCAGTTCCTCTGGTTGCCATGAGAGGTCAACACATGCAAAACATTACTTCATGCTCCACTGAGAACATAAATTCACCAAACATACTGTTGCAGTTTATAGGCACAACAATAAACATCTTCACTGAATATATTTGTTGTAGCTCTTTGTACCTTTAACAGAGACTCTTGCTCTTGAAGAGAATGTATATCCAACTCCCCTCCCATACAGGAAACCATTTACTCTGAGTTGATATGATCCAGAGTCGGACTCTGTGAGGTCATTGACGATGATGCTGCAGTTCCCCTGATACACATCAGGCTCCAACAGTGACACTCGTCCTTTGAACCCAGACTGAACTTCGTTATTTCTGTTGGTGTTAAATATAATGTCTGAATCACATTTTGGTTTAGATGGTTCACATTTGTACCAAACTATATGTTGGGGTATAAAGCCATATCCAGTGGTGAAAAGACACGGTATCACAACACAGAGTCCGGCCTCTGCTGTTATTTCTCCTTCACTGAGAGTGATACAGTATCCTCTGTTACAGAATTGTCTTCCCAAATCTGCACCTGTTAATAAAGACAATGAAAGAATATTAAAATATTTAAATTTTGATAATGCACCATATTTGATAAATTATGAAGGAAGGCTACTATGACTGTTTTTGAATGCATCATAATTTCAGCATTTAAAATTTTTCTTGCTGTAAGGAATGCTACTATGGCATTGGAACTAAATTTAATTAAATATCTTTAAGGACATTAATCACGGCAGATTATATCTATCTATGTCATTCATATCTTTAATGTCAGCATCATAACAAGATTATATTAAGAGATACAAACCTGTGTCAGCATTGCTGCCTCTCACAGAGAACAGCAGGGTCACCAGGATGACAACAAACATCTTGATTTGATGTTTGAGACAGAAAGTCTCTCCCTCCACAGGATAAACTTTACCCTGAAAATACAGTGAAGATAGAGGAACTAAACCAAAGGAAGCTCCACAGCTGACATCACAGACAAGAATGCAGGATGTTGCAGGTTTAGTTATTCTTTAGTTGCGAGATTAACAAACTTTACCCTGACATTTGTTGTGGTACGGCACGTAGGTTTCAGTTACACTTGTCATTTTAATGTGACTTATGTAATCCAATCATGCCAGGATGCATTAACTGTCAAGGCTAGATCAGAACTTGACTGCACTGGGATCTGATCAGTCTGAGGCCTGGCTCGCACTAAGTTTGGATCTCAGTGAGGTGTGGACAGCATGTATGCACAATCCGGTCAATTTATAACGTAGGTCAACCTCCCCCACACAGGGGAGTTCCTCTCCAGAGAGCTAAAGAAAGAGCAGGGCTGTTGCAAGACCTATTGTCTTGGTTTGAATCCGCTGAACTCGGCACGTCAGCCCAGCATGGACTGGATTTATATTTCCATTACAACAGGGCTACCTGCTTCAAAGTGTGTCTTCAATTGATGATGGCTTGTCTTTAGTCGATGAGGTTTAAAGCAAAGGGTTGATCCACAGCTAAAGAGCTCATATTATTTTGCTGTAATTTTTTCGAACAAAGGAAACACTTCACACATCTATAAAACAAGACAGGTGCGTTGGAGAAAAAAGATCAAAAAGTAGCAAAAGGACTCCTGCACACTAGGTCTCGTACCGAAACGTCGCAAATAAATGATTTATTGCAAGTTGGACAGTGTGCGGGAGTCCTTTTGCTACTTTTTGCTGTAATTTTTTCACAATAAAAGTCCCCTGTTATTTTGTTATTTAGCAGCAAAATAAGGGAATGTTAAGTATTCACATACAGCTGACAGCAAACATTCATTCATTCATTCATCTTCTAACCGCTTCATCCTCTTGAGGGTCGCGGGGGGGCTGGAGCCTATCCCAGCTACATCAGGCGAGAGGCAGGGTACACCCTGGACAGGTCGCCAGACTATCGCATAGAGACAAACAACCATTCACGCTCACATTCACACCTACGGACAATTTAGAGTCTCCAATTAACCTAGTCCCCAAATCTGCATGTCTTTGGACTGTGGGAGGAAGCCGGAGTGCCCGGAGAGAACCCACGCTGACACGGGGAGAACATGCAAACTCCGCACAGAAGGGCTCCCACGCCCGGGATCGAACTGGCAACCCTCTTGCTGTGAGGCGAGAGTGCTAACCACCACACCACCGTGCCGCCCCTGACAGCAAACATGAGACAGTAAAATAAAGTAGATATATTAAAGTACAAACAGTGACAACCATCTATGTACTGTTTAGCTGTTTGCTCAGGTCAGCTATGTGCTAATATAAGCAAACCACAAATCACAGTCCACAGCCTAGTGGAGATGTATCCACTTAAAAAAATGGGTGAGTACTTGCTATCTTTGTGTGTTTGTACTTTTAAAACAGAAAACACATTTTTGCATGTCCTGTTTGTGGACAACCACAAATCCATCCATCCATGCAGCAATACACCTAATCCATATCCAATCAGCTAGGTCACACTGAAATGTCAAGTGTGGACACATGATGTGCGGACATTGCTCAGTTTCAATCTGGTGCATCTAATCACAAAAGTTGCATTGAAAAGACAAGTGTAACCACAGCTTTAGCGATATCTGCTCTCAAAACATCCTTTATACTGTAAAGGATCTTTTCTACAATAATCTACACAGCAACTGCAGCTTTGTACCCCCAGAATCACTTACTGAACGCACCAACTGTGACGAAAACAAACTGATACTCCTACGCCAAAGCACTCTTGATCAAGCACAGTCCAACTTTACTAGCAAATCAAAAAAATATACAAAAAGATGTTTATTATATTAGTCAGGGAAGAATGAATCACTTCGACAACTTTAATTAACAGCCCCAAAATATATCCTAAACATAAATATAAATGTTATATAAATGTTTTACCTCTTTCTGTGTCACTGTCCTGTGGTCTTCTCTCCACACTGGTCAGAATATTTCTGCTCTGAACTGGTTCTTCCTCTCCTCACTTTTTTATTTCTTCCCTCTTTGTGCAACAATCAGGTTTAAGAAGTTTCCCCACACGCTGCTGAGCAACATTTCTCCTCTCCTTAGACTGACAAGCTTATGTACACTTACGTCATTACATTACAGTATGTGTATCATATATCTAATTATAAACCTGTACCTTTAAAATTGAATTATCAAAAATGTTTTAAGTTGCTGTTTTTTTTATTTTATTGTATCCTCTCCATGATCAAAGTAATGTGAGTATTTTGAAATAGGGAAGTGATGTAAATATGTGATTTTTTCCCCCCAAATAACATCTTGAGAAACCACAAACTAGTGAAAGCACTGAACACTTCTCTTTTTTTTAATCTGACTGTTTGTTTTTTAAGGGTTTATATTAAACAATTGATTGGAAATACAGTATATCTAATTAAATTGCTTTAATGATGCACAACACATATGCTGTGCATAGTTGTAAATGATCTGTGTTACTTGTTAAAATCTGCGAGTTGAGTGATGATGATCAGATGAACATTGTTTTACTCCTGCATTAAAATGATAACTTGTGACGGATATGGTCACAGGTAGTTATAGGTATTGAAATACTGAACTGGGAAGCTGCTCAGCATTTCCCCATATCAACTGCATGGGGTCTCTAAGGAAACACTAAGCAAATTTGTCACTGTAGTGTTTATCTACAGTATTTAAACACTGCTTTATACAGCACCACTGTGTTCTTGGTAACTTCCTGTTTGCACTTTAAGGTAGGGGTGGGCGACAGAGCGATCTTGATAAAGAATAAAAATACAATAAAAAAATATGTTGATATGAATGATGAGCTTTAGACATTTTTACTGATATGGACATATTTATAGCCTATCACAAAATGAAAGAAATTAATGCCACGAGTCACGACAGCTGGTCAGTCTGCTGCCTCTCTTCTCTCCGTCACTGCCTGTTTGCAGGAGGGCGGGCCTATGCTCAATGGACAGCGGTGAAACTTCAGAGCAGAGCCCACAGTGAAGGGAAAGAAACAGAATGTAGGATATATTAAAATGGAGTCACGGACATCATTGCTGATTATCCATAAATGCAACAAATGGGAGACAGTAGGGCTGCCCATGACTAAGAATTTTCCTAGTTGACCAATAGTCATCATTTAGGGTCATTAGTCAACTAGTCGCCCGCATGTTTACGATATTAATTCAATTATTAAATGATATATTTTGGGCGGGGCAACACAATGGTTTGAGTTGAAGGTGTGAGAAAGAATAGTATCAGTAACATTGTTAACACTGTGCTACATTACAGAGAAATACAAAACCGTACTAATGAACCTTCATTAATATAGGCCTATATTTTATCTACAAGTGCACGTCACACACTGAGCGAGCCGCCTGTTAATGACGCTGTCGGCAAAGCAGTAATGATTGTGCTAAGTGGCTAATGGGCATGTAGCTACTTCCATGTTTCAGATGATACGTCATGTTTGTAGTCGACCAATGAAGATGAGTTTACATATCACCTTGGGTTCGTCCTTCACCTTCTAAAAATGATCCCACACTTTGGATTTCCTGCCCGACATGTTAACTAGCCTGTGAGTAAGAAGTAAGTGGATCTTTAAGTGTTACAGGGTTACTGCACAGACATTGTTTCTGGCACTACATACTGATTTAAGTGCTCATTAAAGTTATGGGTAGAAACTGGTAGGGGTGGTGGAAACAAAATCAATACATTATAGTATCGTGATATTTTGTGTGGCAATATTGTATTGATAGATAAACAATAAATTCTGATATTTTATTGTAGTAATTATGATTGTTGCAAATACAAATTAAACTTTTGGTAGACTGAGAGTAATTGCTTTTTCAGTTCACTAGATGCATGTTGCTGCAATAAAAATTACAGTAATACATTACAGTATTGTGATATTTTGTGTGACACTATTGTATTGATATTTTATTGTAGTAATTATTAATGTTGCAAATACAAAATAACTTTTGGTAGCCATCTAGAATAAACGTTTTTTCAGTTCACAAGATACATGTTGCTGCTATAAAAATGGTGAACGTGTGATGACTTAACAAGTGTGACTGATACTATCTTATTAGATAAAAACACCTGTTAACTAAGTTTTGAAAAAAGGTAATACATTGCAATATGTATCACAATTGCAATTACTTTATAACAAAACAAAATGTCTAAACAAGCCACTGAGCGAACGCGTGAACTTGTTCCGGATGAATGTTCTGGGCTAACAATAAACCAATGTCCAGTGCACTTGAATTCTTTGGATTTTCATTTACTCTCAATACAATATACACATGCTCATTATAACACAGAGGGGCAACAGCATTGCCCATTTGTAATCATTATGACTTTTCAACATGCTTCGACAACACATGCACATGCATGCTCCACCCTGTGTTCAGTTTAATAACTGCATGTGTATATTTACTTTTATCTTGTTTAGATAAGGACAGAATACACAAACAAACTATATTGTGGCTCCAACAACAATATGTTATTGCAATACTCAGCATATTGCAAGACATCTGAAGTCACAATAATGTTGGAACATGTGTTAAGTATCCTGATGATATTGTATCAGGGGGTCTTTGTTGATTCCCACTCCTAGAAACCGGTATGACGCATAAGCATGCATGCAAAAAGAAGGCAGTAAAGGGTTGAAGGTAGCATGTATACTCAAACTGATGGTAAAGGGAAAGTTGTGTGTTATTACTAGCACTGACATGGTGTGGGAATAATATGGAGAAGCGAGTAAAGTCCTTAATAGTGGTGCAAAATGTGACTTTCAAATATATCAGACTTATCAACTGCAGGATCTAATTTAAACAAATTTAGTACTGACATCTGGCCTACAGGATACATAAACCGTCAACATGTAGTATAAATCATTTGTGCATTACACAGCACAACAATCCAGAGCAGAGATGTAAAATACCTCAACAAATAACAACCGGGCTACAAACTATCAGAAATCACACATGGCAGAAGATGTGACTTTATAGCTGACAAGTGGTGAGAAGTAACTGAGTACATTTACTCAAGTACTGTATTTAAACACAATTTAGAGAAACCTGTACTTGTGTTTCCATTTTATGGCCTTCTTCAGAAATATTATACTTTTCACTCCATGTCCTATAATTTATGACTGGTGTGTACTTAGCTACTTGGTTGATATGTATTTTTTTTATACAAAACCTATAAAGTGAACTGTTATAGGTGGAAATATCTATAAATAACATATAGTACACACTGAGTCACATGTACAAGCTAGAACAGTAAAATGTTTTAGGTAATGTCAAATATTTGAATGCAGAGCTTTAACTTGTACGCTAATGTAGTATTTTATACTGTTTTGTTGCTGCTTTAATAACGTTACTTCTTACACTACAGCATCAGCAACAGGTACACAACTATGTTATGTTACATACAGCAGAGGCTGGATAAGACAGGAGAGAGGAGAGGAGTGGGTGTGTTTCAGTTTGTTACTTACCGGAGTTTGAAGAACTGCGACCTGTTCATGTCGGCAAAATAACAAGCAACCATGTGATATTAAGTCCAACTACAGTTGTTGTCTTCCAACACAAATGCTCCATATATTTTGGAAAAGTTATCAAACTGCCCGAAGGGTGTTGCTATTTTTCACCGATAATATAAATAAAATAATTAATTGAGTAAATATTTACATGAATAAGAATAAACAAATAAAAGCTTCAAAGTTTGTTTCAGAGTCTTGAAGTTCCACACCTGCGCATAAAGTTACTAATCAACGGACATCAACACCACCTGTAGACCTGAGTGATTGGTACGGAGGCCCTGAGAGTTCAAACTACTGCATGCAAATAGACAGACAAACAAAAAGGAAATAATCGCCACCAATTTGACAGCATTTGACAAGGCAAAAAATAAATATATAGGTAATAAAATAAAAAAAATGGAATAACATAACATAAAACAACAGAAAATACATATACAAATAATATATTTTCTTATGCCTATGTTGTAGAGTTGATTGCTGTTTTTTTTTTAATCTCATGGCACTATCTTAAATGTTGATCATGTTCTTGCCTTTTAGCTTCCTACCTACCTTCCTACCATGAGATGAGATGAGATGAGATGAGGTTATAATTGTGTTTATAAAGTATCCTGAGGGTAACTGCTGTGCAGCTGTTGCAATACAGAGTGGAACAAGTGCAAATATAAAAATCTAAGATAACAATAATATGCAAATACAGGGTGTTTACAGGTCCTTCAAAGGTCTTAAAATGTCTTAAATTAAGTTTTCTTAAAATAAGGCCTTAACAAGTCTTAAATTGTCTTAAATTCTGATTTCACGGGTCAAATATTTTTGGTCACATTACCACGGAAATGTCTCCAGGCCGACAGACCCAGTGACTGTTTACAATCATTGGACAGACCAAAGAACTGTAATAATAAATAGCATTTATGACAGTGATCACAATATGACAATGATTTTCCTTTTACATGAAACACATTAATCTTAAACTCACCCAATTGTTGGCATTTTTCCTTACTGTTTGAACTGACATCAGTGTGTTTACTTGGAAAGAGTTCTTACACATGTGCATCTCACACACACACACACACACACACACACACACACACACACACACACACACAGTATATGTAATGTGTATTTCCACTGCAGGTTTGGTCTCCAATTTCATATAAGGTGGTATTAAAAGGTCTTTAAAAGTTTGAAATTTAACTTGGTTATATCTATAGACACCTTGGAGTAGGCTGCAAATCCATCAGTCAGGTCAATGGTATGGCTCATATATACGTACAGTATTTAATCTGAAGCTTGGGCATTCAAAAGCATTGTGCGCCTCTTGCTTAAAAAGTGCTGAAAAAAATGAAAAAACTAAAAAAACTATTTCTGTTGAAGGTGAACTTCTGATGCAGCTATACTTTCATACATTAAATGAAGGCACACGATTTTTTAAAAACAATATATCAAATCCAGTGCAAGAAATCCTGTATCGGAGCTGGCTGAAAGTCATCCCAATAGACTGTGAAGACATGGTGGAAGCTGCCATTTGTTAGTCCTGAGGTTGGCCAATAACATCCTGCTCTTGAACCACTGATGCATCTATACATTCATACAAACTGAATGATGGCAAAGGAGCTTTAACACGTCTAGAGTCCTGAGTTTGGCCAATAACATCATACTCTAGTGATCTGTCTGTTTTCTGCAGAGACATGTAAGTTCTGTCCTCTTGATTTGGTGTCACCTTTGTTCTTGCTTTCCTTTGGAGAGAGAGAAAGCAGAAGCAGAAGTAATAACATACCAAAGGAATATCATGGAGATAGTGTAGAGGACATTCACACTTTGAGATACACCAGCAAGAGCCCAGGGAAGTACTGCACTGTGAGGTCCACACTGCTGCAAAGGACCTTCCTTAAAAAAAGGGATGTAAACAAATCTTTATGAGTCATAATGGCCTCATAATGTATTGTGCTTTGGAAAACAGAAGTGTATAGTAAAGCAATATGATCATATCATTATAAATCTGAAAGTGTATCTCTGTTAAAGTCTATAAACGCTATTGCTGTGTTCACACCTGCCCGAACGAACCGCCCTTAGGGGGCAAACAAACTTGAGTGAGTGAACCGAACCAAATATGGTCACTTCTGGCTCTAAAGAACAAAGATAGTGATGGCCTAAATGCCAAACTTAAGGCTTCAAAACAGGAGTCCACAAACCAGTGGGTTACATCACCTCAGTTGCATACATTATTTTATACAGTCTGTGGTTGGGCAGGAGAGGAGGGGGATTCGTCAAACAAACTGGACTTTAACTGCAGAGACTGAGTTATTTCAATAACGAAGTACTGTGCTAGTATGTGTAGCATACTATGCTACTGACACATGTCAGGCGACGTTGTTATGTTTGTAACAAACAGGCTTATTTTAAGCCAATCCTTTTTTTTTTTTTTTTTTTTTAAATATAACCACATGCTTTTGTTGCTTAACCCAAAAAGGTTTTACTCATGTTCTAAGTTTATTTTGAAAAAGACATGCAGAAATAAACAGAAACTGTGAATTTCCTGTAAAAACAGAAGTTTATTTTGAAAAGACACGATAAATGTTAAGAGTGTAAATTGATACACCATCCCTGAACTTCCAAAACAGACACAGGAGGGTACCTAGCAATCATATTTTGAGGTGAGGGGTTACTGACCAAGCATGAATATATTGCATTTGGAATACCTCTGACAGGACATTTATCAT
The DNA here is from genome assembly GCF_011397635.1 of Epinephelus fuscoguttatus. NCBI lineage: Eukaryota > Metazoa > Chordata > Actinopteri > Perciformes > Serranidae > Epinephelus > Epinephelus fuscoguttatus. Next base: position 21,887,205 of record NC_064759.1, read on the forward strand.
GACAAATTATTGATAACTATTTTGTGAAGTATTACCCTTAATTCTGGCGTTATAACAACATACCTGTGTCAGCATTGCTGCCTCTCACAGAGAAAAGCAGAGTTGCCCAGATGAGACCAAACATCCTGATCTGATGTCAGTCTTTCCCCACAACACCACAGACTTCACACTGAAAGTGCAGCAAACATGCAGGAAGTACAGTTGATGAGACTGAAACAAAGGAAACTCCACCATTGACCTCACTCTTAACAGAAGGCTGTTGCACATTCAGTAATTCCACAGTTGCTTCATTTAATTTCGTTACCACATCACACAGGGCGGGGGCACTGTGTTACTTATTGTGAAGCAGTTTGTGAAATCTGTTGTAGAAATGTGCTATGTAGAAAAGCAAAGTTACAATAGCTCAACACAGCTCTGAAACAATAAAGATCTACAACCTCTGCAATATTCCAGCCCCAAGTATGACAAACACTAACTTCAACAAAGTAAATATCTGTAATCCTCCCAACCACAAGCACAGTTTCTCTATTCTAATTTATGATTCAAAGCCATTTTATAAGATAAGGTAAATGTTTTGTTTTACCTCTATATATCTTGTTCTGCTGCTCTCTTCTCTCCACAGTGATCTCTGCAGTGTTTCTGCTCTGAACTGACCCTTGCCCTCCTCAGTTTTCTATTTCTGTCCTCTTTTTGCAACAAAAAGGATTTAGGGAGTGTCCCTGTTCTCGTCCTCTGCGAGTGACACACTGACACTGTTTCCACTCACTGTTTTTTATGTGACAGTGTTAATATTGTATAATACTTTGTCATTTACAGCTTCTTCATATATTGCTTCAATAATACACATCATAATCAGACTTGTGTTACTATACATGTTACTGGCTAATACCTGTCATGTTTTCCTCGATGGCTCTAAATCCACTCTCACTAACACTCCCAGTTTCACCATCCCCATTGACAACTCCCCTCAGGTTAAGAGTCTGGGTGACATCCTTGACAGCACTCTGTCATTCCAATCCCACATCAATAACACTACCTGGTCAGCCTATTTCCATCTATGCATTATTAATCGTCTCCGTCCATCCCTCACCCTCAACAGCACTGCCATCCTGGTCCACACTCTGGTTACATCCCACCTGGATTACTGTAACTCCCTTTTCTTTGGTCTGCCCCAAAAGACCATCCATAAGCTCCATTTGGTCCAGAACTCCGTCCATCAGTCACATCACACCTACCCTACAACAACTTCACTGGCTTCCGGTCAGATACTGCATGGACTTGAAAATTCTGCTCCACGCTTTCAAGTCCATTCGTAACCTCGCTCCCCCATACCTCTCTGACCTCCTCCACATCAACACTCAGGTTGGCCTCTTCCATCAGCCTCATTGTGCCCTCTGCCTGTCTGTCCACCATGGGGTCCAGAGCCTTCAGCCGCTCTGCCCCACGCCTCTGGAACCTCCTCCCTCCTGACATCAGGAACTTTGACTCATTATCCATTTTCAAATCCCGCCTGAAAACCCACCTTTTTTAATAGGCCTATTTTCTTTAATTGCCATTGCTCTGCTGCAGATTTCACATTTTACTGTGTTGATGTTTGATGTGTCTTTTACCCCTTTTAAAAACAATTGTCTTTTACTTGTTCTGTAAGGTGACCTTGAGTGCCTTGAAAGGCGCCTTTATGCTGGTTAGGTAATAGTGGTCAAGTGAACATTATATTGGCCATGTATTTTTTTTAAAAAAAGGAAGCTGACTAGCAAGTCTGAGTTGCAGATTAAGCACGATGCCCAACCACTGACATAATTAATTAAGTTGCTGATAAAGTCTCACCAGAGGTTACATCGTTTCAACTTAAGTGTGTGTTTAAGAATTATTTCTCATGCATTATCCTCCTACGACCCAAACTTTTCTTTGATATGCATTTTAAAATTCTCCTGGCTATTTGGGATCAGTAGTACCCGATAAGTATAAAAAATAAAACACTGTGAACGATAATAAAGTCCCAATGTCTTCAAACAAGTACTTCCTAATTAACAGTGTCTTAGTGTTACTGTTGCTAAAATTGGTCAAATTTGTAGCCAGACTGACTTGGCAGAGATGGCTGCCATCTTGTTTTTACATGGATTAGTGTATTGTGCTCTTACCACCACTAGATGGCACATAAAAGTGTCCATGAATGAGGACAACAAGTCTGAGGTAAGTAGAATAATGTATTAGGTCAAATAAACCCAAAATGTGATGTCCTCATATGAAGACGCAGGGTCTCTATCAGGCTCAATGTGCCATAGGTTCAATATTCTTTGAGCCAAACACTCATAGTTCTGTGCAGCCATAATGACTTTTCATTGTTTGTGATATGTGGCAAAGGAAACCTCTACAACTAATCTACAAATCGAAATTGCCTTTATTGTCAAAAAGAATTGCATACGCCATACAGCAAAGATAATCAGGTTGGTTTTAAAGAGTGTATTCAAGGCACATTGTTAAAGACACAGTTGTGACCACAATGACAGCTCATAAACATTGTATGATAAAATAATATAAAAATATCAAATAATTAATTTCACTTGAAAACATCTGTTTCCAAATCTCCAGACTCGTTGAGAAATCTGCAAAGCACTTAAATCCCAGGCACCTACAACAGATGACTATGATTATACTGGAATAATGTGTACTCAGTGGACTTCCCCTGGTTCAGTAAATGTAAACAAAAAAATATATATACTGTAAAATACTAAATATAGGTGTGGTAAAATTAAAAAAAAGAAACTGAGAAGCGTTTTACTTATAACATATACATGTTTTAAATCAGAGTACGGAAGTATCATTTTCTATGACACTCAGTGGAAGCTGAACCTTGTTAGCTCAGAGGATGGCCAATCACATCATACTCCGGTGATGTTTCTGTTTTCTTCAGTGACATGTATGTTCTGTCCTCTTGCTTTGGTTTCACCTTTTTTCTTGTGATCCTTTGGAAAGAAGAAAGAGAGACATCTGATGTCAAAGTCTCTACTGCATTAACAGAGCCTTAGAAGCTTAAAATGATGAAGTAAAACCCCAGTTCCAGAGAAGTTCTGATGCTGTGTAAAACCTAAATAACAACAGAATGCAATGATCTGTAAATCCTTTTTGACCTATGTTCCACTGAATACAGTACAGAGACAAGATATTTAAAGTTCAAAGTGATAAACTTTATTGTTGTCTGTAAATATACACTTACTATGATTTTGATGCCTGCAACATGTTCCAAAAAAGTTGGGACAGGGACATGTGTTACATCACCTCTTCTTTTAACAACACTCAGTAAGCGTTAAGGAACTGAGGACACTATGTTGAAGTTTTGAGAGTGTAATTCTGTCCTAGTCTTGCTCGATGTACGACTTCAGTTCCTCAACAGTCCAGGATCTCTGTTGTTGTATTTTGCATTTCATACACATGTTCAGTGTTAGAAAGGTCTGGACTGCTAATTTTTGATGATACTATGGATTGTAGATGATGAAATCCATAAATGTCATGCAACTGTGTGTTGAGAAACGTTCTTACACTGTTGGGCTCTTTGCCCATGCAGTTTTTTGGTGAACTTCACGCTATCCTTGCTTGAGAGCAACTGAGCCTTTCGTGGATGTACCTTTCATACCGAATCATGATACTATCACCTGTTACCAATTAACCTGTTTGTTTTTTGAGCATTTCATAACTTCCCCAGCCTTTTGTTGCCCCTGTCCCAACGTTTTTGCAACATGTTGCAGGCATTAAATTCAGAATGAGTGTATATATTTACAAATAACAATGCAGTTTGTCAGTTTGAACATTATATATCTTGTCCTATACTTTTTTGGTATCAGGGTTGTAGTAACATACCAAAGGAATATGAAGGGGATCATGCAGAGGACATTCACAGTAAGAGATACAACAGCGACGACAGTCAAGAGAGGCACTGCACTTAGTCCATGTTCATCTGCCATTGGAAATAACACAGTATAGATTATATAATTGTTCAAGTGTTATTTAAATGTTGTACACTTAGTGGCTACTGTGTTAGCTAGACACCTCCATTTACACAGTGTTACCTGTAAATGACTGATACCAAAAACTACAAAAATGCTTTGATGAAATTATTCAAGAATATACAAATGGGCTTTGTAACGCCAAAGAAGAAACAAGGGTGAGACCGTTCATCCTAATTTATATTTTAATAGAATCATTTCAACAAACTATATACATATATAGTGTCCCTGGTTCCCTCCCTGTGCGGAGTTAGCATGTTCTCCCCATGTCAGTGTGGGTTTTCTCTGGGTACTCCGTCTTCCTCCCACAGTCCAAAGACATGCAGGTTAATTGGTGACTCTAAATTGTCCGTAGGTTGAATGTGAGCGTGAATGGTTGTCTGTCTCTATGTGTCAGCCCTGCAACAGTCTGGCGACCTGGTGTACCCCACCTCCCAACGTCAGCTGTGATAGGCTCCAGCTGGGATAGGCTCTGGCAGGGTCTGGGCTAAGCCCCAAATGTTCCCAAATCCTAGAAACACCCCTGTGTACACTGACTTGTGCAGGGGCTGCTGCAACTTTTTTGCCTCTTGGCAAAGATAAATGAGCACAGCAAATGTTGAAAAGTAAAAAACAGGCAATTAATTTACTGATAAATATTATTGTTTGTTTGGTTATTAACTGGCCCCTAGCTTCTTTTCATTTTGCAAAAGTGGCCTGATGCCTGCTGTAACCAGCTGTTAATGGACACACCTATGGCACCCTGGGAACTGCCTATTTACCACTGAAGTTATTTCAGAAGAAAAAATGGATAGAAACATCTCATCTTTGTGATCATTCCTGTATTTCTTTGAATATTGTATCTGTAGTTATTAATACAGGCTATCGTTAGATTGCATTTGTGCAGTACAATGAGCAAAGTCCATTCTCTGACCTGCAGTCCATTTCAGTAGTTATAGGACAATAACTCTCTATTACTGTGTTTGATGCTCTGCCTTAACGTCACATACTAACATATGACACATCGTCAGGCAGTAAAAAAAATTCTGGTTTGGCTGATATTGAATGTGCCAAATGATGTGCAGAAAGCTTTGATGCTGATGAGGCCAAAATGTTGTGAAGGAAACCCACCCACTGCTGACTGCATGTCATCATCTTCTTGGTAGTGTCATCAGAAACAGTTGAAAATACATTACGTTATCAACGCATTTTTACTGATATCGTTGATTGGTGATGTGTGTGTGTGTTCACCTTCTCGCCTCTCTGAAGTTATGATGATGATGTCTGCTTTTGATTCCCCACCTTCATTACTGCTCACACATTCAATAGAAATGTTGCTGTGGTCCTTGACAGTTAGGGTGAGGGTGCTGTTGACTGTGTGGTTTGACACAGTGGTCGTAACAGAGTACTCTGCTTGGTTCTTCAACAGCGGCCATCTGATGGTGGGTAAAGGAAACCCCTCACTGATACACACACAGGTCAGGACCACCGACTGAAGCTCACACTTAGAGCTATTTAGGATCATTGGATACACTGTGGACACACAAACAGATTTTTACAAGATATGAACTAAATCAATGTTTCTCACTAAGGCAGTTCAATCATTTGAATTACTACACAGAATCCCTGTATCGTCTTTCACTATCAACTCATAAAAACGAACTGGGGCTTACATGTGTCCCCCTCCATCTAATCACACCTGTCCCCATTCAACACAAAGCATACACCTCTTCCCCTTCTCTCAGAGTCACCTGGTTGAATGACGCTGTCAAGGATTCAGCAGAGTTTCAGTGAAACAAAGAACATTACAGTTCCTGATATCCCATTGCAAACTAATGCAGGTTGTCCAGTTTATTATCCACTGCCTGTGCAATTGCTAGCAGGGTGCTAGTTTGGCTGTGCCCCATCTTCTTTATCATTTTCTCAATGTTTACTGATGTTTACATTTGAAAACTACAATCTGGTCAGCAAGCAGAAGTCAGCAGGAGGAGAGTTTACAGACTGGCGAATTGATTTCCTTGTCCCAGTGAGCAACTTGCAGCCACACACCACCACCGTCCAAAGCCAACCACAACAAGCACCATCAAATAGACAAAACAGCATACATTTAGCCGAAATTTAGTGGAGCTGACAGAACAGCGAGTAGAAACATCTGCACCAAAGTACAAATCTAATGGGAGAGCAGTCTATGAGTGGAATCAGGGGAGTGGCCTGAAGGTCATCATTCACATAAATCTTGGCTAATAAAATCAGATACTGGGGTATAAAGAAGAAGATATATTAGGCGATGCTTTAGTCAAGACCACCTAAACTAAAACCAAGTCATGACCAAGACCAAAGTGTAGTGAGACTGAAGTAAGACCAAGACTTTGAGAGGTTGAGACCAAATCAAGACCAAGACCAGGGGTCTCATTTATAACTACTGTATAATGAAACAAGGCCTGAAATAGGCGTACGCCACATCCCACACAAAAGCTGTGATCTATAAAAACAAACTTGATGGGAGAACGTGCACACCCGTATGGAAACTCAGACCCATGCATACGAACATTTTGAAGACAGGGAAAATTGGTTGTGCTAGTGAGCCATAACTTTAAGCACCTTTCAATTATAAAAAAATTATTAGCCAACTCAAATCTTAATAAAAGATTCTACTCAATATTTCATCAGCGCTATCTAAATCCTTTCACCACCTGAAATGCAGAGGAGAGGGCCGGACTGTATGCTACGTAATTGCAGAACAGAGCATCTAAAGTTTTAAATAATATGATCTAACACTAAATCACAAAATACTACCATAACTTTAATGTAGTTTTTGTGTGTAAAATCGCTGCAGTGAACACGACAGTGTGCATCGCCATCGCTGTCACACATGCCTCACTCCTGTCTTCCCCAGTCACCTTATATCTTCACTGCCTGCACATAGAGCCCGGTCTCACTCCGAAGTCGTCGAAATCCGGTGCTTGGGCAGTGACTTGGGGTGGTGGATGGGTCCAACAAACAAAGACTTTCATGTCGGAGAGCAGTGTTCACATCCCATAAGATTCTAAAGCCAAACCCTCTTCCTTTTTTCCTAAACCCAATCATATGTGTTTGTGGTTGAAGGAAAAAAAAAAACAGCAATTCGCAGTGTTGTACCGATACAGTGCATTTATTTTGAAAGAGGCTGTATGTAAATGGTAAATTTCCTGTGAAAATGGAAGTGTATGTTGAAAGAATACAATGCATGTAACAAGCAGAACTTGACACAGTGTCCCAGAACGTCAACAACCAACGTACCCAGGGTACCATGCATGTCGTATGTCAGCGTAGAAAGTCTCTGACCAAAACATCAATATGTGACAAGGTTGGAGTGAGAATGTGTTGGCACATATAGTCTGTGTAAACTAGCAAAGTCTGGCAAAAAGCTCTTGCACAACTCCATATCCTCATTATGAGTGCAAGTCATAATGCAGGGCAAGTTTCCTATAACCAAACTTAAATAAATAAATAAATAAATAGTGTTCACCTGTCAAACTTTCATTTTTAAAATATATCTCAGGTTGGGCGATACCACTGATTGTCATGGTCATTTTGGCAAGGTGTTAAGCAATCAGTCTGATTGCTGTAAACACACAAACACTGTGGTGATACTGTTGCCATGGACCATTGTTCAGCGGGCTCATTTCTATGCATCAGCATTCATGAGGTGCTGTGCATTGACCATTTATGGCTGAATGTGGGCATGTAGACGAAAGGATATAAGGCTGATCCTACACACTGTTTAATAAATGCAACCCGAGACAAGTGCAGGCCCCACAGTGCATGACACACTTATGATAAAATGTGGAACATGCAAACCATAGGCACACCTCAAACTAATCTGAAAGATCCATATTCCCTTAAAAATACATTCATATCACTAAAAGATGGTGTGTGTGTGTGTGTGTGTGTGTGTGTGTGTGTGTGTGTGTGTGTGTCGGTGTGTGTATATAACTGTACTATAAGAATAATCAAAAGGCATTGCAGAGTTGAATTTTATGAAGGGGAATTTTCCTTTGTTTTCTATGAGTACACAAATACAAACAAACTCAAAGGAGCTGAAATAATCTTAGCTATCTTTATATGGTCTTGACTGGTCTTGAAATAAAATCCCAATTCCTCTTTGTCCATGATAAAAACAAGATCGAGACCTTCAAAACATAGACAAAGACCAGTCTCGGATACTTTAACGCTGCTGTACAGTATGTTGTCCTCTTATTTTTGCAGTTTTACCTGTGCTTTTGTTGGATCCCCAGACCACAGGCTCACTCCACTCACTCCAGAATAAAGACCCTCCACAGGCGGAATCCATTTTGCTCCGCACTTGCAGCTCAACCAGGGATTTGGCGGAGGGCATGTTGATACAGTATTCCTGCATCCCAGGTCTGACACGAGAAGTCTGAGGACAGTAAGATGGAGTTGAGAAAGAGAGATGGGTACAAACCAAAGACAAAAAATATAATGATGCAAAGGCCGAGAGATTATCTTCCTTCAAACTGCCTACCTCCCATGAGCTGTCACTGATCCTGTAACGAGCTTCACTCTCCACACAGTTAGGTAAAATCTGGGTCCAAGTGAGGCACAGATAGATCTGGTCACTCACGTTTGCTGGTGGTGGATTTAACTTCACTAGAGATGACACAGACCATTAATTATACATAATATACAATATGATAACAACATAAAGGGCAGACATATTAAGTCTTGATATTGCATATATTTTATCTCCTCCAGCGTGAAACCTGAAGGCAATCATGCTTTTGGTCATTAGTCCACAACTAATTGCACAAACCGCTGGACCAATTAGTGTGGGTTTATGACTGTATGCTCAAGGATCTCTAGTGGTTGCAGTGAATCGCAATTGTTGAGAAAACCTGTTTTATTGACTGTTTTATGCCATTGTTAACTGCTGACTCCTCACTTTTCTTAATTGGCTGATAGGGGTTGCAAGTTTAAGTTCGCTAAAAACTAATACAAGCCTTACCATCTGTTGCAGGCCACATTTTGGTCTTTGTTGTGGCTCTTCTTATGGATTTGTGACTACGTTTTAGAAACAACCTGCTGTCTCTGTGATGCCCCGAATCCCAACTTGCAACACACATTATCTGGCTGCAAATCAGCTTTGACCCAGGGCTGGTACAGATGGTGTCACAACCAAGTACTCCGAAAACTGGCAGAGGAGAAGAAGAAGTAGTGCGTGCACAGAAGCAGGGTGGAAGGCATGCACCTACCCTGTGGAAGTCGGATGCAGAGGCTGTGTTGGAATATCCAACCAGCAGCTACTGAAAACCCTTGGAGTCATCGGGTCCAAGCAAAAGAGGGCACTCAGAGATCTGGCAGAGGAAGCAGAGAAAGGGAGCTTCTGGCTATGGCTCAGAAGAAAAGACCCCAAGTGAGGGAACCAAGGATCATAGGGCCAGCTGCAGGGAGTGGTAGAGAGACGTCCCTACTGCTGCCCCAGCACCCAGAGATGTTCTGGGATCAAAGGGATGAAACACCTGTGTAGGGTGGCTCCCAGCTGACAATTCGGCTGGCCAGCTGGCACTAGCGGAGGTGCGACAGGCAAAAATGTCCTGCAGGTAACCTACACCTGTTGAGCTGCACCTGACATTTATTTTTATTTAATTATTTTGTAAAGCACTCAGTAACACACAAAACACGAAAAATGATTGTAATTACGAGACAAAGACAGATCTCCTCACATTGAAATAATTGCAACGTCTCAAAGAGAAAGTCTTTAACATTACATTTTATAGCATTTCAGAGACAAAGAAAGTCAAGGTGATTGGCTGGACGCCAAAAGATAACTCAAATTCATCTGAACATCTGTTTTAACATTATGTTTTGGGGCTCCTTTAGTTGAATCTGAGGCCCCCACTTCCTGAAAGGCAATCATAAATCCTAGTTTTGTGTATCTTAAAGCTATGGTCTACATTTAGAAAGACTGATTGTTATTATTAACATCATTTAGATGGTGGTTATGGCCCAATAGTGCCAGCTACACAATGAGAAGAGCAAAAGGAATCAAAAAAATCCATTCTCTCCAGCGGCTGCAGGCCTGCAAAGAAATTGACCAATCACAGCCATCCGGTCCGCATGGGAGTTACTCCTTGCTCAAATTTGCGCTCTCTCTCTCTTACCCTCCGTCCAATCCCGTCGCTCCATTTTGACACTCCTCTGCTCCTCGTCCCGCCTCGTCCCAACCTCCCTCCGCATTTGAAAGTACGAGCGGTTTGTAAGGCCCTCGGGACGGGCCCGCTGCAGTTTGTTTACAATGGTTGCTAAGCTACTAAGAGCAATGCTAACGTTAGCATCCGGTGGTATGTAGACAGCTGAGATGGTGACAACACTCTGCAGGATATTGAGAGAGCCTCAAGGTCTGGATAATAATGGATAATAACAGCAGTGACAGAGTGTGAGGGTACTTCTTTAGCCTAGCCAATATCCCCGCACTTCTGCCTTCGCTCCCTCCGGCGTCTGCGTCGCTTACTCGGGCAGCAGATCCACAGTGACTCCGCAGATCTGCCAATGGCGTCTGGGATGTTGTGTGCCTTTTGAAAGCCTCTCGTGATGTCAACCTTGCGCTTCCAGCCGATGTTGATAATGTCCTGCCGACTATACACAAAATCTGCTCGACATGAGCAGAAAAACGCGGACAAAACTACATATATGAGAAAGCTAAGAGCCGCTGCACTCTCGCGCACCACCATGTTCTGTCTCCTCAGTTCCTTTGACCGATGGAGAAAGCTCCGGCAAGATCTGGGCCTGAAAAATGATGCTGATACAGCAGAGTTTTTGTTGAACAGGTAATATTTCATTTTTATTGTGGATGTTGTAACTGTATGCTGTATGTAACTGTATGTTGCTATGCGGTAGGGGGTGTGTCGTTAGGAGGCTCCGAGGGGAGGGGGACACGAGCTCAGAGGGAGGGGTGTGTGTGTGTGTGTGTGTGGGGGGGGGGGATCTTTCTCATCGTCTTTCTAAACGTAGACCACAGCTTTAAGGAACCAGTTATACCAAACTCCATGCAGTAGGCAGCATGAAAAGTCACAATTAAAAAATGATAAACCTTAATGGTTCATAATCGTTTGCTTTTTCACCAAAATGATAACCTTATTTGTTTATAAGTCATGTTTATATCACACACTAGTAGGTATAAAAAATGTCTTCCATCAACAAAACAAACCAAAAAACAGCAAAAAACAAACAAACAAAAACCTGTTACTTCTTCATTTATTAGTTTAATATTCTGAAAAGTACCTCCCGATGTTATGTTTAACTCTGGTAAATAAGCATACCTTTATCTTTAAGATAATGCTCCTTCTGATGGACATCTTCTCCGTGTACCAGTCTGGTGTAAAATGTGGTGAACCTCCTGACTGAGATGGAGTCGTCATAGGGCTGGTTACATCCAGTGTTTATGTTGTTCTCTGACAGATATGTGGGGCACTCACTGACTACTTCGTCACCATGGAACCTAAAGAAAGAAATCACTATTCAGTCATTCACACACAAAACCAAGTATGCAGCCACGGCAACTGTTAATTGATCATGTAATCATTAGGTCACAGTACTTTGGGTAATGTTTTCTCTGATATTTGCTACTTTGAGATATTAGGCCTCGTATTTATCTTAATCTTTTGAGACTTCCACAAGAGATAATGCTCTAAAGAACCAATTTCAGAGCGTAACATCCTTCACTCAGTGTGAAAGATAAGAACTCCTACTTAAGCAGGATATATACGTTTGTGTTGAAATGATGCTGTGCCTACAGCATAAGCTCTGTGTACCCTACACCGTAGCCTATGCTGTAGCCTGATGTGCATTGTCCCAGAAATGTAACTATACTCCTTGCAGTTTGATAAATTTCGAGTATACTACAAAATTAGTTTTATTTTGTCAGAGTGACTGTCACTGTAATTACGAACCAGCCATAGAAGGTGTAATTGACCTCTGGAGTCCCTTGCTTATTCCAGGAACAGTGAACATATTTCAGATGCACCAACAAACAGTCCACATCTGTCAGAGACACAAGAAGGTAGAGAAAATAAAGATCATTAGGGTTAAACATAGGCCAAGTACAGACCTACGCAAATGGTAATAGATTAATAGCAATCAGCTTACAAACACACACAATGAGGAAATGGAAACACAATGACGCAAAGGGAATTCACTTAACCAAGGAAGTATATGTGCTATTAACAGTGTAACAAGTTCTCGCTCCGAGTGGTCTCCCAGGTGAAAGTGTGGAGTTTGTCTGATCCATCCATCTTTGCTCCTGCCCACTCTTTGCAGATTTTCTTGCTCTATAGGCTACAGCAGCTTAAGGGCTTTACCATAAACTCGGTTTATGATGCTGATCCTCATCCTCATTCGGAATGAATAAGCATTCCGAATGAGGATGATCAGTTTAATAGCCTTTTAATCGCCTTTATTCGGGTCCGCGCAAGGTTTGGGACAGGGAAGGTTTCTGATTGGATAGGGGGCGGGGCGGATGTTACGTGTTTACGTTTACTAGAAGAAAACACTGAAGTCCTCGTTCCATTTCTTTAACAAGATGCTTGACGACGCCGTTCTTAGTGCCTTTTTCGGGCTTGTTTTGCTTATATTCTTGAAGCAGCAGTACGACAACAACCTTGTTGTGCTAATGCTTTGTCTGTTGAGGAGGAGAAGGTCGAAGAAGGGAGATAGAAGACCGCTCAGGACTATCTCTTGTTTTTAGAAGCTGCCATCTTGTCACACGCACTATATATGTCATCGTGCCAGAAGGGCAAAGAAACGAGCATGTGCAGAAAGACCGGAATGAACTTAAAGAGGAATGAGTGTATCCAAGTGCGAGAAATTCTTTAATTCGGAATTAGAAATGGAATATTCCAGCCCCTTACATCCAATTGGATTTTCAATTGCACTGGCCATTTTCATTCCGAATGAGGTGTTTACAAGATCACTTTTAATAGGAATGAACTTTCATTCCGAATGAAAAGGGAATTAAACTGTCCATGTAAACGCACTCAGTGTAACATGTTCTCACTCTCAACTCATCAAATACTGACTCTGGTCAGTGGCCCTACACGTCAAACAGTGATGCTCTCGGTACCCCTCCAGTGTCAGTTTTAGATGCTCAGGGACGGCGTGTCAGTATACACTCCATACATGCATTGTGTCTTGATAAACTTTAATTTCTACAAGAAATTTACAGTTTCCACTCCTTAAATGCATCCAGTTGTTTAGTCATCCATTAATCATTAGATTGGCAGTTCAGTCCGTCCACATGTCATCCACACCATTGGTGTGTGAGAATATGTGAATGGTTACTAAATAGCAGGTGGTACCTTGCATGGTAGCCTCAGCTTGGCTTGTCGTCAGTGCCGACCAACCTTTCCCTTTGTGTTTACCTGGTATCAAATCCTCTGCTCACCCGATGTCGCCTCCTGTCTGCCCCCTCTCGGTACAATTACACACAATCAAGTTTGGTGTATGTGTTCATCCAGCAGATGGCTGGTGACTAACCTGTTCTCTGCTTCAGCGTGGTTCGCCAAAAGTATTACACTGAATCTATGTCTCGGAAGGTTCCGAACCGAGAAGTTGAGTCTCCCTGTTGTTTCACCTGTCTGCTCATTCTGTGTTTTACCAAGCAGTAAATTAAAGGTCATTACAAACTGTCCTGTCTGTCTGTGGTGCTCCATTTGAATCCTTACCACACTGGTCACAATATCCAGTTCTCTTGTCACATGCATGGGTTGGGTTTAAAAGATACATCATGGTTTGGCTTACAGTAAGTACATTTGTTACTATCTTAATGTGACATATGTCACTAGCATAGTATGCTACACACAGGAGCACACAAAAGCGGGATGTATACCTGCAGACCTACCTCTATGCAGAGCCTACGCTGTAGTCTACGCACATGGCCTACAGCATTGTGAGCATTTATACTTGTACAGTGGTGTGTCTGTGTCACTCTGCAGTTAACCCTCCAAAACACTAGTCAGTGGTGGGGTTTCTGTGAAGTGCTGTGAACTTTAGTTGATTCAAAACATACATTAAACATGGCTTAATAGAGACAATTTAAAACACAAGTACACAAATCAAGTACACAAACCGACAAAACAACTGTCTTCGACTAAACACATTTTCCAAACAAGTATAACGTGCTAACGTTATTAGCACAGGCCTATGGCATCTTACATTGGATAAATTAGCCTAGCAAGCGGAGATTTCCTCTGCTCATATGAAGCCAGGATAAATCACACATAAGACTTAAAATGCTATTTTATGGAGGCTTTATTGTCTTCACAATTTCTTGTTCCTTATCTGTGAAATCAAAGTAAATAGAAGCTCTGTTTCCACTGAGGGAAATGGTTTCATATTATAAAAATAGACAGGAGGTCTGTCTTGCCCCTGTGTGTAGTTACATTTCTGGGGAGGTTCGTGTCAGGCTATGGTGTGGGGTACGGCGTAGGTTCTATGATGACACAGGTACGGTGTTGATTTGATTTGATGCAGAAGTATAAATCCTGCTAAAGTTATTAAAATAACTCTGTGACTGACAGTAGACCTGGTTTCAGCTGGCGAGCTCTTAGCGCACCTTCGGCAAAGCCATTTGGCATGAAACTGTCACTGCACCAAGCTGGATCTGTCTGGACCTCCCCCTGCTGTGCTGCCACATCCATTTCAGCGCACCTCGGTCTGCCAAACTACCAAACTGAGTGCGCCTCGGGTTACACTGCTCGAAACTAGCTCTGTGCGGGATTCGCCACCCTGCGCCACCCTGCGCCGTGCCGGGAAACTAGAGGCCTTCATCTTTGCAGCATGCCGTTGCTGCCAGCTTAACTGTGTGTGCATAGAGTTTTACCAAGTGATAAAGCACTTGGTCATACAGGTTTTGGAAGCATACTGAATCAATTAAATGGATCGTTTTACCATTAGGATACATTTATTTGGGCGATTTATTTTAATGTAAAAACATCCACAGGGTTGCTCTGCTACTTCGTGTTGCCTCTGGTACCATGTGTTAATCATTTTATTATTTTTTAAACAGACTGCACTCGGTTTTTACACAGTTCTGTGTAGTTCTCACCTGTTGGAGAGCTGCAGAGCCTCACACAGAGAAAAATAATTAGACCAGTTGTGCAAAATGGCTGTTGAGCAGCAGGGTGCCCACATGGGCAAGCACATCTTCTGTGGTCAGTGTAGCAGTTTCAGTTGATTAAAATGGTTATGCTCTGCTGTGGCAGACATGTCGCACTGCAATCATGTCCCTTTTTTTTGGCCATGAGTGTCAGTATTAAATGAGTTGGGAGAGAGTTAATTCAATTTCATAATACAAGCAATTAATCATTAACAATATTAAGGCCTAATCATATTTCCAGGCAGTTGTACTGTCCCCCGCTTTGAAATAGTGATTTTATTTTTAGGTTAGGTCAACAAAAATATAGCAAAAACCACATGTACATTGTAAATAATTCTGTTTATTATGGATATAAACTAGATTGGCCTATAACAATGAATATACAAATTAGAGATGCAAAAAACTCTTAAATTAATTCAGTAACAGCTCAGACAGATCTAAATGAACCAAAAACAATAATAATTAATATCATGATTCACCAATAATTTAAATATTAAATCAGAAATGTTATTACCTGGCAGTTCTTTGGCAAACACATGTCCTGCCAGACAGAGAAGCAGAAACAGTCCAGTCGGCAGCATGGCTCAGCCGCTGTTTTTCATTTACCCTCATTCACTTAACCTCAGCCGTTGGTATTACGTAACAGCATATGTCACACAGAGGCCCCTCAGAAAGCAGGGGGAGAGTGAACACCTACACTTTTTCCCCTTCAGCCCAAACTATCATCACTTTAACCGCCAGTTAAAGGCTTAGCGTTACACTGCTTTTGACAAATAGTACCTGTAGAGTTGTTCATTTCAATGAGGTGAAGGCGTTCTCTCCAAATGCTATACGTCAGCAGGCATGTGGTTATTAGCTGCGTCCGTTTCTGCTGTGGAGGTTTCCATCTGTGATCTGTATCATGATTATTGTCACTATCAGGCCTGTGGGGCTTTATGGTATCTCGCAAAACAGCCATTTTTTTCATGCGTTTACAGATAATGATGGGAAGAAACAGATCTCACAGGCTCAACACTACAAAAATCTAAACAAATATACAATAAGTTATATGACATTTTTCAGTAGAAAATATCTTCCTTGGTTACAAACTGAATTACAATCTGTAAAAGGTTCAACTGTTGGTAGGTGTTTATATTCAGCTCCCCTTTAGAAATTATGGAAAATTACAGTTTATTTTGTAAAAAACACAATTAATGCCTGGCATGAGGTACAGACATATTTGCGTGATTCCCCTGCGCTTTCATGTTTTTCATCAACATGGGACAATGAACAATTTACCCCAGCTAAAAATGACATGGGCTTTAAAATATGTTCAAGTAAGGGCTTATGTACTGTACAGGATCTTTATAAGGACAAGGATTTAATGTCATTTGATGAGTTGACGTTGAAATATGACCTCCCACAGAAACACATTTTCAAGTATTTACAACTTAGAAGCTTTGTTTTGTCAACCTTGGGGAATTCTTTTCAAAAACCATCATTGTCCACATTAGAATCATTTTCTGTCCACCTTATTCCCCGCCCCCATGATACCTTCATGAATTATGTGTGCAACTTCCGGCGTTGAACCGAAACCGGCAATTTCCAATGGTAGTTTATGGTAGTTTAGTTTCTTTACAGTAGGCTATTCTTCTTTCCAAGATCAAATGGAAAATAGAATGTGGAACACACCACCTGTATAGCTCATTATGTGATCATACCTCTGCCATCTTTGACTGCCATCTTAAAGCATTGAGGGTTTTTTTTCCTTTTAGGCAAAGCACATTAGCAATTAGCCTGCCTTGCTCCGTTAAAATATTGTTAACTTTAACATGGTCCGAGCTAGCTTAAGGTAAATCTTTTTATATGCTATACAGGAAGTACGGGAATGGGTAACACGTTCTCAGACCTAATGACGAAATACATATTTCACGGTATGTTGCTGCGTTTATTTTATGACGTGCAATTTTCGAATGTAGGTTGAGAATGACGTCAGATGGGGAAAGACAGGGATATCATGTACTGACGCTGAGTGATGGACCTGTCAGTCTTGGTGTCATTCTCTTATGCAAATTCTCATAGTCATATTTATTAACTCTTCACCACAATTGTAATATGGAGTACAAACAAGACAAAATACAAAATAGATGATGAACAGTCAGAATGAGTCATCACAGATTAAAGTAAACAAAAAGAAAACCAAGCCTGCACTCAAGCACGGCCATACATGATTTCATTTAAAAAGTGGCAAAACATTATTCAAGAAAGCACCCAGTTTACATATTGTTCTTGAATGATCAGTCTTCATTAAAGCTATACATTTGAACATAGATGGGTGATTTAAAAAATATTTAGGCAAGTACTTGTTTCTGTTCTCAGAGATGGTTAAATTTTTACATTCAAACAAAACATGATATTCATCTCCCAGGTGGCCGTCATTACACAGATTACACAACCTTTTATTACTTTCCAGACCCTTGTATCTACCTGTTATTTTAGGAAGTCTATTATTAGAAGTTATTACAGATGGCCTGACTATACTTCTTGTTTTCTTTTCTTGTTTTGATTTAATACTTTTTCGCTATGTCTGGTGAATATCTTGTGGTTTTGTTTCACATATAAACGGTACCTTTGGCAACAGGAACAATCCCTTTTTGTTCTGGTTACATGTTCAACACAGTTGCTGGAGACAGTTAGTTGTTACAGACAGTGCAACAGGTACCAGAGCTCCGCAAAGACATTTTAGAAAATGCTTAGTTAACATGAGTTAAATATTTGTTAAAAAATAAATCAGTATTTGCTAAACTGAAGGCAAATTACTTTAGAAAAGAACCAGCATCGGCAGTTAGCCACCAAGACTGAGAGTAACCACAGATAGTCTATGGGACTAACTAGCTTAATTCTACTTCTGCTATCTCACTGGAAGTTGCGCACATAATCATTTCTACAGTAGTGCCCTCAGGAGTAAGGGGGATAGGAACTGCTTTGGAAAAGGTCTGGTTACTAACTTGAACCTTCTGTTGGTTGATAACCATAAGGACAACACTGAAAGTAAGAGAACGGAACAGATTCAAGACCTACGAGAGGAGATTTTAGAGAGTGAAAGGGATGCAATATGTGCAAAAGCTCAAACTCAAACCATCAATACTCGACTGAGATTACTACGATATAATGGGGTAATGAGAACATACATCACACCGGTGAAGCTGAACAAGTTTGATCCAAATATTTATGACCAATGCTTTGAATGCCACATACATAAAGGGACATTGTACCACTGTGTGTGGGAGCGTGTTGAGATCAGAGAATTCAGTTGTACACACCCTCCACCTCCCCATCATCACCTGGTCTTCGAAGTTTCATCAGCTTCATCAGCCTAATTAGCCCATCAGTCTTGGCAGAGCCACCACCACCACCAGCGTCTGGACTCCATGGGGGGATTTATTTGCTGCTGCTCAAGGCAAATGCCCTTCAGTAACAATTTCCTGGGGAGTCTATGCACCAAAGACTTTCTGTCAACTCTTACTCATCACATATCATCTGTTAATCTGTATTAAACATTTATCTTTACTTTATTCACCTGGCTCTCCTGACTGAAATGAAACACAGCCAGGATACTTTTAACATCAGCACAGGTTTACTTCTGCTTCAACATTTCACATATTTCACATCTGTGTTTGCTGCTCCTGACCTGACTGTTGTCGACTTTGGTTTCTGATTACGTAAACCGTTTACATATTAGGTTATAGATCAAGATAACATGCCTGCAGTTTGGCCTTATGTTTACTTAGAGGAATACTTTGCCCCCTAATGACCATTTTGATATTAGTTTTCCACCAGGTATTATGCTGAATCCTGGAAGAAAACATTTTTCGGACATGCCTTCACGGTGAAGAAGAGACCAAAAACAGAAAAAAAATTCTTGATAAATTGAATTTGTAGGGGTCTGAGTTTAACAACAACAAAACAATATCTAAACATTCGTTTACAAAAACTCACACAAATCATTCAGTATAATCCAAATGTCATTTATCCAGTCACATGCTCAGTACTTTCTAAACACATGCATTTTTGCTAAAACTGTAATATTTTAGGGGCGTTGGTGGCTTAGTGGATAGAGCAGGAGCCCCATGTACGAGGCTGTTGCCGCAGTGGCCCGGGTGGCCCTTTACTGCATGTCATTACCCCCTGTCTCTCCACCTTTCACGCTTAGCTGTCCTATCTATAAAGGCAAAAATGTCCAAAAAAAATCTTTAAAAAAAAATAATAATAATAATAATTTTAAACATTCCTGTTAATCGTATGCCGCTATTTTGTCCCTCCGACGCACTCTTACTTGTAGTCAATCTGCCACAGTGGTTTCCTGCTTCCTGTTGCCACAGTGATGAAAAATAACATTCCTGTGCTTCTGAATAGCTCATTTCACTTTAAAAACTCCCAGATGGCTCTATTGACAACTTGTGTCAAGCAGAATTAAAATATCACCAAAGCTTCAACCTACGTGCTAAGCCTACACGTGCAGCTGATCAGATTTCAGCAGGCAACCACATTGCTAACGCTTGCAGAACGCTATTTTGGAGTATGTGAATTGCCACAGACCTGTGGTTGAAACTAAATCAAAGAAGTTAACTTCAGCACTTGCAAAACAGGTGGCAACTGACTGCAGACCAGTCAACATCGTGGAAAACTCGGGTCTAAGGGACATCCTCAGGTTGGCATGTTGTGACCTTTCATGTCATGTCTCAGAGGTAAAAGACCTTGGCCTCATATTAGATTCACAGCTAAAATTTGAGAAGCATGTTAAGATGTTGAGCAGGGTTGCAAAAGCAAACTTGCATGCAGCTGGACTTGTCAGAGACTGTCTTCCATTTCACGCTGCCAACAGTTTCATGCATGCTATGATTTTTTCACATTTAAGTTACTGTGTAAGCAGCATCAACAATAACTAAGCCTCTTACAATGATATACAATGGAGCAATTAAATTTTTGGACAGGAAACCAACAAGAGCACATCATTGCCATGTTCTTTAGAAACTAAATATGTTAAGTTTTGATT
Organism: Epinephelus fuscoguttatus; assembly: GCF_011397635.1. Lineage (NCBI taxonomy): Eukaryota > Metazoa > Chordata > Actinopteri > Perciformes > Serranidae > Epinephelus > Epinephelus fuscoguttatus. The sequence continues at coordinate 21,907,375 of NC_064759.1, forward strand.
ATTTCATTAATTTTGCAAGTTTCACTCATCCATAAATGACTGCATAATCAGGCTCCCCAGGTGCTCAGTGACCTTGTGGTTCCACTTAGACCTTCTGGCTCAGTAACACGTGAGTAAAACCTCATTTGGACAAACAGCTTTAACACGTGGATTTCTTTACCTACAGAACTCAAATTGGATCCTGATTTGGATTGCTTTAAACTAGCAGTTTGTGTCTTGTGTTGTTCTGTCTGTATTTCTTATTGTTGTTTGTACATTACACTGTTACTTGCGTTCTTGTTGCTGAGTCTTTGTATCTTCCCCAGTAAGGGACAGGCATTGCAAATTAGCTTAGGCTATAAAGGCTGTGGTGTGTGGCATTCATGTATGCTACATATTTGTCCTTATACAAATAAACATTAAATAAGCAAATAATTGACACTGACTGGACATTGCATTCCTTTGCTTTGACAGTTAGACCAGGCCCACACTGTTGAAGCAGTGCAGCACTGATTTGAAATTAATAAATCTAAAAGTCAAGATCACAAAGTAATTTTTTTTGCATTCCTTTATTTCGCAAACAAGACACTCTGTTAAAGGGAAATTTCGGTTTATTTCAACCTGTCTCCTATCGTCCTAAATTTGTTTCAAGTGACTAATGACATAAAAATAATAGTTAGCATGTTAGCCATTAGCCTAGATACGGCCGGGGCGCATAGTAGCGTCAGACCTGTTAAAACGTAAGTGAATGGCCATCCTTTCAAGTGCAAAGTTAGTCCACTAAACAAGCTTTTTTTCCACAAAGACCGCCTCATATCATTAGGATAAATGTCAGAGAACATATAGAAAACGATATGTAAACGTGTTGTCTTACCTTACTGGTGTGCTGCCATGTTTGCTTACCATTTAGCTCTGCTTTCCAAAGCGCGGCCGAAATATATCTCGCCAGCTCTAGATAAAGCCCAGCTGGATACTACTCCAGGTGGAGGTGTCTCGTCCTCGGTCACATCCAGAAAATAAGGCTAAAATGATGGAATATTAGACATGCGATTTAAATTGTGAATAATTGTGATTAACTATTGAAAATCAGTGATTTTGGATTATACTGCACAAGTTGTGTGAGCGTTTGCAAACAGATATTTGGATGTAGTTTTGCTAATGTTAATCACTGTCCCCTTTGACTGCAGTTCAATTATTTGTTCACCATTAAGGCATGTGAGAAAAACAAAGTTTTCTTCCCCAAGTCAGAGTAACACAGGATCAGTAACTGCTAAAAAAAAGATCATTTGGGGGATTTCTGAAATCACAATAACATTTTATAACTCGTGCCATTAAAGGGGCTGTTCTGTATAAATGGCCAAAAGTACTATAGGACAATCTGGATTGTAAAGGTTTGCGATTTCAACCTCTCTCTGAGATGCCTCCTACAGAGACCTGCTGCTCCTCAGATGAGACAGGAACAGTAGGGATGGATGAGAAACAGGTGGTTAACAGATACCGAGGTGGGTCAGAAATCTTAGAGACAGATCTTGAGGGGGTTGTATTAAATGCAGTGTGATGACAGATGACGTGGATGAAGGGCAGTAATTACTGACATTAAACCAACATCACGTAACTCTGAAAGTCTTACAGCCCCAGAAAATACATTAATAAGTTCAAACTATGGCAAATGTATCGTAGGCTTATTATATATATATATATATATATATATATATATATACATTTCTATTTTTAAAATTCATCTTAAAAAGCACTAAGTGTTGATTAAACGATGTAATGATAATAATATCTGAATATTTGTGTTGCAACACTTTGAGTTACAAGTGTTTTGTTGGCTGTCAGAAAACACATGCACATATTCAGCATGTGGTGTATTAATGACAGAATTCAAGAAAACATTTTTTTTTTATTCATTTAATTTGGCAGTATATCTGTGTAGCATCAGGTCCACCTTTTTAACAAGAAGAATTAAGAGTTAAAACATACTTTGTGCTTGACAGAGTCACATGATGTGTCACTTTCTGTGTGTGCTGTTCCAAAGTTAAGTTTTGTGGGTTGTGTTTCCTGCCAGAGGAAACTGTTTCGGAAATAAAGGTTGAGAATGTCAAAAGTGGGGCATATTATCTACGTGTCGTTTCTGCGTTTCTTTTCCTTGGGTGATTTTTCTTGAACTTCAATGTTCTTAGGGCCAAATATTCATAATTATAGCTATAAGGTGTTTTATTGTTTGTGATACATGGCGAAGGAGATCTCTATATCAAAAGTGGCCTTTATTATCAAAAACAATTACAAAGATCATACTGCAAAAATAATCCTGATTCCTTTTTAGGTCGACCTTACAGAATGCATCGCAGACATATTAGTAAAAATACAGTTGCCATCACAAGTGACCTTTCGCTAAGTCCCACTCCTGGACGCAGACTGGCCATTCATAAAGCGGCATCTGGCCGTCTCAGACCAGGGTCTGACAACAACACAGCTGTGCTCCATTGACTCTAATGCAGTCATTTCAGATTTCCTTCATTTTCAGGCTGGTTTTGTGGATTTGGAGCTAAATTGGGTGTCATGAATTGAAAATTATTGTATAATTCTAAATTTAATTTAAATTTTAATTTAATTTAATTTAATTTAAAATTATATTCAAATAAGTGACACATGTTGAATGGAAGTATGGACTTGCTGTCTTCTCCTTCACTCAGGGGAAGCTGACACTTGTTAGCTCAGAGGTTAGACAATCACATCATACTCTGGTGATGGGCCTGTTTTCTGCAGTGACATGTACGTTCTGTCCTCTTGGTTTGGTTTCACCTTTTTTCTTGTGATCCTTTGGAGAGAATAAAGATAGACACCTGATGTCAAAGTCTCTACTGTATTAACAGAGCCTTAGAAGCTTAAAATGATGAAGCAGTAACATACCAAAGGAACATCCAGAGGATTATGCAGAGGACATTCACGATGAGAGATACAACAGCGACGACAGTCCAGAGAAGCACTGCACACGGTCCATGTTCATCTGCTATTAGAGATGAGGAAATGTAGGTTGTATAATTGTTCAAGTGTTATTTTAATGTTGTACACAAAGTAGCTACTGTGTTAGCTTGATGCCCTCATTTACACAGTGTTACCTGTCAATGATTGATACCAAAAACTACAAAAATCCTTTGATGTAATTATTCAAGAATATACAAATAATAGCCGACAGTGGGGTTTGTGTTCCAGCTGATGGACAATGTTCCTTTCACACCAACACACAGTTTGTTCTCAGTACATTCTTATTGATATCACTGATTGCTGATGTGTGTGTGTGTTCACCTTCTCGCCTCTCTGAAGTCACAATGATGAGGTTTGCCTTTGCTTTCCCAACTTCACTGCTGCTCACACACTCAACAGCAGTGTTGCTGTGGTCCTTGACAGTTAGGGTGAGGGTGCTGTTGACTGTGTGGTTTGACACAGTGGTCGTAACAGAGTACTCTGCTTGGTTCTTCAACAGCGGCCATCTGATTGTGGGTAATGGAAACCCCTCACTGATACACACACAGGTCAGGACCTCTGACTGAAGCTCACACTTAGAGCTAATTAGGATCATTGGATACACTGTGGACACACAAACAGTTATAAGATCAGAGATTTTTACAAAGTATGTACTATATCAATATTTCTCACTTTAAGTCAGTTCAACCATTTGAGTATCCACACAGAATCCTGTATCATCTTTCATTATCTGGTCTTTATCAGGGCTCATACATGTGTCCCCCTCCATCTAATGAATTTTACAAAATGAAACTAAGGGAAGAATCAGATCTTGACTGAAGTTATTTTAAGTTATTGGTGGAGAAATTTAGATCATGGCAAGTTACAGATGGTTAAATAAGTAATTTGTCGCTCATTGTTTTGACTGTAATTAAACAGGCTACTGATCCCAATCCAGGAACAACATGTTCGGGAGGGAAAGGCATCAGATGTTTTAAGAAAAACAGATCACACTGTAGAAGATGTTAATGTTTATAGCATCCTGAAAACTTCTTTCCAGCTCAATGTTGATGCTGCAAAATTTCTCAGAACATCAGCAGTGAGCTGGGAGAACACTTTGGTATTTTTTTGCAAGATAAAAGGTAGATGTGAAGGGATAAAGTGCAGCATGCACATTACTCACAGGTCACGTTCAGAGTCACTGTCTCCTCTGTAGCGATGTTGTTTGCAAAGCTGACCTTACAGGTGACATCGGTGCCGTGGTGCTGGGTACCCAAAGGATTAAAGGTCAAAGTTGAGCTGTGTCTCTGAGTGAAAGCAGTCAGATCCTCAGTCTTGAAAGCAGTGATGTTTCCTGTGATGTGAGAGACCTTCCCTCCTGCTCCTCTCCACATCCAGGTGATTTCAGGAACAGATCCAGAGCAGAGACCAGGAGCAGTGCAGGTCAGTGTGGTCTGCTGTCCCTCTGTCAGAGGAGGAATCATCACTGTGGGCCTCTGGGTCAGACCTAATGGGAGAGCAGTTCATGAGTGGAATCAGGTGAGCAGCTTGAGAGTAATCATTCACTTAAATATGGGCAAAATTATCAGATACTTTCTTAAACACTGGTGGCAATAAGTAGGAGTTTATCAGGAACTGCTGCAGTTCCTCTGGTTGCCATGAGAGGTCAACACATGCAAAACATTACTTCATGCTCCACTGAGAACATAAATTCACCAAACATACTGTTGCAGTTTATAGGCACAACAATAAACATCTTCACTGAATATATTTGTTGTAGCTCTTTGTACCTTTAACAGAGACTCTTGCTCTTGAAGAGAATGTATATCCAACTTCCCTCCCATTCAGGAGACCATTTACTCTGAGTTGATATGATCCAGAGTCGGACTCTGTGAGGTCATTGATGATGATGCTGCAGTTCCCATGATTCATATCAGGCTCCAATAGTGACACTCGTCCTTTGAACCCAGACTGAACTTTACTGTTCTTGTAAGTGTTGAATATAATGTCTGAATCACCACATTTTGGTTTAGATGGTTCACATTTGTACCAAACTATATGTTGGGGTATAAAGCCATATCCAGTGGTGAAAAGACATGGTATCACAACACAGAGTCCGGCCACTGCTGTTATTTCTCCTTCACTAAGAGTGATACATTGTCCTCTGAAACAGAATGGTCTTAGCCCCACTGATGCACCTGTTAATGCAAACAGTGAGAGAGAGGCAGGGAAAGAGGAAAATTTAATTCTAAATATACCCCATGATATTCAGTAAATGATGAAGAAATGCTACCACACCTGACAGAAAGCACATTGACTGTTTTTGTTTTATAGAACTGTTGTTGTCAGCAGCGCTGAGCAAACAACAGCAGAGCTCCACTTTTTTTTACGTATTTTCTTATAAAAATTCTTTGTTAAATAGAAGAGTTATTTAAATAACAATTTATCCCATAGTTTCAAAGTGAATATGGTTTTGAGTGCTGAAAAGTGAAAAAAAACCTCCATATTTGTAGTTTTCAAGCATTCTAGTTAAACATTAAAACATTTATCAAAACAAATAATCTTAGACTATTTAAAATTCATAATTTTATTTGAGAAATAAAAACATCTAATGTTAAGATAAAGATGCTTACCTGTGTCAGCACTGCTGCCTCTCACAGAGAAAAGTAGAGCTGCCCAGATGAGACCAAACATCCTGATATGACTGAGACAGTCTCTTCTTTTCAAAAGCACCAACACTTCATATAAAACGAGTTTAAGAAAAACAAGAAGTGAAGTTGATGAATGTGGTTCAGAAACATCTACTATCTGTCTTTATATATATACATGCAGGTGTACATGTATACACCTATTTCCTGACCTTTTTTTTCCATTATAAAACACAAGTTGCTATATCATTAAACTTCCACAATTTCCACAATCACAGCTGCTCAATAACACTGATATCTCTGAATATATCATTCAGGGAAGAATTACACACTCATAAAGGTATTTATAAGATAAAATAAAAGTTGTTTTTTACCTCTTTCTGCGTTGTTCTCTCCTGTCCACAGTGATGTCTGCTGAGTGACTTTGCTTTTAACTGACTAACTCTCTTCCTTCTCCTTTTCTGACTGTGATATTGAGGAAGACACTTATTTGTGTTGGAGACATACTGAGCCACTTTTTTGTGACATAATTTGTTTAAGGAATTGAATAAATTGTGGTCATATTACAGCATCTTTTAACTTCTGTTCTACACTAAAGCAGAACACATAGTCTGCACAGCATTGGGTGAGGACTGTAATTGTCGTTATTATTGTTTTATATCCATGTTGACATGAGAGTATTGACGGTCAGATGAGTGTTTTGTTACTGATAAAATTCAAATGTTATTTATTTCTGTTATAAATGTTAACAATGCAGCCTCGAGCTCTGCATTTATATTTTTCTGGCTTATTTTTTGCAGTATCCGAAGGTACTGTTTACTAGTTACCATAGAAGAAATCATGTTGTCTATCCCAATTAGAAGCTCCATACTCACTACTAAAAACACGAATGGAAACTCCTTCTTGTCAGTTTTTTATGAAGCTGTCTTTGTGGCTAATTCTAATCACTAAGTACCTGGTTAAAAACATAACACTTGCTACCCTGAAACAGTAGATGTGTTGAACATGAGTATAGCCATCATAATAAGACTAGAAATGTATTAATACTGAAACAAAAAGGGTCTGAATTTATCCCATTTGTGTGATTTTACAATATGCAGATTCTGAAGAGCACTTCTCTTTTTGTGATTTTGGTGCAATATCTTATTTCAAGATTGTCAGTAAGATTGCAGATCTTTCACTCATGCTTTGAGCTAAATACTCACATCAGTGTGATGAGCTCACAATGACATGTTAGTATACTGCTGTTTAGCAAGTAACATCTTAGTTTTGCGTATTACCATGCTAACACTTGCTAAAAGCAGTAAACAAAGTATAGCTGAGGCTGATGTCATCAGTGGGGCAGTGCAGGTGTTTAGTCATATTAAACATACTAAAATTTTGAGCTGATAATGGCGTCACGTCAGAAAGTCACCACACTTATTACAACTCATCCTGAGGGGCACATGACTGTGTTCCATAGCAATCACTCCAACAGTCTTTGAGACATTTCACTCAAAACCAAACAAACCCCATGATGGCGTTTGATCAAAAGTCAAGGGATCACTAAAGTCATAAGGGTTCAGTTTCTGGGCACCATGAATATACACTCACTGGTCACTTTAGTAGGTACACCTGTTTAACTGCTGGTTAATGCAAATAGCTTATCAGCCAATCACGTGGCAGCAACTCAATGCATGTAGACTTGGTCAAGACGACCTGCTGAAGTTCAAACCGAGCATCAGAATGAGGAAGAAAGGTGATTTAAGTGACTTTGAAGGTGGCACGGTTGTTGGTGCCAGACGGGCTGGTCTGAGTATTTCAGAAACTGCTGATCTACTGGGATTTTTATGCACAACCATCTCTAGGGTTTGCAGAGGATGGTCCCAGAAAGAGAAAATATCCAGTGAGCGGCAGATCTCTCTTGTAGATGCCAGAGGTCAGAGGAGAATGGACACACTGGTTCAAGATGATAGAAAGGCAACAGTGACTCTAATAACCACTCATTACAACCAAGGTATAAAGAAGACCATCTCTGAACGAACAACACATCAAAGCAGCAGAAGACCACACCAGGTGCCACTCCTGTCAGCTAACAACAGGAAACTGAGGCTACAGTTCACACAGGCTCACCAAAACTGGACAGTAGAAGATTGGTAAGACGTTGCCTGGTCTGATGAGTCTGGATTTCTGCTGCGACATTCAGATGGTAGGGTCAGAATTTGGCGTTAACAACATGACAGCTGCCCTGTATCAACAGTTCAGGCTGGTGGTGGTGGTGTAATGATGTGGGGGATATTTTCTTGGGCCCCTTAGTACCAACTGAGCATGGTTTAAACACCACAGCCTACCTGAGTATTGTTGCTGACCCTTTCCATCACTTTATGACCTCAGTGTACCCATCTTCTGATGGCTACTTCCAGCAGGATAACGCACCATGTCACAAAGCTCAAATCATCTCAAACTGGTTTCTTGAACATGACAATGAGTTCACTGTACTCCAGTGGCCTCCACAGTCACCAGGTCTCAATCCAATAGAGCACCTTAGGGATGTGGTGGAACGGGAGATTCGTATCATGGATGTGCAGCTGACAAATCTGCAGCAACTGTGTGATGCTATCATGTCAATATGGACCAAAATCTCTGAGGAATGTTTCCAGCAACATGTTGAATCTATGCCACCAAGAATTAAGGCAGGTCTGAAGGCAAAAGGGGTCCAACCTGGAACTAGCAAGGTGTACCTAATAAAGTGGCCGGTGATCTTATGTACAAAATTTAATTTCATGAAAAGCTATCTGATATTTCTCGAGATATTCTAGTGGTGGACCAATCAACTGACTTTCAAACACTGAAAAAGAGAAAAGGTGCCACAAATCTGATCATCAGTAAACTACTGACAGCACAATAACCTCAAGTCCAAGACTAACCAGATAAAATCTTTCCTTTCCGTTCTCTGATCTTTCAGTCAAGTTCATGCACGGCTACAGCCATAGCTTCTCTTGTTGTATAACGGCATTTTCATTTATCTTAGAATATGGACAAAAAAATAGTGTCATATTTCAGCCTCTTACACACATAAAAGTAGTCCACTGTCTGGCTGTGGCCAGGTTTAACCAGAGGTAAGACTTTTTGTATGACTGAGTTGTAACAAATGTGCCATTTTGTTTGATTAACGGGCAACGTTCAATATTCTTTGAGTCAAATATTCATACATCTGTGCAGCTATAATGACTTGTCATTGTTTGTGATGCATGGCAAAGGAAATCTCTACACCTAATCTACAAATCAAAATGGCCTTTATTATCAAAAACAGATCTCCAGACCGGTTGATATATCTGCAAAGCACTTGATACTAGCCTAATGCATGATCAGTGGACGTCTCCCGGTTCATTAAAGGTTCATAAGATATAAACTAAAACAAAAATACAAATGCTAAATTTAAGTTTTAATCATATTCAGATAATTTAAAGAAATGTTATATTTATAAATCATGACACATGTTGAATGGAAGTATGGACGAGCCGTCTTCTCCTTCGCTCAATGGAAGCTGACACTTGTTAGTTCAGAGGTTAGACAATCACATCATACTCTGGTGATGGGCCTGTTTTCTGCAGTGACATGTACGTTCTGTCCTCTTGGTTTGGTTTCACCTTTTTTCTTGTGATCCTTTGGAGAGAAGAAAGAGAGACACATGATGTCAATGTCTCCGCTGCATTAACGGAGCCTTCAGAGCTTAAAGGGGAACTAATGTTTATTTCAACCTGGGCCCTATTTTCCGATCTACTTTTGTCTAAATGAGTGATAGGCTGTCCAATATTTGACATTTCTCCAGTAAGAAGCTAGGGCTGACCTGCCTGCAGCCCGTGAGCACACGCTATATTAAATAATGGGGCACTCAGACAGCGTCAAACAACGTCAAAATACGTCCACTAAAAGTGCATTTTTTTTCACACAGATAGGCTCGGATTGTTAGTATAATTATCCGACAACATAATGGAAAGTCATCAAAACAGTGGTTATCAAATTCAAATGGCTCATCCAGATCCAGTTGGTCAAAGTCGGGTAAAAATTCGGACATGTTTGTTGTGGCAAGTCAAAACACTCAGAGAGTGAAAGTCTGGCTCTGAAATCTCACATCTCGCGAGATCTGAATTGCTGCAGGAAGTTACCGCTGGAGTGACCTTACAAACGTGATGAGTTACTCTGTTTGGAGTAGTCATGGCTGAGAGGGAGCAGCAACAGGATGACGAACATGTCCGAACTCAACTAAAGTTAAAAACAAACGTTCATATCTCCTTTCCGTTATGTTGTCGGATAATTATACTAACTGTGTGAAAAAAAAAATCACTTTTATTGGACGTATTTTGACGTTGTTTGACGCTGTCTGAGTGCCCTATTATTTAATATAGCATGTGCTCACGGGCTGCAGGCAGGTCAGCCCTAGCTTCGTACTGAAGAAATGTCAAATATTTAACATCCTATCACTCATTTAGACAAAAGTAGATAGGAAAATAGGGCCCAGGTTGAAAAAAATGTTAGTTCCCCTTTAAAATGATGAAGCAGTAACATACCAAAGGAACATCAAGAGGATTATGCAGAGGACATTCACGATGAGAGATACAACAGTGACGACAGTCCAGAGAAGCACTGCACACGGTCCATGTTCATCTGCTATTAGAGATGAGGAAATGTAGGTTGTATAATTGTTCAAGTGTTATTTTAATGTTGTACACAAAGTAGCTACTGTGTTAGCTTGATGCCCTCATTTACACAGTGTTACCTGTCAATGATTGATACCAAAAACTACAAAAATCCTTTGATGTAATTATTCAAGAATATACAAATAATAGCCGACAGTGGGGTTTGTGTTCCAGCTGATGGACAATGTTCCTTCCAACACACAGTTTGTTCTAAGTACATTCTTATTGATATCACTGATTGCTGATGTGTGTGTGTGTTCACCTTCTCGCCTCTCTGAAGTCACAATGATGAGGTTTGCCTTTGCTTTCCCAACTTCACTGCTGCTCACACACTCAACAGCAGTGTTGCTGTGGTCCTTGACAGTTAGGGTGAGGGTGCTGTTGACTGTGTGGTTTGACACAGTGGTCGTAACAGAGTACTCTGCTTGGTTCTTCAACAGCGGCCATCTGATTGTGGGTAATGGAAACCCCTCACTGATACACACACAGGTCAGGACCTCTGACTGAAGCTCACACTTAGAGCTATTTAGGATTTTTGGATACACTGTGGACACACAAACAGTTATAAGATCAGAGATTTTTACAAAGTATGTACTACATCAATATTTCTCACTTTAAGTCAGTTCAACCATTTGAGTATCCACACAGAATCCTGTATCATCTTTCATTATCTGGTCCTTATCAGGGCTCATACATGTGTCCCCCTCCATCTAATGAATTTTACTGAATGAAACTAAGGGAAGAATCAGATCTTGACTGAAGTTATTTTAAGTTATTGGTGGAAAAATTTAGATCATGGCAAGTTACAGATTTGTCACCCACTGTTTTGACTGTGATTAAACAGGCTACTTATGGAGCTACATGAGGGTCACATTTTTTGTACTTGAAAAAATAAAATTTGAAACTGAAAATTCATGTGTTGATCTTGAATTTTGAAAAATACAACATTGTATTCAAAACAAAAATAAGTGTATGAAACGTTTTTTCAGATTAAATATAATTTTGTTTCACTTTGGTAATTCTTTTGAATGAATAATTTATTTTCACTTTTCACTTCCATATGTATTTTAACATTTGAGGTCTTATTTTTTTCAGTTGCATGTTTTATCTTTTCAGATTCAAATCTTATTTTTTCACTTTCAAATCTTTTTTACACTTTCAGATCTTTTTTTTTTTCAGTTTCAAATCTTGTTTTTGAGTTTCAGACTTTTGACCCTGATGTGGCGTGGGCGGCGTGGCATCAGCTGAGAGGGGTGTGGAATCATGAGTGACAGTGCCTTCGGGGAACATAGGAACTAAAAAAATTCTGACTCAACACTTACATACAGCATATTCATGTGACTGGCAGTGTAGAAATTGATGCCAGTGACAAACTTCCATTTAGAAATCTGTTTTAGACAGTACTGAGCACCAATTGCGGTATAAGAGTGATAAATTATGCCAGATTTTGCAGATCAACAGCCACATTTTAAGTGCTGATATGTCCGATTTCCACATAGCAATGTGAACGCAGCGTAGTGTCCGTTTTGCTTGGATGATGGCGTCCGGTCGGTTGGGTCAATGTGCTGGAGCCCATACGTCCAGCACACAGGTGAGAAATGTTAACTAAGTTTTGGGAAATCATAACAAATATTAAGGGGTTTTTGTGACAACATACATTTTCACAGCTCCATAGTCACGGCCCTGTTGATGCTTCCTCATCCAGACGTGTCCCCTGGATGAAACCTTTGAGCTTGGGGAAAAGGGAACAATTCTAAAACACCTCCCTATTCACCTGACCTGGCTCCAGGTGATTTCTGTGGCACCAGGTGAGTAGGGAGGTGTTTTAGGATTGTTTCCTTTTCCCCAAGCTCAAAGGTTTCATCCAGGGGACACGTTTACTGGATGAGGAAGCATCAACAGGGCCGTGATGATGGAGCTGTGGACAATCACACTTTCCAGCTCTGACAAATTCGCCACTTAAAAGACCTCACAAAAAAAAAAAAAATATTGTCACAAAAACGACCCCTTAATATTTGTTATGATTTCCCAAAACTTAGTTAACATTTCTCACCTGTGTGCTGGACCTATGGGCTCCAGCAGATTGATCCGACCGACCAGAGAGTACGCTGCGTTCACAGTGCTATGTGGAAATCCGACATATCAGCACTTTAAATGTGGCTGTTGAACTGCAAAATCTGGCATAATTTATCACTCTTATACCGCAATTGGTGCTCAGTACTGTCTAAAACAGATTTCTAAATGGAAGTTTGTCACTGGCATCAATTTCTACACTGCCAGTCACATGAATATGGTGTATGTAAGTGTTGAGTCAGAATTGTTTTAGTTCCTATGTTCCCTGAAGGCACTGTCACTCATGATTCCACACCCCTCTCAGTTGATGCCACGCCCCCCACGCCACATCAGGGTCAAAAGTCTGAAACTCAAAAAACAGATTTGAAACTGAAAAAAAAAAGATCTGAAAGTGTAAAAAAGATTTGAAACTGAAAAAATAAGATTTGAATCCGAAAAGATAAAACATGCAACTGAAAAAAATAAGACCTCAAATGTTAAAATACATATGGAAGTGAAAAGTGAAAATAAATTATTCATTCAAAAGAATTACCAAAGTGAATCAAAATTATATTTAACCTGAAAAAACGTTTCATACACTTATTTTTGTTTTGAATACAATGTTGTATTTTTCAAAATTCAAGATCAACACATGAATTTTCAGTTTCAAATTTTATTTTTTCAAGTACAAAAAATTTGACCCTCATGTAGCTCCATAGATACTGACCCAGTCCAGGAACAACATGTTCGGGAGGAAAAGGCCACAGATGTTTTAAGAAAAACAGATCACACTGTAGAAAATGTTAACGTTTATAGCATCCTGAAAACTTCTTTCCAGCTCAATGCTGAAGCTGCAAAATTTCTCAGAACACTTTGGTATTTTTTTGCAAGATAAAAGGTAGATGTGAAGGGATAAAGTGCAGCATGCACATTACTCACAGGTCACGTTCAGAGTCACTGTCTCCTCTGTTGAGATGCTGTTTGTGAAGCTGACCTTACAGGTGACATCGGTGCCGTGGTGTTTAGCTGAAGGGTTAAAGGTCAAAGTTGAGCTGTGTCTCTGAGTGAAAGCAGTCAGATCCTCAGTCTTGAAAGCAGTGATGTTTCCTGTGATGTGAGAGTCCTTCCCTCCTGCTCCTCTCCACATCCAGGTGATTTCAGGGTCAGATCCAGAGCAGAGACCAGGAGCAGTGCAGGTCAGTGTGGTCTGCTGTCCCTCTGTCAGAGGAGGAATCATCACTGTGGGCCTCTGGGTCAGACCTAATGGGAGAACAGTTCATGAGTGGAATCAGGTGAGCAGCTTGAGGGTAATCATTCACTTAAATATAGGCAAAAATAATCAGATTATTTGTTAAACATTTCAATGTGGCAATAAGTAGGAGTTTATCAGGAACTGCTGCAGTTCCTCTGGTTGCCATGAGAGGTCAACACATGCAAAACATTACTTCATGCTCCACTGAGAACATAAATTCACCAAACATACTGTTGCAGTTTATAGGCACAACAATAAACATCTTCACTGAATATATTTGTTGTAGCTCTTTGTACCTTTAACAGAGACTCTTGCTCTTGTATAGAATGTATATCCAACTCCCCTCCCATACAGGAAACCATTTACTCTGAGTTGATATGATCCAGAGTCGGACTCTGTGAGGTCATTGACGATGATGCTGCAGTTCCCCTGATACACATCAGGCTCCAACAGTGACACTTGTCCTTTGAACCCAGACTGAACTTTACTGTTATTTCTGTTGGTGTTAAATATAATGTCTGAATCACATTTTGGTTTAGATGGTTCACATTTGTACCAAACTATATGTTGGGGTATAAAGCCATATCCAGTGGTGAAAAGACACGGTATCACAACACAGAGTCCGGCCACTGCTGTTATTTCTCCTTCACTGAGAGTGATACAGTATCCTCTGTTACAGAATTGTCTTCCCAAATCTGCACCTGTTAATAAAGACAATGAAAGAATATTAAAATATTTAAATTTTGACTGTGATATGTGATAAACTATAAAGAATGGCTTCTACTATGACTGTTTTTGTTTTATATAACTGCTTTTGTCAGCAGCATTGAACAGATAACACAGTATTATATCAGTATTTAACATGATCTTTCTTCCAGAATACACTTGATAAATAAATAGCCATTAAAAAAATAATAAAAATCTAATGTTTAACAAGAAAGATGCATACCTGTGTCAGCATTGCTTCTCACAGAGAAAAGCAGAGTTGCCCAGATGAGAACAAACATCCTGATTCGATGAGTGAGACAGACTCTCCCTCTGACACAAACTCTTCTTTTCAGAGGCACAAACACTTTATACAAAAAGGGTAAGTGAAGTGAAAACAGGAAGTTAAGTTGATGAAACTGGTTTGATTTTACAGATTTTGATACATCCATAATGAAATAAACACAAGGATCCCTCAGCCTATAGCTCTAAAGCTGCATGTTTCATATGTATCAATTTGTTCTAAAGTGACGTTATTCAGATTACATGTACATGGTCTCAGTTTGTCATGAAGAGATGGAGGGGTGGGCGGCTGGCATGGCAGAGCAAGAAGGCTGCTAAGCTGCAGACCACTGTTTAATACTAACAAACAACAAAACCAGTTTCTTTTTTAGCAAGATATCAGCAGCGTTTTCAGCTGCAATCGTATCAGAAAAAGCTGGGATTTGAAGCCCAAACATGATATTTTCCTGACCATGACCAAGTATTTTTTGTGCCTAAAGATAAAATATGTTAATAACAGAATATATAGTTTCAATGTATCCGCTACATAATAACAAGCAAATGTTACATATCTGTGGTTTGCAGAAACAGTGCCAGTATATTTTCTGGCAATTGGATTGAGCTTTTTCCAGAGCTTTTGACTGTGTTCTACAGTGTGTGTGGCTGCCACTTTAAGCAGGTATCCTGATATTACTTGAAGCACAAGTTGCTGTATGAATAAACTTCACTGCAGTTACCTTCAACAGCAACACTGATATATTGTTGAAATATTATTTGGGGAAGAATGAATTAATAAAAAAAGGCATTTAAAAGATAGAAGTTGTGTTTTACCTCCTTGTGCCCTGTTCTCTCCTCTCCACAGTGACCTCTGAGAGTTACTGTTTCTCTCTCCTTCTCCTTTTCTGCTTTTTTATGTCTGTGTTCTTCACATCATCTGTGTGAAACTGTTAAAAACAGGAAGTATATGTGTAATTTAAAAAAAATTAATTGAGAAAGCCAAGTTCGCCATTTACTGACTCAGTTTGTTTTAAGGAATTGGATAATTTTTTATGTGAGATTACAGTGTCTTTCATTAATTTTTCTTTCCTGTTCTACAGTTCACTGTAAAGCTGAACGCATACTCTAGTCTGCACACTGTAGTGTGATCTGTATATCTACACCATCAGTTCTGTCAAAAATGAGAAAAACTGTTTATTAGGCGGGTGGATAATTTCATTGAAAAGTATCATTTACTCTCAGACAGTCAATACAGGTTTAGAGCAAGTAGGTCGACATCAATGGTATTAATGGTGTTAACAGAGGAAATTACTGGTTGTACTGATAACAAGAACTATGTAGGAGTTTTTATAGGTTTAAAAGACGCATTGGACACCATAAACAATGACATGCTACTCAAAAAACTGGAAAGATATGGTGTAAGAGGAGTGGTATTGGTTGGGTAAAAAGCTACATGGGACACAGGCAGCAGTTTGAGCAAATGGGTGATTACATATCATCATAACTGTTGGGGTCCCACAGGGGTCAGTGCTGGGTCCT
The DNA here is from genome assembly GCF_011397635.1 of Epinephelus fuscoguttatus. NCBI lineage: Eukaryota > Metazoa > Chordata > Actinopteri > Perciformes > Serranidae > Epinephelus > Epinephelus fuscoguttatus. The sequence continues at coordinate 21,923,478 of NC_064759.1, forward strand.
GTTAGTATTTTTATTTTGTGCATAAATGATGGTGTCCACTGAGGTGGCGAAAAGAAAGAAAGGAGAAGTCTTAGAACAACAACAACATTGTGATGGTGACACATTGTGAAACATTGAGTATGGTCTCAACTGTTCTATTTGCATCAGACAGGGACTTTTATTGCATTCCCTACTCAGGATGGGGTTACTCCACTTTATCTTTTGTTTCATACTTTAAGGGTTTTTGCGTTTAATCAACAGGACAGTGTTGGCGTGAATGGGGAGAGAGAGGGGATGACATGCAGCAAAGGACCATGGGGTAGAATTAAACCCTTTACATAGCAAATAGTTGTTGCTGCTATGTTAATAATCTGAATGTCGCATATGTGTTTTATTAATATTCTTTCCTGTATTCACCTAAAAACAACAGTATTTAAACAAATTAATTAACTTCATTAAATACAATTGGGCTGTTACCAAAGGAAATCGGAATTAATGGGCAGGCCCTGGAGAGTGGTGAAGGGTCTGGCCAATACAGCTGAGAGGTGCAGTCATTGGCTATGGCTGAAGAGAAAGGATCCCATCCTAACCTTCTGACACACACCCAGGCCTGATCAACCTGTGGTGGGTCTCCCTAAACGGTGAGTGTCTTACGATAAAAGCTGAAACACCCGCTGATGTTGAGGTGCACAAGTGATGATGTGTCAGAGGGTTGGCTCTGCAGGGTAGTCATGGTTGAAACACCTTATGCTCTGGCGAGAAGCGTGCTGAAACTCCAGGGATTGTAACACCAAGTCCTAACTGATGAATCTGAATGAGTCCAGATTAAACCTTGCAAAGCCTTGTTTGTGAGCTTTGGGGTTTCAGTTTGAACATGTAAAACTGGAGGAAGTCGATTTCTTTTTGCTTTGTTCTCTTAACCAAAGAAGTAAAACGAACAGGGCACACAGTTTCATCATGATGATGTTGCTTTCTAAACCAAGACAAGAGACAGCATGAGAAACAGACAGTTTGTTTTCTATCAATAATCAACTGTTTCCAGTTTTTGTTGTTTTTATTTTATTCATGTTTGCATGGAACTGAAGACAGATGAATTTGCTTGAGGCATGAAAGGCTTGTTTAAAATAAAAGAGCAAGCAAACTACATCATTGCAGAAACCCTACTGTCATTAGGTAACAGTGCTAATTTGCAGAGAGATTGCAAAACCCTGATCTGAATTATTGTGTCAATCATATATGTAGAAAAAGAAAAATCTCCATAATGATAATTATGATCACCACAAAGTATAGGACATACAGATTTGCTTTACAACACACTGTGACAAAAGATTAGGTAAGACATATTTGATATTTCTACTTAAAAAAGAAAAAAAAGTAAATAGAAAAAATAAGATAAACCCCCCAGTGAGGCATTCAAAGACAGGAAGTGGTTACTGGCTTTGTGCATACAGGCAATTTCAGAATGCTAGCCAGCACATCCACCCTAAAGTCAACAGAACAATGTCTTAATAAAAGGTTAATGTGATAGAATGGTTGATGACAGGTTTATTTACATGCACAGAGAACTGCATTTTTAACCTGTTTGGCTGAGTGTCTATATAACACTGACATCCCCTGTATCTTTTTGCGTTACATACCAATATATTTTGTGGATCTAGTTTTTTTTTATCTACATTGTTTAATTGACTTTTTGGGTCAAATGTAACACAAAGTTGGCTCATTTGTCTGCACTGTTCAATACTTTAAACATGACTTAAGCAGGATAAGACAAAGGAATTCTTTCCAAAGATATGATGCCAATAAAAAGGTAGAAGAAATGTAAGAAAGAAACATGCAGCATCTAGTATGTTACCCTGTAATGTGACCACTAAAATAGTGACGGTGATGTTACTCGGTGTTACTCAGCTGCAGGCGAAAAATGACTGGTGAGCAAGATCTCACTTCTTTGATATGTAGTTTACATACTCAGACCTGCACTGCACAGCATTATGGGTATTAAAAACGACCTGATACATCATATCATTGTCGTCTTTCTGTGCACTGTGTCATAGACAAGCTAACCATCTACATGGTTAATTCAAACTGGGATTTTGGCAGTGACAGATTTATTTGGATTTATGTGAACAGTTTAAACCGAAGAAGTGTGGTGTGATTTGGATGTTTTTCATTTTGCATTACTGAACAGTCTACGCATATATAGAGAGAGTTACCATAGTGACAGGCCTTTGCTGAATTCTGTGCTCCTGCTGTTTGTAAAACCAATTAGAAACAGCTCACACATGCATGCTGGGTAATGTAGGATCCAACAGGTTTGGAGCAGGTCTTTGTAAAATTCTGTCTCTTGTGAGTCACCCAAGTTAATGGAAGTATAATGCTTAATTTACCCTTCCAATTCGGGCTGGACAATATATGAATATTATCTTGATATCTTGATACAAGACTGGATATCGTCTTAGATTTTGGATGTCTTAATATTCTAAGTCTTGTCTTTTCCTGGTTTTAAGAGCTGCATTACAGTAAAACGATGTAATTTTCTGATCTTACCAGACTGTTCCATCATTGAGTGCACTTATATGGACATGAATAACCCATTTATGATCAGGATTTTGGAGTATCCTGTCTGTGTGTTTGAGCGTGTGAACACCAGAATATGCTCGCTGGAGTACTCTGAAAGAAACCTGGATGTATACAGGTTATATGAATTACCCAATTTCTCAGTGCTCATGTAAACACTACATCCCGAATGTGATCATGACCGTGACAAGTCTCATTAAACAGGTTATTCATGTCCATGTAATTTCACTCATTATATCCATATTACTGATGAGTATTTATCAAAAATCTTATCCTGTAAATATTTTGTGAAGCACCTACAATCAACCCTACAATACTGCAATAACGATATTAAGGTATCTGGTCAAAAATATACAGATATTTAGTTTTTTATTTCCAATGGTTAAAGATATACTACACAGGATTTTCCTAAAACATGATGCATAGACCCATACAGAAGTAACCCCTCTCAAGCCTCATTTATGACCCACCGGAAGTGTGTGGCGCTGTGTTTTTCTGCAGAGACTCTGCCCTCTGCCTGTGTTTTCTTATGTTCTTCTCATTTACTGTGTTCTGGACATTTATGGGCATGAACTCCCACAGTGTTCAGGTGAGATCATGGCTTTATAAAAAGGTAGCGACCAGGTGCTAGACTGTAAGCAGCAGCCAGCCAGGAGACACAGCACTGAAAGAAGGCAAACATATCAAGGCTAAACACCTAACAGGAGTGAATCTGGGGCTGGCCTTTACTTTCATTTTCGCACTGTCAGTCCTGTATAGTGTACCTTTAATACAAAAGATAACACGGCAGGTATTATACTTTAAACCGCAATCACAGGCAATAAGAAGGTCACTCCCTGCATGTAAACAAGCCTCTGATTTGATGTTGACTATAGTGCACACTAGCTGGAGGTTGATCCACTAAGCTCATATTAAGACAGTGTTCAGTCAGTAATGTGTGACAGGACTGTTTTTACTTCCCACACTGGCTTTTACCCATAATTTAATATTTATACGTGTGCCTGCTGGCCAAACACTCATGCGGGGTATTTACTGTACATACTGGCTTCCCTTTCCCTATCAATATACATCTTATTAATATATATTATTGACACCATCATTATCAAGTTAGACTATTAGTGCTTTTCGATATTACATCACAGGTCCATCAAATGTCTTTGAATAGCGCAACCAGCTGGCTAGTCAGCATCACCTTTTCTCATTCAAACATCTGATACAACGCTGTGAAAATAAAGTATCACTGTCTCGAGTGAAGTGATGCTTGAACTTCCCAAAGACCCCAGTGATCAACGATCAGTGTCCTATGATCTTTCAGCACGATTTAAACACACACACGCATACACACACACATTGTCTAAAAGAGATAACACTTTGGCCACTCGCGCTCAAACATGTTGTGCTTTAAAAGTGCTGAATGTAACACTGGAGAAAGAGATGTTGGGTCTCATTCCCAGGTCGTCAGATACTGATGCTTTGGGTTGGTGGTTCGGTCAAACTGCCAATCCAAAGCGTCGGTATTTGACAACCTGGGAATGAGACTCAGCAATCAGCTATCTTTCTCCAGAGTTACATGCAGCACCTTAAAGTTTAAAGGTTGTATTTTCCACATCAAGCTGGAGCTCAAACTCATGCTTTAGGGTGAAGAAGTAGGAAATGAGACAGACATTTTGCGTTGGCCACAGTGAAAGGCCCCCAAATCTCACATTCTACAGTTAACTGGAAAATGCTGGACAGAAGCTGTGACATTTTTCAGAACTAGACAGTGTACCACTTGAATTTACAAAACCTCTTCCATTATTATCAAAAGTGATGGTGACATTTTTTTTTTTCCATTTATTATGAGAGGCTACCGAGTCACAGCACACATTAAATACAATTACGTGGAAAGAAAGACGTGTTTTCATTTCTTGCCTCAGCCGGTTATCGTCTCAGGATGTAATTAACCAAAGGAAAAAGAGAAGAGATGTTTGCTCTCTGCTGACAGACACACATAAATATAAGAGAACAAAAAGCGCAGTTACTCCTTGCCCTGATGCGTCGACTGGCAGCAGACACAGTGACAGTTATAAGAGACAGATGTAGAGCGAAATAGTGAGACGGATGCAAGCGCTCAGGTGTGTGTCGGTTGACAATAACATCGACAATCACAATGAAGAACATGGAGAAAGCAACAAAAACATGGTCGCTGGTTAACACTGCATGTTTGAGAGCCCATGTACGACAACTGAGGCTAGAAACTTAAATAATTTCTTTTGCATTGTCCAGTGGGTCGTGCTCTGACCCGAAAAAGTACCAGTTTCCCAGATGATGGCGTGCGAAGGGGCGTCCAATTGTGGAGGGGCAGCATGAGGGGGGAGTAGTGGCATCGAGTGGTACATTATATGTGACAAATCTGAAGAAACAAGGAGTCAGGGTGAAATCCAGTAGAGGAAGGGATGTTATTACACAGTTTATGGGGCTGAGGATGTGTTGGGGCTGCCACTGCGTCTCGCATAGCCGAGGGATCAGGGAAGGATCGCGATTCATTTGGCTTTGATTTCCGTGTAGTTGCTGCCATCATCCCCCCTCCCTGAGGCCCCCTCCCTGGACCTGGCCCCGATAAACTCCAGAGCAGCGTAATTCAGCTCTTGCCTCTCCAGTCCTGCCATAGAGCCCACAGGTTGATAATCCCCGTCTTCTCCCTGCAGACAGAAGGACCGATGAGCGGCACAAACCACTGGCAAGGTGCCGGCGACACCTCAGATGACGGAGGAGCGCGACAGACCACATAAAGAAAAAGTGTTAGTGGTTACTGGTCGACAACTGACAAGTAGACTGAGATGTTTCCTGTTAGTTTGGCAATTTGTGTTAGCGATGAGGCAGCCATGCAGAAGGCAGATTCGGAAACAAACGGCAGTGTACAGAACAAAGAAGCTGATATGCGAGGAGATGCATCTGTCACTGAGGCTTGTGCTTTTAATGGGGATTTGTTTAGGAACCTTACCGTAGTCTCCTCTAGAATGGAGTTAAACTTTGAGCCCAACAGCTCTGTCTTAAGCTGTGCAAGAGTTAGGGGAGAGAGAAACAGACAGAAAAACGCAGAGAAGCGATGAAAGCAAGAGAAAACAGTGTTTGGAAAGGTCATGGTTGGAGCTACTGGACTTCTGGTGGGAGAGACTCCTCCTGTTGCCTCGTTTTCAGAGGTCAAAATGGGGTCTCATAATTCACAACTTGTTCATTACACAAAACTGTAACCCCAAACAATCTGAGAATGGTCGTCCAACCCATCCTTCATCATAATCATAATCATTAACATTAGCATGTCTCACCACTTTCTTCCTCAGATTTTGTTTGTCCTTCTTGACTGCGCTGTAGTACAAAGCAGGGTTCTCCAGGACCACGTCCTGCCTAGGGTTGCCATTCTCTCTGGGGGACGGAGTCACATAATCAGACTCGGTCTCGACTGCCACTAACGCAGGGCGACACGCCAAGCCTGGGCATCCATTTTAAAACAACAAGCTCTGTAAGGTTAAGCTGGAGGCCAACTGTGGGTGTGAGTGACGTGGTTATTTTATGGGTTTAGTCGCTGAGCTCACACCCACTTCAGGGGTGATTTGTCAGAGAAAGCTTGCAAATTTGGGGGTCCAAATATGCCTTGAGGCTAAAATAAAGCACCTTGGTTAAGAGGGCTACCTGGGTTTTATTTAGCACAGCAGGTCAAGGATACAGAAGCAGTGAGAGAGCAGGGAATCGAGCCTGCAAAATATAAGGTTAGTCCAGCTTGCTAACCCACTCTCCAAGGCAGCCAATGTGGATGTTCGAGGGAAGGATTTCAACAGGTACTTGTCGTGGCAAAGAAAGTGCTAAATTGCTCTGGAGAAATGATTCTGACGTCCACATCAATCCCACATTCACTCATTTACAATGTGCAACAATGTGTTTTAGAATGGATGACTAGGCTTAAGTGTTTCCTTGGATTTCAGAACATGCTTAGTGAGGAAAATGACCACTTCTGCCTCGCATCGGCCTCTACATTAGTTTGTCATTTATACTCACTTCTTGTTGTTGTGGCCAACGTATCTCACTGCTGCAATGATGAAGGCTATAACCGCCACGCCCCCGATGGTGCCAACTATGACTGCCATCATGTACTTTTCTGAAAACAAAGGTGATCAAGATTAAAAACAAGAGCATTCAAGTTGATTATTCAACTATTGTTCAATATTGAACTACACATAGAAAACTTGTGCACCTAGCCAACAAGTTGACACCATATGGGGCAAAAGAAGAGCATAAGAAAGAGGAGGACAATATTTTAGAACTTCAAATTAAGGGATTGTTCACTTAATCACAGCATGATTGCTCAACCAATGAGGTGACAATGGTAGGAAGGAGAAATGTGGAATAAGCAGGAGAAGAATGTTTTACCGTAAAACTTCAATTAAAAGCCCAGTCCCTTTTACTAGCCCGGTGTGACCAATATACACTTGTCTCAATTAGATGCCTGGTCTTTTTAAATATAAAGTCTTCAGATGTGTCTATTCTTCGATGACCCTGTAAGTTATTCATATTCCTTTGGCACCTAAGGGTCCTCACATCAAAAGACGATTGATTTAATCACATAAAAGCCCAGGCTATTAATTGAAGTTTGCAGTATCCTAATATTAATTTCTAAAAACACAAATAACCATTTATACTGTCCATCATATTTTTATGAAAACTGCTGCAGTGTCCACAAAACATGCATGTTCAGAAAGGGCCGATCACTCTGCTGCTGGTATTGCTGCTTGCAGCTTTCTTGAGAACCGCTCATCCAAACTACTTCACACTGTGCTTCACTGGGTCCTGAGCAATACACCTGCCATGACATAGTTGCATCCCGAGCAGTGCTGTAGTACACGCCTGACTACTTCTGGGGAACAAAGGCCTTCATTCTAAAAGTTATCTCACTGCGGCTCTAAATGTTTGAGTTTGCTTCAACGTAACATCTCCGGTTTCTCTTTCTTCATCTGCTCCTGAATGTATCGTAGTGAGGGCAAGCTGTACCCAGCATGCCATTCAGCAGTCTAACAGTTAATAGGGGTCCCCTCTCAATGCACTCCACAGTGTGTAAAAACACACCTCTAATAAATATGTCCTTTAGATCTCAAGAGCTCGCACTCGACACTGCACTTCCTTTGGTCCTCAGCAATACACCCGCCAAGTGTGAAGTGGATCGGATGTTATAGAGAAAGTTGAAGGACAGATGCAGATAAATACAGAGATTCCTGCCATTTTAGTCAGATGAATTTCAAGGATAAGGCTGACATTAACATAGACTTACTTATTATCATGACCCCATTGGTCCCATGAAGAGACCAAAAACAAATGTCTGTCTCAGTCTCAATCCAACAAGAGCAAAAACGTTTACAAAACAAAGTAATGTAAAAATGAAAAGCAGCACATAATCTTACAAAGCAGCTAACAAGGATACTATGGAGTACATTGAAAAGGAACCTAAATAATCACAATATTACTTTTCAGACCTGGCATCTCAGCCCTTCCTGATATTTGGGCCATGCTTTAGATTCTTTACAGAAGTCCCGGGTGGATTAGAGAATAGGGTTGCTCTGGGGGGAGCTCAGAGGTGCACAAAATTAATACCAAATCTTCACTATCCCTCTCTGAAGTAAAAGTACAGTTGTCTTTTGCCTCCCCTAAATGCCAGAATTGCTAATGAACATACACTGTAGAGGTCAGCGTATCTGGGGTTAATTCAGTCAAGGTCAAATCAGTCAAACCAGACAAAACATAAGCGACAGATAACAGCCACAAACAAAGGCCTTTCTCTGCATGGTGTAGAACCAACTACATTCTTTCCTGTTTAAGATGTATATCTTTAAAATTAAACTTCAAATATATAGTTGCATTTAAGCTGCACACTCTGGGCACTGTTGTTTTTGGCAAACGCTACTCAAACAGGAGGAAACTGCATTTGTTGGGGACTATTTACTGCTGTGGATCAATACACAATTGATTAACTTATGGCAGCAGGACAGCGTATAAAAGATCAGCTCAAAATAAAGTGTCCATGTTCTTGGTAATGAAGAATCATGTGGTCTTTTCATGGGATGTGTTGCCAAGGAAAATGTAGAATATCACCTGACTTATCCTTTAAATTTTACAATAGTGTCACATTAGTTTAAATAAGGATAGACAGTAGAACACAGAGAATGCAATTAGACAGATGACAAAGAGAAGGCAGAGGCAGGAGGAAATTCTCAAATGATTTTATCAAGCATCACTACAGGTAAAGTTCTGGTGTACAGTTAATCTGAACTCACTCTCCTGCTGCAGCTCCAGGAGTACGCTCTCTCTTCCATACATGTTGGAGATGCTGCAGTGTACGTTGACAGCAGGGCCGCCGTTGTCGACCCGCTCGCCTTTCTCCCGCAGCTTGATCATACCCGTGGAGGTGTGTCCGTCTGTGTGCGTGTAGAAGTTGTACCGGCCGTCTGTTTCGTTGATAGTGATGTTCAGGTCGGGCAGGTAGAACTCGATGGTGGGCTCAGGGTTTCCTGTTGCCATGCAGACACACTGGACGCCCTCCCTCACCACTGTGCACTTTGACTCCTCCAGAAGGACTGGGGCATCTATTGAAGGAGGCAGCAGAGTAAAAAGCTAAAATGCAGCAATGGATTTGAATATATGAATCTGAAACAATATTTTGGTCTGGACAAGTGTTTCTCACATAAGAAAAACTTGTTTACTCAATGAAAGTATGATGTTTTTAGTGTTTTTATGATCCTTTTGGCCTGCAGATCATCATCAGTCTTCTTTTTTACACTATACCATTGGGTGAAATGCACGAAAGTGAGGCACTCACACTCAACAGTGATGTTGAAGGAGCTGCTGGCTCTTCCATGCTCGTTCTCGGCCAGGCAGCGGTATTGTCCGTCTCCCTGCGGTGTGATCTCTGCAATCTCCAGCACTGACAGCTCGTCGGCAGTGATGGTGCCCACCAGCTCTCCGTCCTTCAGCCAGGTGAGGGTTGGGGCCGGGCTGCCCTGGGTGCTACAGTGCAGAGACAACGTGGTTCCCTCTAGTACCGTCATAGAGTCGTTTACCAGGGGCTCTCGGGGAGGGTCTGCAAAAAAAATATAGTGAGATTAATTTTGTTTGTTTGAGAAAAATGTCTGTTTATCATTTACACAGTTCTAGAATATACAGTGTATCCTCCTTTAACATGAAGGACCCAAAGTGTTGTTAAACTGGTAATAACTGATTTTTTCTTTGGCCACTTGAGGGCAGCAAAAACAAACTGTGAGCACAACACTGACATGTTATCACTCAACAGCTGATTCACACATCACAGCAGTTACAGAGCAACCAACCTCTAACAGCTCCTGAGGGAAATATCTATCACTTAAAGGGACAGTTCACCTCAAAATCTAAAATACAGATTTTCCTCTTACCTGTTATGCTGTTTATCAGTCTAGATTGTTTTGGTGTGAGTTGCCCAGTGTTGCCGATATCGGCCATAGAGATGTCTACCTTCTCTCCAATATAATGGAAGTAGATGGTGCTTGGCTTGTGGTGACCACAGTGCCAAAAAAATAAATCTGAAAAACTCAACAACAATGTCTCTTTCCAGAAATCATGACCTGGTTACTGAAGATAATCCACAGACTTTGTTGCGAGCAGTTTCATGTAGGAACTATTTTCTTTCTACCAAACTACACCCCTCAGCCATATCACCACACTGAAGGAGGCGTGCATCTATTCATGGATGAGAGGCTTGTGCTCGTGACAGCACGCACAGATTGCAAACATTGACGGCGTCCTCCTTGGCTGAGCTGTAACGTCAGCTAGCTCTGTAGTGCTAGGTGGGCAAGCAGTAGATGCACACTTCCTTCTGCACTGTGATACAGTTGGTGGGTGTAGTTCCGTCAAAAGAAAATAGTTCCCATATTAAACTGCTCACAACAAGCCTGTGAATTATCTTGAGTAACCAGGTTCAGTTTATAAAATGTTTTTCTTTGAGCACCACAAGCCGAATGCCATCTGTTTCCATTATATTGGGGAGAAGGCAGACATCTCTACGGCCGATACCCCCAACACACCAAAATAATCTAGAGTGATAAGTAGCACTACAGGTAAGAGAAAAAATACATAGTTTTGATTTTTGGGGTGAACTGTCCATTTAAGCTTCTACGTGCTATGTTCACCAGCTAGTTACTAAGTGTGTGGTTTTGCTGTCTGATGGTGAACAAGATGTGGGCAGTGGGTTTTTGGAGCTTTTTGTTGAAAACAGCTGCTGCTACATCAGGAAAGGACACCATGAGGGCTGTTAGAGTGAAACAAATCAGTAAATTTACAGGTTCGGACAGCTAAACAATGCGCTGAAAGTCACTATAAAGCTCCATAAAGATTTGGGTGATAACCCTCTGTTGCTTCATCACTGTGAGCAATCTCTTCATCATTGTTTTCACATGTTCATTTGATACGTTGTTAAAATAAAAATGACCCTTTAATGTTGAGCATCCTACAAAGGGAGTCTGAGTATAAAATATATGTATGTTTTAATGAGTGCATTATTACCTTGGGCAGAGATTTCTGGCTCTCAAAACACAGAACTCCTCCAACCTACTCACACTTTCACTGTTTAAGTGGAAGCACTCATGAGCTGTGTCCCAGTTCCAGACTACGTATCAATGATCAGCAGATTTTGAATACATAGAGCCTTCACGCAGGAAAAAACAAAAGTAGACTCAATCTTTATTTTTCCGCCATCGCCTCCTTGTGGCTCTGAAGCTCTGCCTTGCATTTTGAAAAAAGGATAGTTTGGAAAAGACTGAGCATCTGTATGAACAGCAGCTAAAGGGATGATTTGAGACAGATCAATGGATGTTTTTTATTTGTACCCTGTTGAAATCTGTTGTAGCTTAATCCAGGCCGACAAGAGCTGCTGTCTTTTATAGATACGTGGGCTGCAAATTTCTAAGAGCCACATTGTGAGCCTACAGAGGGTGAGCATTTGATACTCAAAACATTTTCAGTGGACTATTCCTTTACTGTTTCTGATGGGAGAATTTAAGCTGATTGTAAACTCATTTTAGGTCATCATCTGAACTCACAAATGCAAATCAAATGCAACTTGCTGCACCCCAGTTCCTGACTACATACTAACTGAACACAGCATGTATACAGCCTCACAGACTTACACTTGACGGCCAGGTACATTGAGGTGTTCATGATGCCGTAGCCATTGTCCCCGACGCAGGTGTAGATTCCCTCCTGCGCTGGCGTAATATCGTCCAGGGAGAGGGAGACATTGGACGCCGTGTCCCACAGCAGCTCCTGGTCTCCGAACATCCAGGAAATCCTGGGAGGAGGGTTACTGTCCACCTCGCAGTGCAGCGTCACAGAGCTGCCCTCCATCACCTCAGAGGACACATTCACCCACACAGAGCGTGGAGCATCTGGGAGGGAAAGTAAGGCAGAGAACTGAATGTCCCACAGCTCAGCAACACTGGATGGCTGCCTCTTGAAAAAACATGGATTGATCTGAATCAAATTTAGCAACATGTAGAGAGGCAAGGTCCCTCCCCCTTCAGGTGGACCACCATGAGACCTTATTTCCAAATATATGTTTGGAATTTAATGTCTCCTGTTCTGTTTGAATTGTGATTGTGAAAGATCATTTAGCAAGTCAAGGAAGTCATAGTTTTTCATAAACCTGTAAAGTCTTAAAAGAAAGACTACACAACTCGCGAACGTGACATCATTACTTCCTCTCTCGCTTAAACTATGATGTCTGTGGGTTTCAAACTGGGATGTACTCACGCGGGCAAAAAGTCTCGCTCCTTCTTTTGTTTCCCGGCTGATAAAAAGACCGGGAGTCAATGAACACAACACATCAGGTCAGATAACATTACATTTGTGCTAAATGACATTACGACAAACTGCGTCTTTCTGAACTTGCAAAATTATCTTTAAACACGATACTTTGCCAATTTTCAACCGGCTCTGTATCATAACAATGTGGGTAATGTGTGTAAATGATCTGTGGTAAACTTCCCTCCATTTAACCAGCCAGCAGAGCTCCCTGCTCATTCCCAGCTCAAACACAAAGCACGTCACCCAGTAAATTTTTGCTGGCTCTGGGTTTGTTGCTCAAACTACAGACACGTACTTCCACATTTTCATATGCCCGCCACTACAGACACGAAAAGAGGGCCACTCCTCTCCCTCTTTTTCTCAGATCAAACAGTAAAACTAAGCAGCGCTGATCGAATATGAACCAACCTTCTGTCACTGTATTGCCTATAAATCGCCTTAAACTTTTTAAGAAACATATTTTAAATTATTGTTTAACTGCAAAACAAGGTTGTTTATTACCAGATGGCCACCATATTGTTTCCTGTGAAAAAACGGAGAAGCTCTCATTATGTTGCCCACCAGCGGGAGCATTTATTGGTCCAGTGCGGAGCAGTGCATTCTGGTGGTTTCAGGTGTTCTACCTCTTGATCTAAAGCAAATGCCACAGCCCTTTTCCTCTGTTTTCTCTGATCATGTAGCTAGAGTTCTACAAGAGAAAAGACTGTCTTTTCAGCATTAAAATACTTCTTCAAACAGACAAACATCCTGTAGTTCATAGCACAATTCAAATGGGCTAAAAAAAATGTTGTCTTCCAACGCTGACTACCGTACATATTAATACCACATAAAATACCACTCCATGGGGGACACAGGAAGCGGAGGGACTTTGCCTCTCTATAACTCAGTTAAATGTAGGACAGCAATATGTGCATGCATGATGCAAACACTAAAGAGAATATGTTCCAGCTTGGGCAACCACTGAGAAGTCTGCTTTATAGGAATTCATTACTGCTGTTGGGACTCTAGTATGGCGTGTCAGACACAAGTCCCTTTGAGACTATGGATAAAAGTGGAAAAGTTTCATTACTACTTATTGGCCTATTGTGAGAAGTGCTTTTCTAACTTACACTTGATGTCCAGAGAGATGAGCCTCTCGTAGACCAGTGTGGTGTTGGGGAAGTAGACCCTGCAGCCCAGCAGCTGCCCGTTGTGCATGGGTCTGGGTGTGAAGGTGAGGGTGCTGGAGAGCACCGCTGTGTTGCTCTCCTCCAGATAGTCGGAGCTGAACTCTGGGTCAGGCAGGTAGTCGGTGTACATCCACTGGATCTCTGGAGTCATGTCGGGGCAGTTGTCTGGAGCGTAGCACGTCAGCTCCAGACTCTCATCGCTGACGATCTCCTCTGGGACGTCAATGTTGGGTTGATCTGGTGGAGAGGAAATTGCTGGATGATTTAACAATAATAAGAGGAACTTCATTTGTAAAGCAGCATTCTGTCCTCATGCGGAGATGCAAGAGATCAAGGCTAAGCAAAAATACTGTAGTAACCTGAAAAATTCCAAAACAATGACACAAATTAAAAAGGAAAAAAGGATTAAAATGACAAAGAACCAAACATATAAAAGCTGTAAAAGGAAGGTCATCCCAAATAAGAAGCCAAATTAAATTAAATGGCAAAGGTTTTCAAAAAATTTTTGAAAGACTATTTTCAGCCTTTTCAGCTGGTGATTTAAGTCATAACTCAAATAATTATTACATTTACTATCACTGATTTCACATATTTGTGTCTGGTTTATTGGTTGGGCTGCGTGATGTGGAGAAAACCAAATATAATACATCTCATTATTGATATTTTGACAGTTGGATTGAAGGGTATACTATTGGTGCTTTCACAAATTATTTACACAATGAGATTTTTGATAAATAATCATCAGTAATGTGAATATAAGAATAGGTGGATAAAGAAAAATAAAAGAACAACTAGAACAGTCTGGTAAGTTCACAAAATTACATCACTTTACTGTAATGCAGCCTTTAAAACCAGGAGAAGACAACACTTTAGATAAACGATTTTTTTTAAATCTAAGACTATATCTAGTGTCACAACATTGATATAATATTAATTTCTATTCATTTCTGTTTTAATTTTATATGCATGAAAAAATACAAAACACAAAACGACTAACAATATTGATATATTGCCCTATTTATCGTTACAATTGAATGTGTGTTTCACTCTGATCAGTGACTTACCCAGAACTTTGAGCTCAGAGAAGTCTGGGTACGTATACATGTTGGCACCACCGAGGTCAGCACGAAAGTAGTATCTTCCTGAGTGCTCTGTGCCGACGTTGTTGATGAGCAGAGTGCAGTTCCTCTGATGCAGGTCACCCAGCAGCTTGGTGCGGCCCTTGTAGCTCTCATGCACGACGTCTGTGCGTGATTTGAAGACAACAGGAGGGAAGAGTTGAGGGTACGGCTGGCCGAAGTACCAGATACCGTGAGTGCCACGGTACGGCCTGATGCCGGACGGATACATGAAGGTGCATGGGATGACCACGCAGGAGTTTGTCATGGCCGAGATGTCCCGGGGTACCCAAACATTCCACTGGCAACTGGCATCTGAGAGGAGATCAGAGACATAGTGTGAGTTTATTGCACTGATAGTGTGACAGTGGAAGAATATATCTACTATCAAAGAAGGAATGAGGTAGAGGGATTTATTACCATTGATGATCAACAGCAGTGGTAAGAGCAGCTCCAAACACCACATGGTCTCTGCTCAACGCTGAACCATAGACCTCTGCAACACATAACATCCTGTCAGTTACAGCACACGCATCACCAAGAGAAAAAAACCTGAAATATCTTGTTTACAGCATTGGTGCTGCTGAGTGAGTCAGACACTACATTTACCTCTCAGAATCACACCGATTCCTCAAAATGTTTTTGAGATTGAACAGTTTCTGGGCTTTGACTAAGGCATCGTACCCCAAATTATACCAAAAACCTTTTTAAATAGAACTCTGAAAACCACAAAGAAGAACAAAACAGCTTTAACTCCAGGACTATGCATTTTAAATGGTTTAAAAATCCCAAAGGTTGTACAATTTGCTCAGCCCACAGAGGAACATCTAGTCTTTTGACTGAATCACTGATCACCAAGATTGGAGTCAGGCGATGTTGGCATGACAAAAGGGGATATATATACCTCTGCAATATGAAACATTTTTGTACAATTGCCAAAAAGCAATTCCAACTTCATATTTTTATAACATCACAGATGGTTCTGTATCAGTATTCATCCGAGCACAATAGCTCATTTCATGCCCCTGATGAAACAAAACCAATATAACACCGCAGCCGTGATTCAAAGACATATTTATCTACAAAAACATCACAATGCACTAATTTTCTCCCTTAACAATAGGTAGGAAAACAACACACATTATATCAGTCGTTTGTTTTGTGAAATCCTTTTGTCTTACATCATTATCATTATTAACAGAATAAGAAACTGATAAAATGATATACGCCTGGTTTTCACCCACTGTTCAGTAGCACATTATGGACCACGTTATGGACTAAATAACTGGATAAAGTGACAGAAATGCCGCATGTTTCAGTGCCTAATAAACAAAACACCATCAGAGATGTCCCCTTGCTGTAGATGGTGAGGAAACTGAAATTCCTTTAACATCGATTGCTCTTCACTGAGATAGAATTAGATATGATAGTTACTATTCAGAGCTTAAAATAGCTATTTGTTTTCAATGTATTGCAGTATCTATGAGTAGCTACTCGCATTCTTAACTCAAGTGAGTATTTTTGTGTTAAAGGTCCAGTGTGTAGGATTTAGGAGGATTAATTAGCAGAAATGAATAATAATATAATGATAACAATAATTAATTTATAAAGCACTTTTCATGTAGGATGGTACGTTGGTGTGGTGGTTAGCACTCTCGCCTCACAGCAAGAGGGTTGCCGGTTCGATCCCAGGTGTGGGAGCCCTTCTGTGCGGAGTTTGCATGTTCTCCCCGTGTCAGCGTGGGTTCTCTCCGGGCACTCCGGCACACAGTCCAAAGACATGCAGACTGGGGACTAGGTTAATTGATAACTCTAAATTGTCCGTAGGTGTGAATGTGAGCGTGAATGGTTGTTTGTCTCTATGTGTCAGCCCTGCGATAGTCTGGCGACCTGTCCAGGGTGTACCCTGCCTCTCGCTGGATGTCAGCTGGGAAAGGCTCCAGCCCCCCCGCGACCAAGCGGTTAGAAAATGAAGACTTTTCATGTAAGAAAAATCTCAAAGTGCTACAGCACACAGTAAAAAGATAGATCATTAAAACATTATAAAAACAAATCCAAAGAGTCCTAGGTTGAGTCAAAAGCTTCTTTAAAAAGGAAAGTCTTTAAGCCTCTCTTAAAGGCATCCACTGTCTGTGGGGCTCTGAGGTGGCCGGGTAGAGAGTTCCACGAGGGGCAGCAGAACAGAAGGCACGGTTCCGGGGAGGTGAAGAAGGTATTGGTTTTGGGAGCGTAGATTATGGGTTGAAGCTTGCCGGGTGAGTAATTCATTGAGATAATCCAGGGCATTTCCATGGATACACTGATGGGTGATGAGAGCAAGTTTGTAGTTGACTCTGGCGGAGATAGGGAGCCAGTGAAAGGTGCGGAGAACAGGTGTGATCTGTTCGTGTTTTCTGACTTTCATCAGGATCCTAGCAGCACTGTTCTGAATAAGTTGTAATTTTTGCAGACTTTTGCCAGTAATTCCAATTAGAGACAGAGGTGAAGATGAAGATGGTAGAGCAGTTGAAGGGGTTGGGTCAGTCTTGAGATACAGTTGAGTGTCATCGGCGTAGGAGTGGAAAGAAATCCTGCACTGTCTGATGACACAGCCAAGGGAAAGCATGTATATAATGAATAAAGGTGGGCCAAAGACAGATCCTTGAGGGACACCGCACAAAACGGGGAGGGTTTGGGACCTTGCAGCTCCCAAGCTGACGAACTGTGTCCTCCCAGAGAGGTAAGAAGTGAACCAGTCCAAGGCGGAGTTTTAGAGTCCAATATCATCACGGAGGTGTTTGAGTCCAATAAAGGAATTACAATAAGTATGTTTTCCTTTGTGTATAATCACCTGAAAATAAGATTCATTGTGTTTTTGTGACCTTAGAGTGAGCCTAGGGCTGGGGGATATAGACAAAAATTCATATCTCTATTTATAGGGGATAAGGAATATATCGCTCCGTACTTTCTACAAAATGGGCTACATGTTCAGTTGCAAGTCAAAGCCACATTTGAGATGTCTCAAGCACTTTTATAAAAAAACAGACTGTGATCAAAATAAAATGCAAAGACAGGGATTATTCCCCTGTTTGTAAATATACAGCTGCACAACATGTACATTAAAAATTATATAAAATAAATAGCAGGGCTATATGTTAACTTTTTTTTGCATAACATGAGTATAAAAGTATCAAGTAAGCCTAAATACAATGTAGTTTGAAACAGTTAAAAATCTTTGCAGGGGAACTTTAACAAGTCATTTTCTATGGCCTTTCAAATGAATCTAGAGCTGTAAAATGATTTAAATCTTTTTTATTTATTTAGGCTATTAATCCTTTTAATGCACAGAGCATCAACAGAAAGGCAGAGGGAAGGAAGGAGCAAGATATACTTTGTCCTCGTTAAATACATCTTGTATAGAAACGTGTGTGTTGTGGCTGCATTTTTTAAACACATCTGTCGCCTGCATCCAGGCGCTGTCTCCATGTCACAAAACCGACTACAACTACCAAGAAGAACGGCAACACGCTATGATCCACCTCACACACAAACTAGCAGTGCAGCGCTGAATTGCACATGTGCTGCTGTAATTTCATTCATCTCACAGACTGATTTAGTGTAGCTTGTGCAACATATAGACCACTGTCTCACTGTGTCTCTCTGAGTGTTGCTGGAGAACTTGTGAGTGAGTGAGTGGGGCGGAGCTGTGCGGAGTGTGAGAGAGGAGAGATGCACACTGGAATGCATTAAGTTGAGCCTATATCCATATAAACAGTGATGTCTAAATTTATATCTAGCTTGAAAATATATCTATATATATCTCGTACATAGTCGTTATATCACCCAACCCTAAGTGAGCCATTTTTATTTACACAGGGAGCGGGTCCCCACCTATGGAGATCCCCATTTTACACCGGCATGTTTCTATAGTAGCCCAGAATGGACAAATCAAACAATGGCTCTGAATAGGGCAATTCACATTTTCACGTTTTTGTGTCGGCCACAGTAGTTAGTCGCACCTCCACGACAAGCAGTGCCAGAAAAATACTGATTTGCACCGTGAAACTACTCTATTCAGTGTTTTTACCTTTTTTTAAAATTGTGTTTATCACTGGTTCTGTTTGTTAGGGAGAGGAAGTGACCTCTGCAGTGATTCAGCTCGTGAAACTCACTGAAGGAATTCTATCGGGGAGAAGTTTTAGCTAGGTGCAGTCTGCAGTCCTCACCAGTAAATGCCACTAAATCTCCCTAAATCTTACACACGGGACCAGGGGTGTAAATATAGACAGTCCAGACAGTGCAGTTGCACCGGGGAGGGGCCCAACTGCCACCTGGAAATACGCTTGTGTTTAAAGTTGAATGTTATTAGCAAACAATATGTGATAAAAAAAACACGTGTATAAAAATAAACGTGGCAGGGATTGTGCAGGAGAGCTAAGAAACTCGAGGGGGCTCATGGTGAAAACCTTCCCTCTAGAATTACACATCTTTTATAACACAAATAGTATTCCTCTACTGAACATGAGAACATATCAGATTAAGAATTTGAGTAGCTACTCATAGATACTGCAATAGATTGAAAACAAATAGCTAATTTAAGCTGTGAATAGTAACTATCATATCTAATTCATCTCAGTGAAGAGCATCTGATGTTAAAGAAATTTCAGTTTCCTCACCACCTACAGCAAGGGCACATTTCTGATGATGTTTTGTTTATTTGGCACTGAAACATGCAGTATTTCTGTCACTTCAGCCAGTTATCTAGTCCATAACGTGGTCCATAATGTGCTACTGAACAGTGGGTGAAAACCAGAATATCATTTTATCAGTTTCTTATTCTGTAAATAATGATAAAAGATATTTTGCGGCTCCAGACAGATTCAATTTATCTTTTTGGGCCACAAATGGCTCTTCTGGTAGTAAACACTGCTGAGCCTTGCTCTAGCAGTTTAAATATTATTTTGAGCTATAGTTGAAAATATAATTTGAATAGACTGACTTCATTCTCAATCACATTTTGAAAACTGTTAACTGAGCATGTTTTGTGTCAAAGCCATAAAAATAGTTATTCATGGTCTGGTCTACATATAGGACTGCTGTGTGAACCTAAAAGAAACTAAAATTAAAAGTTCTTATAAAAAAGAAATTGTGCTGTGACTCGTGTCTGTGCTTTCACCTTGAAACGCTGATGGTTAGAAAGAGACAGAAGCTCTACAACACAGCTCGTCAGCAGCTCCACTAGAGGGTGTTTGCTCACACCCAGACACCTTGACAGCCTTCTTCTCTGTAGAGAGAGAGAAAAAACAAACAAACTCAAACTAGTGACATCAGCATCATCAGGCGATGACATCACTCCCAGCCCCCTCGGTCTCACGGGGCCGTAGTAAGTGACACAAACTCAGCGTCAGCCAGCACCTGTTTGCTCCCCCTCAGTGGAGTCACTCATTGCGGCTGCCATACGTAAGCCCGTCCAATGAATGACACTCACTGTTGGCTGAGCTCTGACACAACACCAAACCCCAGCCACCACACATCATGCCATCAGCACATTACTGACACTATCTGTGCTGTGCTAGGAATAAATCAGGGGAAGAAGGGACAGATAACGATATTCAGTGATGACAAAACAAATACCACTGCATTTATTTAAAAACTAGCGCCAGAGACGCACATAAATCATTTAGTATCACAGCTGCATTTTATTCCAAAATCACACCATGGGTGGTTTTACTCATGAGATATCTTTAAATGTCTTTTTGTGATGGGATTCTTTTGTTGGTTTTCTCTTGTCGTGTCTCTCTGTTTAAAGTCTGGAATGTAAACTCTCAGTTTTAGATCCACATAGAGGCACATATAGACACTGTATGTTGTAGGACATTTTTATATACATATATACATCTATTTTTCCCTTCATTTTAATAGCTCTGTTTATTCTTTACCTATCTTTGTCCATGTTTTTAGCTTTATGTCTTTTTCTATCCTCCTGTTCGTTGTTCTTGGAGCTGTATTTAAGTATTTTAAGAGAAACTTAAATCTGGAGTGAATTTCCTTATATCTGGACATGTACCTGGAGAATAAAGCAGATTTGGACTCTGAGCCGTTACCAATCAAGCTAGTATAGCAACCTGAGTTTCAACAGCCGTAAAACAGTAACCATAAATATCAATAACGGACAGGGATTTAACAACACTTAAATGTCTCTATGTAAATTTTAAAAAGCAATTTAAGCAAAATTACATGAGTGTACTGAATCACATCCGTGCTGATATTCAGTCAAACAGTTCAACCTTGATATTGCTTTTATACAGCAGTTTTGCAAGCACTATTTATTAGTTAAAAGTCCAGTGTGTAAAATTAGGAGGGATATAGTGGCATCTAGCCAGGAGGATTGCAGATTGCAACCAGCTGAAACTTCTCCTGGTAAGAATTCCTTCATTATTCATCGTTCAGGAGGTTTTTACAGGGAGCTGGATTATCTCCTCCTCTCTGAAACAAACTGACCCGGTGATGTGAGCCAGTGAAAACACTGAAGAAAACAGTTTCACATTACAAATCAGGGTTGTTGCAGATGGGATTCTAACTATGATGGCTAGTGGCCAGTGTTTGGATTGTCCACTCAGAGCTACTGTACACTCGAAAAAATGTTTAATGGAGTAAGTTGATAACACTTAAAATACAGTGTTAGTTTTTCAGTGTAAAAAAATATGTTTTTTACTTTAAAGTGTTTAAGTCGGTTGACAACTAATTTTAAGAAGTTGGTCCAGTTTGAGGCGTCAGTGGCTTGGTGGATAGAGCAGGCGCCCCATGTACGAGGCCATTGCTGCAGCGGCCCGGGTTCGACTCCAGCCTGTGGCCCTTTGCTGCATGTCATTTCCTCTCTCTCTCTCTCTCCCCCCTTCACGCTTCACTGTGCTATCAATTAAAGGCAAAAAAAAAAAACGCCCAAAAAAATATCTTTAAAGAAGGTGGTACAATTTAAAAATTACATTTAACATTTTTGAGTAGGATCGAATTAAAATAAATAAATTAGAATGTCTCAAATAAAATAATTTGACCACTCAATATCAAAACAAATAAATATTAAGTTGGTTCAACTTAATTAAACCTTTCAAGGTCAAAGCAAATCTGGTGTGTTGTACTAAACTAATTGAGTTTGTCAGATTACAAAAGATTAATAGGACTGACTCAATAATGCCAGAGTTGGAACTACTTAAAAAGAGGCATGCCAATTGTTACCTTAATTTTTTTTTAAGTTGAACCTTTGGATTTTTTTTTTTGGACCTTTGGATTGTAGGAACATGGTGGTGCAACATGGCGATCTCCATAAACAAGGACCCGCCCCCTGTGTAGATAGAAACAGCTCACTCTAAGGTGACAAATACACGAGGATTGTTTTTTTTTCAGGTGATTATACACAAAATAAAACATGCTTATTATATCATCTTCCATTTCTGCCAATATATCCCCCTAAATCCTACACACTGGACATTTAACGGTAAGAGTGAGTATTAATTTGATCATTTATTTGGCTCCGCTGACCAAAACAGTTCCACACTTGGACTGGGACTGGACTGATGCCAAGCAACACATAAACTTTCCTTTGCGTAAGTGTGCATGTCACTGCAGGCTGGCGTCTTTGTATCATGTACATTTATCTGTGTGTTTCCATTTATTGTGCCTCCAGAATCTGCTGACAGTCGCTTTGGTGACAAATGTACGAGTGATCTCGTACTATTAATGGTAAATGTAATTCACAGTGATACATGCATAGTTAAAAGTCCCAGCTGTTATACTTTGTATCAGCACTCCTGTAATGCCTCTTGCTCAGTCAAATTACTTCATCACAAGTGTCTGTTGTAATTTATGTTGAGGCGCTGTAAGGCTATATCTCTGTCTGTCTCAGAGGCACATGCAACAGGTGTAAGAGTGAGTGAAGTGTAAATGTGGGATTTGTCCAGCCGCTGTGGTTGGAGGAAGCTCTTGATCTCTTGGGTATTAAAATTAGTTTGGTCTTTGAATTACTTTAGTCATTTAAACTAAAAAAACCCTTAACATTTGCATGTAAACCAGGAAAAATATTTCCCCTGAATTACATAAAAGTACTGCGCATTACAAGGATTTTAAAATAAATACACAACTTCCATAGTCAGCTGTAACGGGTAGTGCAACTTTGATTTTACATATACAGCATGCCGGCACTGTGCTGCTGCTGCTTCAGAGGAACAGGTCGAGTTTAGTGGCTGTCATAGCCTTCTTACTTCTGTCGAAAAGGTGAACTAAGAAAGAGAAAACATAAAGCACTGCTTCCTGCTTCAAAACGGAATGAGAATAAAATAATTTTTACACCATGTTGACGAGACACAAATACATTCCAGCCGATCGTTTCAATGATAAAAATATAACAATAATAATGAGACAAGAACAATCTGTACCT
Source organism: Epinephelus fuscoguttatus (assembly GCF_011397635.1). Taxonomy (NCBI): domain Eukaryota; kingdom Metazoa; phylum Chordata; class Actinopteri; order Perciformes; family Serranidae; genus Epinephelus; species Epinephelus fuscoguttatus. The sequence continues at coordinate 21,946,589 of NC_064759.1, forward strand.
CTACAGTCAAATCAAACTGCTTTGCTCCCTCTGATTAATCACTAATGACAATTAATTATACATCACCACTTCCCCAGCTGATGTTTCCTCCTTATTTTTAGTCATTCACTTAGCATTGACTGCTGACACAGTAATATTTAAGACTGTTAATTTAATCATCATCATTTAACGTTAAGATGTTCACGATGACATTTGCTGTGATGTGTATTAAACACGTGCAGGCTGAAAGAACATGATAATAAAGCAGCACCAGCAAATATTGTAATCCATCTGTTCACACTCAGCGTTATGTGATGTCACTGCTTCATGTATTATTTTAAAGTGTTCATATTTTCAACATGCTAACTGCAGCGTTATCTTTTATTTTCAATGTACTTAAAGAAGCCTGTGACTGTTTCAGTGCTATGTAATTAAAAATATATATTACTGTCACGATGACTGTTACTTGTGCAGTTGGTGTAGAATTAATACATGCAGAAGTAGAAGCAGAGGATTTAGCCTCATGCCACAGCAGCCGGCGCGTGCAGATGGCAGGCCTAAGAGTGGATTGTGTATTAAAGCTTCGTGGTTAACACGTCCCAACATCCCCCGGAGAACCCACCACCAATATTAGCCTTGTTGGTGGAGGGAAGTGGAGAAATGCTGTTGTTTTTGACATTGCAAGAGGCCACGGATTTGTCGCGCTGCTCATCGTGCACCAAACGGTCACAAATTCATAGATTTCGGAACACTTACAGCTGCTCTCTATTCACCAATTTGCTGCTGCTCTATAAACCTGCAATAACAATGGGGTTTTTTCTTGTCACTTGAGGAGGCGGAACCTTTTTAAGCCGATATGGTGAATCATCATCAAGCAGCTACAGAGCAACATCATCATTTAACTCATTAGAAGGTGTGTTTCTGGCCACCTGATGCAAATCCAGCATTCATTTTCTATTTGCGAGGGGTGTAATGCTATTTGTTTAAGTCCCGCAACACACTTATGATGCACATGGTTAAGTTGTGGCTCATTTCGAAGGTTATGTAACCGGTGGCAAGTTTACATACATTAGTCAACCACAACTATAAAATGGCTGCCTTTCCATCTTTGCTAGTTAACAGTTAGCTAGCTAAAGACTGGGATAAAATACTTTAATTCACAGTGCTGCTCCAAGGCTACTGCCCACAGCAACTGGCAACTTTTAAGGTGGAATCTTTTCTTGCATGTCACTCAATGCATGAGGTGACATCATGAATCAATCAGCACACCTTAAATGTTCATATGACAACTTTGACAACTGTCTCTCTTGCATGATGACAGGATCAAATGCTTATAAAATGCGTATGAATTTAAACTGCAAATATTTTATTGCCTTAAAAGTTGCAGAGCGTCATTCTGGTGCACTCCAGCAGCACATCCTGAAGGGAATATCTGTCTTTTTAGTTGCTAAATGCTCCACCATGTTCACCAGATAACTGTGTCTGTCTGCTGTTTGGTGCTGCTGCAGTGAGGTTTTTAGAGCTTTGTTGCTGTTTGCTGTGGCTGAAAGCAATGCTAAGAGAGCTGTAAGAGTGAATCAAAACAGTAACAGATACACTATGAGTTAAAACTTGCAATATATCTCCTCGAAGCAGGGGGGAGCTGTAGATTTAGGTGATAATTCTCTGTAGGATCATCTACGATACAAATGACCCTTTTCTCATTTGATATATTGTTTCAAAAACATCGATTTCAGCTGCGTTGAAAGTAAACATTGAATATATTGACAGAGGCCACATTTCGAGACGTCTTGGCCTATAATGACACAACTGTTGGCTGTGACAGTTCTAACTTTTCTCCAGTGTTGCGTCAAGCTCCACCATCTGCACTGCAACAAAAGGCCGAGCGCCGGGCGAGTGAGCCCGAGCAGGGAGGCCGTGCATCAGCAACGGCAGGAGAGAATGGAGCCGAGCAGCCAGGCAGAGCCACTGACACCACCACCAGCCCCAACAACAACGTCCCCATTGATGGGGCAGACAAACGGCTGGCACAGCGCACACAGCATACGTGTGCACACTTAGACACAGACACACGAGACACGCACACACAACACTTGCCTCATACCAGCCTCAGCACCAGGCTCCTGCTCCCTCACAGTCCTGACTTCTTCTTCTTCCTGTTGCGTTTGTTCTCCCTGAGTCGGTCTTCTTGCTCTGAATCCTAGATGTCCGATTCTGTGGGAAAGGATAGAAAAAGGGAGATAAAGGGAGATGTTAGAGGGAGACAAGGGGAAGAGAGGGAGTCTGTGTGAGCTCTGGTTTACATGTGTCGTGGGCAGCTCTGAATATGCGTTCAGGCATTTCTGGAGCTGTTCTTTGGCCCACTCAGCATTCCTTTCCTTGGTTCCACCATGTCCCTGATCTGTCCCGTGCGTCTTAATGCCTTGAAATCTGGGCCTTGATCATACGTTTGTCTGAGGTCAAAGCAAAGCATGTTGACATCAGTTGAACTCTTTCATGCTCATGGTGCCAGAGACGCAAGGGCAAATGCTGCGCGCCGAAGGAACGATGACTCAGTTTTGAGTAAGGCTGCGTTAGAGCAACATACGGAGAGTAGGAGGAACATGGAACTTGTGAGATGAATATGCTTATGAAAATTCCAGATTTACATTAGTTTGATACAGATTTTGATCTTAGAAAGGTTCATTTGTTTGAAATCAGCACCCAAAAGAGCCAAAAATCACGCGGTTAAACTCAGGAAAGGGTTTGAACCTGAAGCCATGTTTGAATGAATTTGAATTTCAGAAGTGAAAAAATAGGCCTCAGGGCACAATCATTGATCTTTACAGTCGTATGCAGATCAAATATTTTCCCTGCTGAAGAATGTCTGTAGGCGGGGAGCACAAGCATGGATCCACTCAGAAGTCTACGTAGTTTACATATAAGAGCAACAAAGGCGTCTTGTCTTTCCAAGAGGCTCTTTTTTTTCCCCACTCTCATTGTTACATGTCGGATGAGTCACTGTGTCCAAAAGCCTTTAGGCCACCGGCCAAGTGGTGGCATCGAGCGAGCCTGCGGATAACCTCAAGGGAATCCCTCCGTAAACAGTCTGGAGAAGAGCTGAAGAGGAGAATGCTGCATTGACGCTCTGGAGCCACGTACAAACGAATACGTGGCATGCCATACCCCCCCTACACACACATGCACCATAAGGCAAGCCAACAGGCTCCTCAGTGTGGGGTGTGCAGATATGTGACCTTCCTCTGCATCCCCTATGTGCTGTGTGTATGCTCAGATTGCTCCATTGTCCTGCTGGGACTATAGTCACTGTATAGACAGTATGTATACATTAAATGTGCGAGAGCAGACTGCGTGAGCGTCCAGTTGAACACAATCATGTCATGTTTGTTTCTCTTCCAAAAAAGGAAGCAAAAAGGCCAAGCTAAATGGCAAGAAAAAAACATAAAAAAGTATAAGACAAAGCTCAGGTTAGACTTGAGGACATGTAATCCAACAATACATCTGTCTTTTTTCTGCTTTGTGCAGAACCTCCTAATAACCTCCCTCTAATATCTCAGGTAATCAAACCTCAACATAATCACTTATTCCACATCACGCTTCAGGGATACAGTTGCTATCTGAACAATCAGCTCCTCTAAATCAGGCCACGACACCTTTTATGAGTCATTTTACAATATTGAAATTGCTCACACAAACCAAAAGGCTCACACAAGCAGTCGACTGTGCCAAGAAGAACATTTTCATTGTGAATATCGCCTGCAGCCCATGTACAAGAGCTTCGCCGTGGCTCTTGGACAGAGGGGGGAAAAAAGAATGGGAACCTTGTATGCAGAACACTGCCCATTGTGCGAGGCACAAACTGGAGGAATTTTTTTTCCGGAACAGGCCCGCTCACAGCTTGTGCTTTGCCGTTTGCCTGTGACGCGGGTTTGTCCACCACAAGCTAAGGCCCCCACTAAAATACCCAGAGGAGCAGATGGTCTTAAAACATGACTGCACCCCCTCCCACACATGCCGCGCTGAGCTGTGATGAGCACAGCTCAACACACACACACACACACACACACACTCATGCACACAAGACACAAACATAAACACGGAGATATGCCAATATCCAGTCACACAGTCTGTCCAAGGTACTGCAGAGTGTGCTGGCATAAATAAAAGATTCAGATCGGACTTTGAGGTAGAGATAGAAAAAAAATATTGTTGTTTGCCTCTTACAGTAGATACTTTTTTAAAGTATAAAGTGTGTAAAGCACCTCTATATTTATTTTTCTTGCCCGTAATGTATGTGGCATTTTAGTGTTTAACACTTTTTATCTTTCGTACGCATCTGTTGTTGTATCTGCTGCTGTGACAGCTGAGTTGTTCAAGGAAGTGTTTGGAAGTGTTGTTTTTCATGAGACAGTGAAACTCCAAATGTGACTTCAGGATGTCAAGAGTGTTTCTTGTTGGGTTGCAAGGGTCTGTGGGTGTGTCTCACTCCCTGCTACACATTTTTGTGTATTTTCTATTTTACATTACTCCAGTTTGGTTTGAACTACAAATCATTATGCATTTTTTTCCATTTCAAAATAAAACCTTAAGCGATAGATTCAATTTTAGAAGTGTTTCACCAAGAGTACATGATGTGAGCATGATAGTAGAGTGAGCTTCAGCTGGCAGATCACCAACATAACAAGAGACCAGGAGCACCAATAGCTTATTTCCACCGTTTCTACCTGGCAAACCCAGTGACTCTGGCAATCCCCGGTCCAGTGGGCAGATGGCGAGCCACAGGCCTCCTCTCTCATTAGAGTGCACTCCCTTCCGCTCTGAACAAAAGGGGGCGACAAACAGAGCCGTCACCTGTTCGGCCACACAGAAGAATAAAGCGTGGCTCCGTCCCAGCGCTCACTAAAATCCTCCACTTGACTTGCTGTCCTAAACCAGGACAGCGAGTCAAAATCTGGCATCTGATTTTGGTGAAATTTGGAAGGATGACACATTTTTGTACTGAAACAGTAACGATGGGAGGCTCTGTCGTTCTTGATGGAACAATGCATGATGAATATTATTGCACTGCTACTCAGTGTATCATGAATAAAAAGCTGAAAGTCTAATTGGATGGAGAAACTTGCTACACATGTCCATGGATTCATTGATTAGTCTAAAGGGGAGGGTATAATTAAAGGTCAGAATCTGAAACTCAAATTTGTCACCATGATGTGATTTAGCCTAGGCTGGAGGGATTATGCTTTTTGGCCCTTGATCTAGCTCAAAATTCACCAACAGGGCCATAATTATGAATTAAAATGACACAGCTCCACCACTATTACTTTGGTTTTTCTAAAATACTTGTGATCCCCTTTTTCAAACTGCAAGCCTGCGACTTTTTCTCTATAAATTTGCAGATGCAATGACACACTGTGGCTTCTGACAGAGACATAAAAAAAAAGAAATCTTTCATTCGTTTTCATAATGCAGAGCACTGCTGTTAAATCACTTGTAAAAATGTTTTGGTTAGCTCTGTAATCAGAGGCTCTTCTACCTGGCATCAGATGTCTGTTTGGATGTGGTAATACGCTCTGGTAATTACAGGAACGGCTCATCGCTAATGGCACAGGCAGCGAAATCTGTCCAGTAATGATTGGCTGGGCTTTTATCGGCCCCCGCTAACAGCGAACGCAGGCACACACACTCACTCATGTGTCCACACTTACACATCATCACAAACGTTCACTCAAGCACGCATTCATTAAGGCACACACACACACACACACACACACACACATACACTTATTCATTACCTAACTCCGTCTAAGTAGTGACTCATCCAGCTCTTTCACTTGCTCATCTATGAATGCTCACGCAAACAAGCACACACTCACCCTGACTGTAGGTGTTTGACCTTAAGGAACAAAAATCACGGAATGATAGTTAGGAAGAGAGAAATAAAGATAGACCCTCGAGGATATGAATTCATACCAAAGCATCATAAACACCCCACTGCTGCTGCTCACTTGTGTAGAGAAAGCACAGGACATGATCAGAAGTTATTGATGATCAGCATTTGTCTCCCATTAGTCATTCCTTCCTTTATCTGCACAAATTTGCACCCCTGTCCTTTCTTACTGAAAAAAATCTCCAATTCCAAAAGCTCCCAAGGTCATAAAAAATACCAAATCAGAATACCCTGCAGCTGCTCACCTGTGTAGGTGACCTCCAAGCGTTCAGTAGCTCCCGTGTGACCAGCCTTCCCTCTAAACTCACATGCAAAGCGTCACACCAGCCCGTTGCCAGCAAGACCTCTCGCCACTCTCTGTACCAAGCCCCAATGGTGGAGAATAAACTGCCCGCCCCACCACCACCACCATCATCACTGCCGCCACCATCATCACCATCACCATCACCCCTCCCGTATGAAAATCAGTCCCTCAGTGTAGCAGCATTGTTCTGAGGCTTCGCCCCGAGGCTCAGCCATTCATAAATACACACAGGGCCACAAAGGGCCACACTGTTCAAACCTCGCCCCAACAAATATGGGTGAGGCTTTGAGCTCCAAGCCCTTTCTATCCAACACGGCCAGTTGCTGTACGCTGGATGGAACTGAGCATATTTGATCATTTTGGACTGCTGGAGAGCACATCCACTTTTTTTTTAGGCCATTGTAACAAAAGACAGGAAGTGAGGCTGGGAGGGGGCGATGCAGATGATGGGGACAAATATGAGGGAAAGCAGCAAGGAAGCCACTTGGTCAAATCTGTCACTGTTTTGAATCTAAAAACCAAAGTTAACACCTCAGAGGCTTGACAAACTAAAGACCCTGAGCAGTGTTTTAGCATGTTTTACCTCAGTGACCTCCAATCTGCCTCTCAGCATGACATAGTGGTTAATGTTTTAAGATGTATTTTCCCACCTCTCAAGGAGCCACCACTTTCCAGCCATTTCACTTCCGAAGCCAACTAGCAGAATCTTGACTCCCTTTCAGTGTTGTCAAAGACACATAATGATTTTAACTGATTTTTAAAATCTGAACTACATTACATAGCAATAATTAAAGATTGACAAGAAAAACTAACATGATGGCCCTACTTCACAGATTCTCACAGGAATACACAGTAAACTATAGCTGGTAATAAATGGGCTAAACTCCAACATCAAGCTGCAGAGTTCACAGCCAATACAGCATTACTATTACTGCGATTACATAACAGACTGAAAAACACCACCTACTAAAAGATCATCACCTGCTCTCATGTGTCACATGGAATGGATGATAGAGAAGAGAAACATTCCCATGTTTGTCTCGATATGGTTGCAGAGTTGTACGAGCATTAGAAATACTATAAACTCACTATGTAACACTACATCCATTGATTATGAGTTTAACTGCATTGACTGACAGACTTTTAGCCGATGTGCGGCACATGTAATATTGGTGATATCAGAGGTTTCAGGAGGAGTGAAAGCTTCCCCGTTGTAGTTACATCTAGATGTTGAAGTGAACAGTGCAAGTAGAAACTAGGAATTAAAGTAACTCTGATGTGACATGAATGCAGAGTTAGTGTCATAAGGAGACATTTGTGTCTTGTTTTAGACAAGCAGCAACCTCCGTGGCTGAAAAATGGAGCCAACATGGAGGTGCCAAAAACTGCAGTTCCTGGAATGGCCACTTGAGGCTGGCTTTGTAAACGAGTCAATCCCCACAGACCCCATTTGGAAATACCCAACTTTACAGCAGAAATAAAAATGTTTACAGCCTGGTGCAAAAATATTTTTGGTCTCTTAAGCTAATTACCTGTTGATGATAACTTTGCGGGGATCCATTGCTATATAACTCACCCATTTAAATTTTATTAAGGCTTAAAATTGTGCTTTATTACAGATGTGACTACTTTGAGTTACAGGTAGGCACTGTCCCTTGACAAGTCTCTACCATGGTGATGTTGGTTTGGTAACAAAACCATGGTGTAACCTTTGATTCACAGAGTATAGGCTTAACCGTAGCTATCGCTATTTCCGTTTTTCAGTTCATTAAAGTTAATTCTAATGCTTTAGTGGCCTAAAAAAAGCAATTGATTTTGGTAAAAGACCCTCTAGGGAGTCCAGTGTAATGTTTTTCTGGTAAGTACATTTGTTTTAATGGATTTAAGTCTGTTTTTTTGCTAGCAAACCATAACCATAGCTGTAAATACACTGTGCTAACCAAGCTAGCAGCTAGCGTTAGGGTTATCTCCACCTCCATCGTCCAAATATGGACACAAAATCCAAGATGGCGGCAGCTTCAAAATGGAAGTCTACAAACCATTGGGTGGCTGCAATGGCTACATCCATTATTTATACAGTCTAGGTTTTTAGAAAAACAACTGCCATCATCTCTCTTCCAATTTGTTCAGAAATCATTACTACAAATGAGCAAATGCAAATCCGGGCCATACAGTGGTACAGTGGTTAGCATTGCTGCCTCACAGCAAGAGGGTCCCTGGTTTGAGCCCTTGTGTATCAAGTTTGCATCTCCTTCTCGTATCAGCGAGGGTTTCTCCAGGTACTCCGGCTTCCTCCCACAGTCCAAAGACAGGCAGGCTAGGCTAACTGGTGACTCTAAATTGGCTGTAGGGGTGTGAATGTGAGTGTGAATGGTTGTCTGTCTCTATGTGTCAGCCCTGTGATAGTCTGGGGACCTGTCCAGGGTGTGCCTCGCTTTTCACCCAATGTCAGCTGAGATAGGCTCCAGCTCCCCCGCCACCCCAAACAGCATAAGCAGTTACGGAAAATGAATGAATGAGTACAAATTCAGCCTATGTAACTAAACTAGAAATAAATAATTTAGTTGTATCTTAATGATACTTGTGACTTTTGCAATGATATCACTGGCCTGCTTTAGTCCACCTTACTATAAAGCTGGAGCTGGCACACATGAGATGTGCGTAAGAAACATCTCCACTGTCTCTGTGATCAAAGACACTACACATTCCTCCTTGATGCCCTTTGATTGAACCACACGGTGAACTGAGGTCACTTTGAAGCTGCTTTTGTCTTTCTACAGTCTGTGTGACAGTTCCACTTTGCAACCCTCCTGATCTTCAACACATTATGAAAAACACAACAAAAAAATAAAGGCAATCTGGATAACTTAAGTCATGATAATGTGAGTGTTCTACTGGTGAGGTTCACTGTCTTTAAGGTTTTTTAACTACTTCACAATATTGTCTTTTGATTGTTTTGAGGCAATTGAACATCAAATTGCATAACAAGCCTGTATAAACCTGTCAATTCATCCTCACCATCAGTAAAAACACAACACATTATTAAGCCTAAATGTGGCATTAAGAGTGTTCACACAGTTGGATGGTGTCGTGACCGTGTCATGAAACCCCAAGACTTGTTAACGCACCCCCTCCCTCCTCCTGACACAGTACCCATTGTCTCCCGAGGCCTTCTGGGACAGAGCAGCTCAGCTCGAGCCTGACACCGCACAACACTGGGAAGTCGATGTGCACAGATAATTGTCTTTTAATCACAACAATCCCCTTTTCTCTGGCCTCGCTCGTTTGTTTCTGTCTCTTGTTCGACCTTTCTGTCGTGGTTGTAACTCTTGTGGCTTTTAGCAAGTTCGACCGGCCACGCTGAGCCTGTGAGCCGAGGCTTTTGTGATGGAAACGGGGCTGGAACCAGAAATGGTGGTTCCCATACAAGAGGGACAAACAGTTGTTTTTTAATCTATCGAAAGTGGCTTTGGATGATACAACCTAACATATTGTCGCAGGATGCACAATTCAAGTCTTCTATCATACAGACTACCTTCACCAGAAAAACAACACCATCAGGTGTTTGTTCAAATGTTTAATACACCTCGTGTTTGCATTTTCCTGTTAACCAGCCTCCTGTGGTCGTGTAATGATGACTGCCCTCCCTCAGACACAAAAACAAATCATGACATTATCATTAACGAGTATGTCTGCTTCAACCAAAGTGCTTTTAAGATGCTCAAACAGCGTTTAAAGCACCCTCTCCCACACCTTTCTTATGACATCACTGGAGAGCGACTGTGTCTGACCATTTCTGCACTTCTTCTTCATAACAGACAAACAGATTTTAATACCCACTTCACACTGCGATTGGTCAGCTGTGTGGAGGTGAGAAAGCATGCAGGGTTTGAACTTCTCTTTTGCTCTCTTTTTTCACACTTTGCATAACTATTTTCTTTACTTTTTGTAGAAACAAGGAAAGAAAGACACGAGAAGACTGTCTGAGTGCATGTGCCGTTCCCCAATTGGAACAATTTACTCCGCCTTTGAGTGTGACCACTTGGAGCAGTTGTAAACACTTCTGCTTTCAGACATGGTCGGACAACATTTCATTAAAAAAACTTGCTCATTTCAAGCACCTGGCTTTTATAGGCTCCCAAAACAGCATCAGGGGGTTGGTTATACAAAGTGTCTGACTTTAAAAGGGAGGGTTAACCCCATAATCAAAAACACATATGCTTCCTCCTACCTGTAGTGCTATTTATCCATCTAGATTGTTTTGGTGTGAGTTGCTGAGTGTTGGAGATATTGACTGTAGAGATGTCTGCCTTCCCTCCAGTATAATGGAACTAGATGACACTCAGCTTGTGGTGCTCAAAGCTCGAAAAAATACATCTGAAAAACTCAGCGATGTTTCTTCAGAATTCATGACCTGGTTATTACTCATGATAATCCAGAAACCATGTTGTAAGAAGTTTCATGTAGGAGCTATTTTCTTTCTACCGGACAGTCAGCAGTATCATTGCACACAAGGATCTATTCAACACTTGCCAGCTCACACCAAAACAAATGATTGATAAAAAGCACTGCAGGTAAGAGGGAAAATATGTATTTTTGATTTTGGGTGAACTATCCCACGAGACAGAAAAGCCAATTATCTTTCTGTCTCTCACTAACAGCCAATTTGTTTTTAACCATAATCACAATACTGTGTTGTTAAAAGGTCCAGTGTGTAGGACGTAGTGGCATGTAGCACTGAGGCTGCAAAACTGAAACTTCTCCTGTGTGCCAAGCATGTGGAAGAGCTGTGGTGGCCAATGCATAAAGACAAATGAACTTGTCTAGAGCCAGTGTTTGATTTGTAAACTCAGTCTCACTCTGAACTCATCGAAATTCTGCACTTGGGCAATGACTTGCAGTGTCAGACAGTGATGAAAAAAGCTGTCATTTGACGTTGGCATGATACACGGCTGGTTGCAGTTATAGTTTGATGACGCTCGGCAGTGTCAGGGTGAAACATGGCGTCACAAGAATGAAAGTTAAGGCAACGGAAGTCAGAGAGGGGAGGGTGGGAGGGGTGTAGGATGGGTCCAACAAACACTGACCTTCACCCCAAAGAGTGGTGAAGGATAGTCTCGTTTCCCTAAACCTAACCACGTGTTTTTGTGCCTAAACCTAACCACGTGTGTAAGTTGTTAAAGGCAAAAATATCAATTCACAGTGTTTTACCGACGCAGTGCATTTATTTTGAAAGAGACTGTATGTAAACGTTAAATTTCTTGTGAAAACGGAAGTGAATTTGAAAGAAGACAACACATGCAACAGGCAGAACTTGACATGGCGTCCCAGAACGTCAACAACCAACGCACCCAGGGTATTCTACACACTGATTCTGGACGTGGAGAGTCCATGACCAAACATCAATATGTGACGAGGTCGGAGTGAGAATGTGTTGGATTTGTCCATGCTGGGCTTCTATAGAACAACATGATGGACTACATGGAAGAGGACTTGCTCCTAGTGCAGATATAGAGGGCTCATGCTAAGGTAACACAACCAGATTGATACTCATTCAGTTGACTATCAAATAATGAAAACATAGTTATGAATATTATACACTATTTCTGTTAGTATATTTCCCTGAATCTTACACAGTGGACCGTTAATAAGTTGAGAAAATGATCTGACTATGAAAAGTTTTAACAATTTTAATTGTTTTGGCTGATCACACCTCCTCTCAGAGCTCTGTGTGCACATACACATCAGGCTTAATTGACATATCCCTCACTCTCTGATGCACCTGCTGGGCCTAAATTACACCTTTGTAATTCTTATTACACATTCCCTTGACATCTCGTTATATCAGCATAGCTCCGCCCACCTTAAACCTGAGCAGACGTGCAATCAGCCAGAATAATTTAAAAGACCTGTGAGAGTATACAGGGTGATTAAAACCCTAATGGATGTATTGTCAAGCTGTTTAACATGTGGCTCTGTTGTTAGGTTACTAAACTGTTTAGTGCTGCTCTGATCTTAAAAAAAGCAGGTGAGTCAAAAGCAGAAAATATGTACGACTGAGAATTTAGAAATTGTGTGGCAAGGGTGGAAGAGGTATTCAGATATTTTACTTGAGTAAATGTAGCGTACCACAGTGTAGAAATACTGTGTTACAAGTAAATCTTACTGAGCTTAAAGTACACATGTAAAAGCATCAAAATAAGGGTGCTTTCACAACCTGCCCTGTTTGGTTTGGTTCGGTTCGATCAAACTCAAGTTTGTTTTCCCCCTAAGTGCGGTTCATTTGGGCAGGTGTGAGCACAGCAATCGCACTCAGGTGCGCACCAAAAAAATCAGGCCAAGACCTTTTTGAAGAGGTGGTCTCGGTCCGGTTACAAACAAACTCTAGTGCAGTTAATTTGGGGTGAGAACGTGTTCTGTCTGTCTAAATCTATAACAACACATTATTCATTAGTTGGGTGATACTGTGTTTGAACAGTGTGAATCTGCAAAGTAACAGGTATCTAACGTTATCAAATAAATGTAGTGGAGTAAAGAGTACAAAATTTGCCTCCAGGATGTAGCGGAGTATAAATGGAATTAGAAATGTACTTCGTTTGATCCCACCACTGCTTTTTGGGGACACTGGGTTGTCATTGTTACCATACAGCTGGCAACAGTTCTTGTTGCTGTGCATTAAGTAAAACACATGCCAGAATCCACCCAGTGTAAACATACACACATACATGCTTTTACAGTAGCATGGTGTAGACATGGAAGGTGGTGTGGGGGGAGAGATGGCGTGTGTGTGTGGGTGAAGGGCGTTTGTTGGGATTGTGCTGGACGGTGACAGAACAACACACTGAGAATGGATCCATTGTCCCTCTGTCCACTTCACTGGGCAGAAGCAGTGGATGGCTGCCATTTGCAAAACTGCTTGAAATGATTAGGTGTTAACCTAAATCATTTTACAGTTTGGCCTTTCATTGGGCATGCAAAAATATGGACAACATTTATCAACAGCAGGCTTAAAATCTACTTTGGTTAAAGAGACAACGTGTCTGCTGCTCAGGTATTTAAATACTGAGGTTTTTCTAATTCTGACAAAAAAAGTAAAACATATTTTCATTTGTCAAGGTCCTAAGTTTAATTCTAACGTCAACACAAAGTTGAGACAAAATAAAATGTATTATCTCTTTTCTTTCAGAATGAAATATTACTTTCTCAGATACCGACCCCCTTTACACCTTTACATTAGAATTCTTCTTGTATTCAGATTGTATCTAAATATGATTAAACCTGATTGCGTTTACGCCAGTGTGCACATTGAGATTTGATTAAGATCAAATCGCTCTGTCCAGCTCAAACAACTGAGTCATTGAACCCTTCCTCACCACTTCCTTAGCCATTGCTTCATAAAATGCTTGGTTGCGATATGAATTGCCAAGTTTAGCTTATTTACTTTCGTCAGACCAAAGTGAATGCACACACTTGGTCTCATCTTTTTTCTCATCTTATTCACATGTATAGTGAATATTAATGAGCTTTCTTTCTGCTTTCTTAACCGGCTAATGGCTGCCACCTCGCTGGTTTGGAGGAGTCAAGGGCAATTTGATATTTATGCCCACACAGTTATATGTGGACTAAAAACCCTATTGCATTTAGACTTGCGTTCAATGGTCACAATAAGTCCCCGACCACCTCTGGAGGTGGTTTGGCCAATCAGATCACAGTCTGTCCTCAGTAGGGCCAAGTACCTGTACCTGATACCTTTAAGGTATCGACCAAAATCACCCTGTAGTATCAACATTTCTTTAATTAAATGATGAATGTATTCAATCCTTTTTGCACTAGGGGTCTGATCCTGGTCTGTCCTGACCTCCTGTCAGATCAAGAAACTTTCTGTTACTGCAGTCTCCAGAGCCACTTCAGGTCAATGTCTGCCTGGTTTGCAAAAGCGAGCACAAGCTAACACAGCAGCAACCAAAAACACCTAACACTGAGCTGTTAAACAGTCCCAACAAGGTCACACCGCCATGGAAACAGTTGAACTCTGTAGTTCATTCATTCATTCATTTTCTGCAACCGCTTATCCTGTTGAAGGTCGAGGGGGGGGGCTGAAGCCTATCCCACCTGACACTGAGCGAGAGAAGGGGTACACACTGGACAGGTCGCCACACTATTGCAGGGCTGACACACAGAGACAGACAACCATTTACACTCACATTCACACCTACGGGCAATTTAGAGTCACCAATTAACCTGCATGTCTTTGGACTGTGGGAGGAAGCCGGAGTACCCGGAGAAAACCCACGCTGACATGGGGAGAACATGCAAACAAGCAACCCTCTTGCTGTGAGATGGCAATGCTAACCACTGCATCACTGTGCAGTTAATTAATAACCTTTAGATACTGATAGCTGTTTGATGCTAACAGTTAGTGGTATGTGTGTGTGACTAGGCAGAATCTCACAACTGTCCCTCAGCAACAACACATACAGTGTGTAGTGTGGTGAAGTTGAGCATGATGTATTTGACAGTGTTGGCCGTTCAGTGTGCCGAGATGCCCTCAAAACGTCTGAAAATATGCCGATATGTCACACACTTCTATTCACATTATGGGTCTGAAATTAAGTAGTATTTGTAGCAATATCACTTTTAGGGTACTTGTATCAGAAATTTTAAAATGATATCAAGCCCTGATCGTGAATGCGTTTTGGAGTACACCGTATTTGTGTACACCTTTGCCTTCATGTGGTCAAGCACTATCTGATTGAAATCCAATCACCTTAAACCCAACCCTAAAGTACCCAAACCTAATGCATGGTGTAAAAGGACTCAGTATGTTAAAAAGTATACCATGCAGGATTTTTCTAAAAAAGTAACCCCTCTCAATCATTCCTTACAACCTACTGGAAGTGTGTGTCAGTGTATTTTTCTGCCCTCTGCCTGTATTTTCTTTTTCTCTTCCCATTTTCAGACGTTAATGGGCGTGTTCCCCCACAGCGGTCCGGTGAGGTCAGAGCTTTATAAAAAGGTAGCGACCAGGTACCAGACTGTAAGCAGCAGTCGTCCAAGAGACCCAACACTGAAAAGAACGCATATATAATGAGTTTAAACGCCACATGAGAGTGAATTTGGGCTTTACTTTCACTGGCGAGCATACAAACACTACAGGACAATCCTGCATAGTATATCTTTAATGAATTTCAACTATGGCACTAAATTTGTTTCTTAGTGTCCTCATGCCCAAAGTATTGGAATAGCATTTTAAATGTACTGTATGTCTCAATGAGGGATTATTGACCCAATTCAGGATTTCATACCCACAGCCCTGCCATACTGCTGTCCCTGCGTTACATGGGATTTTATTCCCAAAGGTGCAACTAATCTCAAATGTGTCCTACTTGGCCTAAGTTCCCTTATTTCGCTCCAACTGTCACTGTGCGGCTTGTATTTGCAGTGTGCTTGATATGAAGGTCATTTTTTACTTTCGCAGGCTTTTACCATTACAGAGATTGTCAACAGCCATTTAGTAAAAATGCAACGCTGATCTCAAAACGTATCACTATTAGTCTTTAAAAGTTGTTTGTGTTATTCCGGCAGTGTTTTCCAACGACTGAAATGCGGTAAATTGAGGGGAGCACAGGCATCTAAAGCAGTGAGAGTTATGTATTTGCACAAAATGACAAACTGTTATCGTGGCTGTGATGACAAAAAATGTCAAACATAATAATTAGGTGATAATTTGACATGGCAAAAAACAACATGAAACCCATTTGGTTTGTTCTTTAGTCAAAAATATTCTGGAAAAATAGAGGGTTTTTCTAGTCTAAAGCTTCCACTAAATACTCAGATGAACACATTATGCATCATCAAACAGAACAGATAACCCATTACTTATTTTCTGTGTATCATCCCTGGGTGTAATCCATTAAAATGTGTCACAGCATCAAATACAGACACACTGTAATAATAAAATTATGTGGTGGAGCTACATGATTAACTCCACATGTATGCCACACTGCTGAGATATCTGTCCCTTTAGTGCTGCCACTAAATCATCACATTAGTCCACTCACTGCCGTTCTGTTGCACAGACAGGATTTTAAAGTGAGAGATTTTCAGAAGAGAAAAGAAAAACAGAGTTATGACTCAGAGTGGAGCAAAACCCAGCAGCAGGATTTGCTCATAAGGAAATCTTAAAGTAATGAATAATGATTGCAGATTAGAGAGCAGTAGAGCTCTTACCTTATCAGCTGATCTGAAGCCAGTGAGGAGCTCAGAGAGTCGTCTTCTCTCCTTCAGCATTTGTTTTCTCCGCTGCTGTCCCTCCTCCCTCTTCTCTCCCTCTCTCTCCGTCAGCAGATTGGGTCTCTGGCATACAGAACCTGTGACTGGAGGGGTGGGAGCAGCTTCCAGGTTTTAGATTCACACAATATTTTTTTTATTTAATTCAAGGATAACTGTGTTTTATTTTTATAGTTCGGCCATGATTTCTATCATCATGGTTAGATTGTACTCATCAGAGTGATTGCTGAGATCTGGGAACACAGCAACATCACACATGATTGGTCAGATGAACTAACAGTTTGCCAGATTATTTACACCACTCTATCTGGAGGTAAAACAGAAAGCAAGCACACCCCAAGTGTCGGTAATGATCCCTCGTTGCACAAGAAAACTGTGTGTGTGCATGACAACGTCAACACCTGATTACGTCAAGTAGCTTGCTGTGAGTAAAAGTACAAACGGGGTTCCCAAACATTTTCATGGACAAAATTTCAAAACTTTTCTTGACTTTCAAAGGACCAATAATCAAATTTCCATAACCATTCATAATATGTGACACAAACAGCACTGAACTTCACTCCAAACTCCAAATGTATTAATTTTCCATAATCGCTTATGGGGGTTGCGGGGGTGCTGGAGCCTATCTCAGCTGACACTGAGCAATTCGGGGTACACCCTGGACAGGTCACCAGACTCACAAGGCTGACACATAGAGACAGACAACCATTCACACACACATCCACACCTACAGGCAATTTAGAGTCACCAGTTAACCTGCATGTCTTTGGACTGTGGGAGGAAGCCGGAGTGCCCTGAGACAACCCACACTTCCCCCACCCTGGGTTTGAACCAGGAGACCCTCTTGCTGTGAGACTAACCACTCCATGTCCAAATGTAATCACAATAAAATCTTCAATTAAAAGCCTAGTCCCAGTTAAATGACCAGTCCCTTTTACTAGCCCAATGTTGCCACACAATTAACAAATATAGGCCTGTTTCAATTAAACGCCTGGTCTGGTTGCCAAGCAAGTCATTTTCATGGATGTTCTTGGATGTATAAAACAGGCTGTTGGCTACAGTCTTGAGTTAATGTTACAAATTATACAAATATAACCATGGGTACCAAAGAAGACCGAAATTCAATCACATTTACTGGCATGGTGAACAAGAGACTAAAGAAAAAGAGGTGACCCCTACCTCTAAAGCTGTCAGAAAACCTGTCCATTCCTTGATTACCCAGTTAGTTATTCATATTCATTTGGTTCATAAAAGTCCACCGATCACAAGAATCAAAGTGTTTTTTCATTCAATTTTATTCAAGAGAGTTTTATTTTAACAGGATAAAGTGGTGTTGTGTTGGTGCCGTGACCCTCAGGTGCTGTGAAACAGTTGTCGTAACTCTCTCTCTCTGATGCACTCTGTCTGTTGGAGCTAGATCAAATGCATGATTCATAACTGGTGTTATCTGAAGCCTATTTTTATACAAGCAATATTCATACTGGTTTATATAAACAATTTGATTGTATTTCCTGATCTTGCTGAGTTTTATGTTAAAGGAATGAAAGGCCTGTCCCAAAAATGGGCCTGTTAATTTAAGTGATTTAAGCAAATCATGGTAGCCTGGGCTACGAGCTGAAGTTTTAGGGAATGTTATTATTATTGCTGTTGGGAGGAAAAACTCCCCCCAAACAATCTTTAACAGGGAAAGAAAATCTCAGGAAGCGCACCTGAGGAGGGATCCCTCTTCCAGGACGGACAGTTGTGCAATGGATGTCGTGTCTACAGAACAAATTAACAATCCATATGAGACCTTTTCTTTTTTGTTTGTTTTACAGTTAAATAGCAGGGATGTTCCTTTTTTAAATCTGAACTTCTGCTTTTTTCTCCGATATAGTTCTGGGCCAGTAATCAACTTTATAGTTGGCTACATTTGCCATTAATTCCTTCGTTACAACTGTCTGCTCTAAATGTGGTGATTGAGTGTAGGGGAGAAAGTGCTTGAGGCGCACTTCTACTGCAGATGCCGCGCTGCCAGCTGCCTGGAAGAAAAAGAAGCACCACCTGTCTTTTGACCATGATGTGATGATGACGGAGCAAAACCCAGAACAAGAGGCAGTTTCCTGCAACAGTCTCTGGCCACATCTGGACAGATATTTTATATTAAAATCTAAACAAGACATCAGTTATGTTGAAGTGCTTGTAGTTCCTCCTGAATAACACTCAAACCTCCACTTTTAGAAACTCCTAACCTTCACAAGCACGTTGGAGTAGGATGCACATACTTAAGGTGAAGATGTAGTTGGCTGGCTAACGTTAGATAAGTAATGATAATCTTTGACGTTATGATAAGGAAGAGTGATTGAGAGGAAGAGATGATATAGTCTATCCTTAACTGTTTGATTAGCCTGTCTGCTCTACATCATAAAAAAAATTTATCAACACGCTTTTTTTTATCATTATTTTTCACTAGCAATTAAACAAAAGGGGCACAAGCCACTGTGGGGGACCCAGAGGACAGGTCATCATGTTTTGTTGCACTTTAAGCCTTCACCTGGGGCACACTATCATGTTTTATCTACAGAGGCATCCAAGTGGGCACTTTCACTGCATATTTTAACATTGATTTACCATTGGCGAGGCAGAGGTTGTACTGTAAGGCATTTGCCTTCTGTCACAGGCCTGCAACTGTTTTATTAAATGCAACCATGATCACCTTAAACTCAACCATACAACAGCTGTCATGCAGACATACTGTTAAAAGCCTAAGTTATAAAAACACTGTTGTTGAATTATCTGACATTGATATTCTTGACAAATACCCACTTGGTGGTCCACTGGTGCAAACAGCCATTAACACCCTGAGCTGTTTTCACTCTCACATTAGTACCATTTATTACTGCTGCTTCAGATGTGTCGGATGCAATATGAATATCCTGCTGACAGCGTTCAGCTTTGACTCATGTACTATCACAAACACATCTCCTCTTCTTTTGGAAAATCTCTGGCGGGACACAAAATATGAGAAACAGCTACAAAATCTTCACTTTTTACTGGCTAACATAAAGTTATCAATATGATTTAAAGACATGCATAAAGTCATGTGGTGCAACAGTTATGAATGATAGATATATTAGTAAGTATTCTAAAACATTAAGACATTAATTTAAAACATTATGTTAGAAATACAGGTAAAATAAGGTCACTGTCACTCAGCTGTACCAGATACTTTCTACCTTATTACTGTTGTAGGAATCACAGCTAGACCGATAGCTTCTCATATATCAGGTGATATTGGATTATCACAAATATATCGATAACTGCGTGTATGTTGGCTGAAAGTAACAACACATTGTCACTCCGACCCTGTCACGTATTGACGTTTGGTCATGAACTTTCCTACATACAACGTGCAAGGTACCCTGGGTGCATTGGTTGTTGATGTACTGGGACACCATGTCAAGTTCTGCCTGTTACATGAATTGTCTTCTTTCAAAATACACTTCCGTTTTCACAGGAAATTTAACAATTACATAGGCTACTGTCTCTTTCAAGATAAACACACTACGTCACTACAACAATGCAAAAAACGTTTTTTTTCCTCCAACAACTAACGTACATGGTTAGGCTTAGGAAAAATGAACAGGGTTTTGCTTTAACATCTTATGTGAAGTGAACACCTGACTCCCAGGTGAAAGTCCGTGTTTGTTGGATCCATCCACCACCCGTCCCAGTCAGACTATCCCTGCCATAACTTTCATACTTGTCCCGCCACATTTGCCACTGATGCTGCCGGGCACAGTTAAACTATAATGGCAGCTGACCGTGTATCATGCTGATGTTAAAGAACGCCTTTTTTCATTGGTTTCTGATGCCACAAGTCACTGCCCAAGCGCTGGATTCCGACAACTTTGGAGTGAGACCAAGCTTGTGAGACTGCACTTTGTCATTGTGTATTGTTCTTTATTTATAAAGACAAATCTTACCATATGGTTTACTGCTATAACACTATTACACTTTACGGTCTTCTCTAAATTGTGTAAACTGTAGCACTGCAGGAACATATTTTTGTTTGCCTGTATGCTGTACAGGATTTGAAATGAAGAAGTAAGTGAATTTAAAGGAACAGTGTGTGAGATTTAGGGAGATGTAGTGACATCTAGCAGTGATGATAACAGACTGCAACCAGCTCGAACATTTAATGGTTTTAATTCCTTTAGTGTTCATTATTCGTGAGGTTTTTACTGGGAGCCGAATTGTCTGCAGAGGTCTCTTCCTCTCCAAAACAAACAGATGTGGTGATATAAGCCGGTAAAAACACTGAACAAAGCAGTTTCACATTTTAAGGTGATGAAAATGCAACAGTTCTTATTTTATAAACTAAAGTAAACATACTTTTTATATTATATTCAATCTCTGCTAATACACCCCCCTAGATCCTACACACTAGACCTTATTGCTTGGGAAAATGACACTTTGAATCTTGGAGTGAGCATTTTCCATTCCAATTATTGTTGCCTCTAATGAACTGAACCAACAGGCTGTAAATCTACACTCTCTTTGAGTTTGTGTAAAATCATCTTTACATCATGGCTGGGTAATGGTAACTGGCTGCAGGTTATTGGTGGCAGGTTGAATTACATTTTTCATACAGTTCTGTTAAACAATAGGCCATAACACACCTCCTGCTGCCCTCATGACAGTGTGAACCTTAGCTATAATTAACTTCACACTTCCATTTGAAAATATTTCATGTACATGGAAATTGAGTTTGTTGAATATGTCACTTTAACTGAGAAATATTACAAATTAAAGTGCAAGAGAGACATTTTGTCATTTTAAAGGGAAACTCCATTAAATTTCATGTTGCCAAATCTGTGGTGGCACTCTGGGAAATGTAGGATCAAGCATGTTTGGAGCTTGACCCGTTCTACTGACTAAAAACTGCCTCTGCTACATTGATTCTGAAGATTGTTATTCTAATCTGACTCTTGTGAGCCCTCCAACTTTATGGAAGTGAAACACTAAATCTCTGTAGTGCCTCCTCTCGATGAAATTGAAGCCGGCGTTCCTTCTCCGATTACTGTGCAGGAGCACTCACTCAGGTAAATGTGTTTTTCTTTTCTGGAAGTTGATGGATCTCAGAGGTGAAATGAAGTTTTAAGTGTCACTATAAACTGTAATAAGGTTCATGATATCAGTCGCCTTGCTTGTCAGTCGTTCAATAGGTGTGAGCTTGAGGGAACCAATCTGTGGCTCCTAAAGTGGGGCCTGAGGACCATTAGGAGTCTCTCAGAGGGTGACACAGTGTACCCAGAAAAATACAATGAAACACAATTACTTTTTCACCGACACAACTGGTACTATGTGTCCTCTCTGCTGCCTCCAGCCAACACAACAAATGTATTTAATATAACTATCGAAATGTCAGAAATGAAGGGGCTGTGGTGTGTTTATATGAAGGTCCTTAAAAAAGTCTGAGAAACTGAGTGGGTGGATCCAGCAGGTCTCACATCAGCCTTTTACATACAGAGCACAAATCATAGTTTCTGGTTAGGATGACTGTGGTGAGGCTGAATTAAAGCCTGTGTTTCAGTGTGTGTGAGGCAGATTATTAATGCCATACCCAGTTTGTAACACTGTCAATGCAAGTACTTTCATCAGTGAGCTATAGGCACAGTCACCACTGTGTTACCTCAGATGGTGATACACAGTGACTTCACAGACGTTTACTTAAAAGAAAATGTTACAATAGCTTTAAGCTTTAATTGTGTAAAATGATTTATAAAGCTGGAACTTGTTTTTTTTTTGTAGGCTTGAGTAGTTATGACATAAAGTCAGTCTTAATGCAATCACAGAAAGTTAGATATTGGCAGAAAACTTCCTTTGGAGAGAAAAATGCAGAAATTAGACAGAAAAAAGCAGAAGTGGCACACCGGTCTGTCTCGTGGGCAATCATGATTATGTCAAACACTTAAATATGAAACAACCAAGAAAGCATCCTTCAGTGTAAAAGACTTTGCCATTTTGACAACATACCAGTAACTTCACATAGGCCACGTGCATGTTAACACTACACACATTGTGTGGTAATGTGGAGCAATCAGCAAAAACCTCCGTCACCTACCATACTTAAGCATCAGGAACCTCGGGGTGATGATTGACAGCAGAGAGGAGTGTGGAGTGAGGAGGAGACAGCCTCTCTGGAGAAAGACACAAACTGCCAGAAATCCGGACACCTAAAGCAGAGGATCATGGGAGCTCTAAAACCAAAATACTACAGTTTAAATATGGATTCTGACTGTTATTTGAACGAGTTAACATAAATGATTTGCCAGTGTATTCTTACCTCTCAAGTAACACACAGGGAAATGTTTTGTAGGTGATGCACATACAGGTGATACATAGTGACACCAGACAGCAGATGCTTCTTTTTCTTTATGCACAAGAATGACTGTAATATCTTGTGCAAAATCACATAGATGTAAGTGACTATAATTTGAGTGGACAAACAATAAGCATACTGCACAGGGAGGACTGA
The DNA here is from genome assembly GCF_011397635.1 of Epinephelus fuscoguttatus. NCBI lineage: Eukaryota > Metazoa > Chordata > Actinopteri > Perciformes > Serranidae > Epinephelus > Epinephelus fuscoguttatus. Next base: position 21,969,629 of record NC_064759.1, read on the forward strand.
AAACATTTGTAAAATATAAAGTCATATGAAACCTTTGCAATGAATTCCAGCTCTGTTAAAAGTTTAAACTTCATAATTAGTTGTGTCAGAGAGCTGGACAGATGGTCTTTTCATGTAACTGGGCTGTCAAAGCAGTAAAGACACAAATACTTTCGAAATTGGTGCTACATGACCGGAGAAAATAGAGGACAAGTTCTGCAGCGTTTGCTTTAGCTCAAGAGGGAGAAAACCAGCAGCTACAGTACTAGAATACACTGCACCGCACTGGACCAATACACACTCTTCTGGTGGGTGTTGTAACAGTAACAGAATCTTGTTTCATATTTTATCAGCATTGCCTGGTTTTAACCGTTTGATCTGTTTTTCAGCCTCCGTTTCTACAATACAAGAAACCGCATGGCGCCCTCTTCCTGTTCACAAATTCTTGTATTACAGCCAAACACTGCACTAAAATGATGGTTCCCAACTGGTGGGACAAGGTCCAAAAGTGGGTTGTAGGTCCATTCTGAATAGGCCGCAAGTGACTCATGAATGTGTCCCATTTGTAAAAAAACAAACAAAAAAAACACAGTTTGTTTTGAAGTACTGCATATTTCCAGCACAGAGCTTTTATTTAGAGGTACCACTTCCTTCAGGAGAGCAGCTACTTGACAGAGACAGCAAACTAGCTTTACGACATGGCCAAACACAAGTATGATGCTGAATATATTTAACTGTGTGGACCTTGAACTAATGACTACAGAGAAATCTGGACCCTGTGACTGGACCAGTTGGGAACCAGTGCACTAAAATATATTTCTGAAGACATTTTAGGGGAGAAACAGGCAAAACAGTAACAGAATCATGGTTTAACTTGATCAGACGTTGAAAAAGAGTGAGGGGTGGGACTCTCTCTTCATCCACTTCAATAGAAATTTTCCCCAAGTGCTTTCTACCAGAAAGGGATCTCTTTTTTACAGTTAGAAAAAAAGGGCTTTCTTGGAGAAGGTGTTCAAGAAAATGTCTCCCATGGTGGTGGGAAGCATAGGAATATATGGAAGTACAAGTACAATCTGTAGTTTGAGTGACAGACAGTGAAAATCTGCTGCAAACTTGAGCTGACGGATAAGCAGGGAGATCTGGGTGCTGGGAAGATGGAGGGACATTTACCACAGTTCATTTACACGTACTACTCACACTGTTCTGATACAAAGCTGGTTGAAAATCAGCAAAGCATCCCTTGAACTATAGATGAATTTTTGAGGCTGTAATTTGTGGTGTTGTTTGAATATAATAGTCCTGCACAGGCGCACGGTCTTGAGTCAACATCACTTTATCACAGATTTCTTAAGATGGATTGTGTTATACTGCATCATCGTTCCTGTTTTTGTGCACATCCCTTGAGTGCCGACACTGACACCAAACTGCAGGGCTGCTGCAACTTTTAATGAAGAAACAACGTGTTGTGTTAGGTTTTTCAAGGGTCTAGCTGCAGACTAAAATAGAGGAACAGAAATGCTTTAGCTGGTACTGAACTTCCAATAATAAGCAATGAGAATTCCTCTGTTACTAATTTCTCAGTAAATAAAGTTGTTTTTAGTCTTTAACAGTGTGCTGTTCAAAATCCAACAGAAATAAACAAGCTGCCATGGTTAATACGTCCTAAGATCCAGAGCAACACATCTACTGTGGCAATAAATTATGGAGCAACACGATGGTGTCATCTAGTGGTAAAACTCTGCAAGTCTGCAGTACTGAGTCCCTTTCCACTTTCAAATCTGAAAACACACCTTTTCAAGCTGGCATATTTGTTCAGATTTAATGGTGACACACATACAGAGACTTGCACTGATGATGATTTTATACCTAATATTTTTAATATGATTTTTGTCAAGTCATTTTATTAAGTGTTATTGTATTAGTTTGATTTTATGATCTATGGATAAGTTACTTCTTGTTTTTTAAATGAGTCTCGTAAGGTGTCCTTGAGTGCTTTGAATGGTGCCCATAAATAAAATGCATTATTATTAATATTATTATCAGTTGTAGTAGTAGTAGTGGTAGTAGAAGTATTATTAAGTCAAATAAATGGCCCGGCAATAGAAACCTTTATTGTAAAATTAGGTTTCATCACATCACAATAAACATTTTGCATATTCAGAGTGTATTACTGGTCGGCTGTACAATATACTGCAGGTTAAAGCTGAAATTTTGTGTGGGAAAAAAAAAAAAGTAATTACTTAAACACAGATTCTGACCAAGACTGTTTTGTTCACCAGGTTTCTAAATACATTGAGCACACTTAAACAAAACTAAAAGCATACGGCAGATAAAACACAATTCCTTTAAATGTACATATTTTTTCATATAAAAACACATTTTAACAAGTAAAAAGCCAGAAAAATCTATAGACCCCTACAAATCTACATCAGTAGCTGTATCAGCTAACTGAAACTACATAAAAGTAAAAAAACAAACAAACAAACAAAACATTAAAACCAATTGGACCATGTTTACTCATCAAGATTTTAACACCTTCACAGAGAATTATTTATCACCTTGACTTTCACATCTATAAGCAGGATTCTGTACATGCTAAGGCACTTGTGGCAGCCACAATGTTTTATACATGGAAAGGTGCATGACATCCCTGTTTAGAAAAGTATACAAAAAGATTCAGTATCAATTCATGGTCAGTTTACTGTAAATTAAGAAGTATAAAAATCAGCACTGCCAGTTATCGGTGTGACTAATATTTACAGTCTTAGAAATCATCTGGTCCAGAGCTGCACTGTTGGACATGTTGCTCACGTCATGGCTGGTTTTACACCACTAGGCTCTCCCGACTCACAGCTCCGTTCTGTAACACAAGAAAGGTTTCAACATAAATGAACTACAGAAACAAGCATAAATCCTAATTTAACAGGGATAGGTGACCCAACCAGTCATGAAGAATAAGGCTGGGGATATTCAATATTTTTCTTACTGTCAACAAATCCAGCGAAAAGACCAAAATCAACAAAGCTTTAGTCCATCTCTCAATCTTTTTTCTGACTTCCCTACTCTGTTTGTCCCTCAGCTCCAAGCTCATGCTCAAGAAAAATGCAGTATTATTTTAATCATCATTTCAACAACTCCCGTTGCCTAAAGGTGTGGACACACCAAACCGACATCAAAGAACTAGCGGCAACAAAAGCCAACTGTTGCGTCGTCTACGTCGCCTCACGTCGCCCTGTGTCAGTTGCATTTGAACACACTACATGGACTACATCCGACGGCCAAGTAGCATGTGTGTACTGTGCCTGCGTGAGAGGTAGCTGAGTGAGAGAGTGGTACATCCTGTCAGCCGAGGGGTTTCCTATCTGTGCAGACGAGCACCGCAGCACCTCCACGGACTATTACATCCAGATGGTCCCGGTGTTTCCTCCGCAGGCTCCACTTCACTCAGCTGCCCGACACACCCGCTGCTTCTCCCCACTTTAACCTGAATAACAAACCAGGGCTCGGTGCTCCGGTTGGATCCAAATGGAGAGCCGGGGCTAGCTCAGAGACTAACGGAGGTTAACTGGCTGTGCTTCCCTCCGGTCATGCTGCGGCTACCACTCCCCGGTTTGTTATTCAGGTTAAAGTGGGAAGAAGCAGCGGATTTGTCGGGCAGCTGAGTGAAGTGGAGCCTGAGGAGGAAGCACTGGTTACCTGAACAGCCAATTAGAGCGATCTCTCTCACCGACAAGCTCCACCGCCGATTCGACATGCTCAATCGGCTGAAAAGCTGCCGCCAAAGTGCCGACGGTGCGGGACATATCGCAAAAACTAGGGCACAGGCGCTCACCGACGGCCCAACTTTGGTCGACGGCCAACTGTCAGCTTGGTGTCAGGGCCTTAATACAGCCGTAGTTTCTGACAAACGTTACTCAAACAGGAGTCAAAAGTGCATTTGTTGAGGACTGTTTTCAGCCATGGATTACACACCTTTTTGTGTTGTTGAGTATTCACAGCAGCAGGATGGTGTATGTCGGACTGACTCAAAATAAACTACAGTGTGTCTATGATCATAATCGAAGGAACATGTTGGCTCATTGATGTGTTGGCACAGATATAAATTTTTCAAGGCGTTGGCTACATGGGTAATTAGTTCGTAGATTAGTAGACTTTGTTGACAGTAAGGAAAATAAAGAATATTTCCAGACTCATCCTTTAATCTAACTGCTGAAGAAGTAATGTGGCTTCCTCATGGTGTGTCCCATCACAGAAGTCATAACTTTGATTATAATAATCACAGAAAATTAAATATCTGTGTCAGACTTGAGGACTTTAAAGGACAGGGGCACACATGTGTCTTAAAACAGTAGTCAGGTGCGTCTATGAACACTGAAGCAGGTTTTGCTTTCCTCTACAGCTGTCAAATTTTCTCCACAGTTCCATTCAAATGTAATTCCTTATATTTGAATTTAATACTCATTTTTAATGCTCATATTTAGTCTACTATTCTACTATGTACCTATACACTGTAAGCACAAGCTTATGCACTGCCATTGACACCATCAGCATGTGGTTGTTACAAGTTCTGTCCACTAGAGGGCTTTCGAGTAAACAATTGGAGTTATCAACAAGTGCTAAAAATAATGATGTGTCAAAGTAACAAAAATTAATTGATGACAATGGAAGTCATACCAATGCATGAGTTGGAAAATGAAGCCGTAAAAAATGGATGTGAAATGGAAAAAAAGAGCATTTGATTAAAACAGTCGTGATATGACTGATTAATCATTTTCTCCTTCTTACATTCATTATTCATCATCATGAGCAGAGATCTGACTGTAACCACCGTCTGAGATTCTGAGACTTACTGTGCGTTCCAATACCCATATTACCATACTATTTAGTATGCCAGAAAAAAAGTAGTATGTCCCAATACATAGTATGTCAAATGCATACTTTTCTGGCTATTCTGACCCACAATCCTTTGAACAGCAATAGATGCGTCACATCAGCTGAGCCCCAAAATGCTTAGTGCCACCTGTCAGAAGTAGCAATGATGATTGACAGAACCTACAATGTATGCAGTTATACTTAAAATTTAAAACAACATACATCGCAAAGTAAAAACAGCAGAGCTCTTTCGGCTGACTCCCATCTCTGGCGAGCTCGGTGAACGGCTTTATGTTTTATCACTAATAGGTATTAGGGGGTATGGGAAAGAACTGATACAGCATAGTATCACGTTATTTTTGTGTGGCAATATCATATCATCACACAGTGCCTGGTACCCAATTTTTTATTATTTACATTAATAATATTTCAAATACAAAGTAAACTTCAGATAGCCTAATTAATTCCATTAGTTGCCTTTTCAGTCCACTAGATACATTTTGCTGCTGCAAATAAATGGCTGAAATGAGATGAACGGACTGAAAATTTTATTTTATTAGATAAAACAGATGTTGACAAAGTTTCCTTTGGCGACATAATTTACAGTTGAAAAAAGGTGATAAATTGCAATTTATTTTAGCGCAATGCTCTGCATATTGCAACATATTTAAAATCACAGTAATATTGTATTGAAACTTAAGTACTGTGATAATATCATATTGTAGGTCCTCTGGTGATTCCCACCCCTAATGGATATTTGAGAAAGAGGGATAAAGTTTTTGAGAGTGTTGAGAAAGAAATATGTCCTGATTGTGTGCATACTGCATGCAACAGTGCACACGCTACTTTTTAAGAGCAATTGCAGTACCTACTAAAAGTAAAAAAGTATGTGATGTGGAACGCAGCCTGAGTCTTGATGTCTGTTCTTTGTGTACAGACTGAGCTGAAAAGAAGCTTTTATGTGCTCTGCCCCCTCACTTGGAACAGGGTTCAGTAAGACTGAAACTAAGGCTGCTTTCACACCTGCCCTATTTGGTTTGGTTCAATTGAATTCAAGGCTGTTTGCCCTCTGGGTGCGGTTCGTTTGGGCAGGTGTGAACACAGCAATCACACTTGGGTGCACACCGAAACAACTTCTTGAAGAGGTGGTCTCCGTCCGGTTACAAACGAACTCTGGTGTGAGAATGTGTTTCGACCTCGATCTGAACCAGCTGCAGTCACATGACACATTGTCTGGGTTGAACATGAGCATGTTACAGTCCTGGAGGATTACTAATGTGCACCTCCTCCTGTACTGCCTTAATATGCACATTCAGCACATCCAATGCATCAACACATTGTTTTCTAGTTGGAGCCGCGCCTCGTTTTCAAACTGTATGGTTTGACTAAAATGAACAATTACAGCAATATAGTCCACGATGAGCAGCGCTAAAATCAGCCTGAGTAGTTGTCCCTCCATTGTGACATTAGAAAGTGTCGCATTTATCTTACAAGTGTACTCTTCTTCAACGTTTTGTTCACTTCCTGGATTTTTCCGCATGGAAATTCTGACCAATCAAGAGCAGCTTTGTCACACAAGGCATTTTATCTGGTCCACTTGTAAATGCTGAAGTGAGAACGTGAACCAACTCTAGGCAATTATGCAACTTTATGACAGAATTAGTCCCTGATTTGGACCAAAGCAAGCGAACCCTAGGTCTGACAGCACCCTGAGAGAATTGGTACCTGATTTTAAAGCTCTTACAACAGTGAATGAACCAGTTAGTACTTGTCATTGAGCACAGGTATTTTAATATTTCTAAGTGTCACTGCACATCATCCATGTTTTTTTTATTCTGGTTATTGTTGTTTGTCTAACTTTTTCTGATGCTGCTGTCTTGGCCAGATCTCCCTTCTGATCTTCTTCAGATCTCAACGGGACTTACCTGATTAATCATGGGTTAAATTAAAAGAAAAACTGCCATATATCATTTAAAGAATGTGGCCTAGGTTGGACATATCAAAACAATGGAAATGAAAATGATAAAATGCTTACAAATTAATAATTCAAGTGTTGAAATTCATGTTAAGTGAAAAACAGAGAGGAGAACAATGGATGCAACATGAAAAATAAAGGAACAAATTACCAAATGATATGATTAATTTGTCTATCATTCATCATTCACAAAACCCAAGTGACATTTATCGTTTATGGCAACTATTTTTCTTGCTGTTTCCGATATTTCTGGGCACTCCCTGGAACTCCCAGTGCTTTGAAGTCATTCTGTACATTCACAAACAATCACTGAGCTGTTTCGGAGTTTTGCCGTGACTCACCTTGCGAAGGTTGCCTTTCTTTGAAGATGACACACTTTCATCTTCACTGTACGGTGGAGGTGGAGGAGGTGGGTAGCCATCATGGCGACCGGGATGTCCAGATGGTGGGATCTGGGGAAGTGGTGGGGGCCCACGTGGCACCCTCCCCCGATCTGAGCGGTCGCTCTCGCTGTCCAGCCGCTCCCGGCTGCGCGCCCTCTGCTGCTCGCCCATCTTCTTCCTCTCCATGGCTTCTCGCAGGAAGCTGTCATCATAATCATCTCGCCTGCCCCTGGCATTGCCACCAGCCCGGCGATCCCTCTCCAGGTCCATCAGATCATCACGGCTGCGGCTGCGTCTCCCCTGAAGGCCACCATAGCGCCCTCCATCTCCTCTCCGACGATCATCAGGGGAGTAGTCACGGCGCCTGCGGTCGTCAAAGTCGCGGTTGTTACCGCTGCGGGCGCTACTGCTCCACCCATCATCAGAGCTGAAGAGACAGAAAGCAGCACATTGAGGGGAGGATGCTGAACATATTTTAAGACAAGTTTTAATTCAAGTTTAAAACTCTTTGTTTCAGTTTAAACTAAAGCTGAAGTTAAACCCAGATGCTAGAAGTCACCTAACTATGGAACATCTGAGGTTTGAGCTGTATTGTCCTGTGTGTGCTATAAATAATAATAATTCAGACCAAAGACCAAAGATTCACGACGAGACAAGCTGAAACATGCAACTGTAACATTACAAAAACTTCACACCAATGCAACTAGATGGGACGGTGTATCATCTTAATGCAACAACTCTCTGTAGCTCAGCTCTGATTTTCACCTTTTCAGGCTGATTTTGTAGCTGAATATAATTTGTAGCTTCTTCAAATATGACTGAGGATAGTGATAGTGAGATACTGGCTACAGTTGCATTTGTAGTAGTGATGAAACAAACAAAACAAGCATCAGATGGACTGTATTCATCATAAATACACCACAATAATATTAAAAACCAGCCATATTAATCAATAGTCAATGAGAATGCGTGTGTGGGGCATAAGCACATACAGCGAGCAGCAGCAGCAACCAACCATGACGACAGAAACAGGGGGCTCAGCAGGGACGGAGCAAGCAAACACGGCGCCTGTGGCCATTTTTACTTCACCAGCGGACTTCACTACAGGCTGATTGGCTGTAGAGACAGGTAGCATGCTTTATGTTCTAAAGTCAGCCGCCGGCGATTTGAGCAGCGGAGGTGCAGGTGACACCATCAGCCAGCTTGAGTCGAGCTCAATTGTGACTGCCAATTGACACCACTTCAACTTTGCTCTGCAATGTTCCAAAACAGTTTCATGTTGTCACGAATTTTTGGTCTGAACTGGGCTTAAGAAAGTCGGATATTTTGAAGCAAGGGAACATATTTGTTAAAATAGAAATAAAATGGTGCATAACAGGCGTGGCCAGCCAATTTGAACGTAGGGGCAAAGCATGAAAAATAAAAGAAATATATCTTGTGCACAAAACAGTTGACCAAAGAGTGGACTGGCATTGTGTGTGTGTCTCTGAACAAGGACGATGAATTACAAGCACACAATAAAAAACATGATGTACTGTATATGCTACACACAAGAGCCATCAGCCATCCCTTATGTACAGAGTAAGCATTTTAAACACAGTTAACCTGCAGAGGAAACTTTACTTAGGGAATCTGCAGAGAACAGTAAAAATACAGGCTGGTCTATTGCAGTTAGGATGATGAATGCAAAGCCTCCTTGTGTGTCTTTTGCAAGCTAAATTTTGCAGCCTGCCCCCCTAAATATTTAAATATTTCATAACTATTTGTATAACTGCATCAATTTAAGGCCCATTGCTGTTCCCTCTGTATATAAATGATATCTGTGCCTCAGCAGAAAACTGCAAAGCACATTTTTATGAAGATGATATAGTTCTTTATGCTTGTGTGCCATCTGCGGTGGAAGCTGTGTCAGATCTTTAATGTGCATTTGACTGTGTGCAGAAACCCTTAGAAAACCTTGGTCTGGTTGAAATGAGTGTAAAACTAAATTCATGCTATTTGGAAGGCCAAGGAGGTGTGACTGTGACGCCTGAATTGGACTCACATTGAATGCATTACAGATCACAATTACCTTGGCACCTGGCTAGATGACAAGCTTTCATTTCAAACACACATGCTTGAGCTCACAAAGCAGGCGAGAGTCAAACTGGGTGTACTGTACAGAATTTGGTCATACTTCTCTGTAGAAAGTAGAATGACAATTGTTCAGTCAATGTCAGTCTTAGACTGTGGTGGTATTTTGCATATGCGCGCAGCTCAACCCACACTAAAATTCCCTGATACAGTCAACCACAGATCTCTATGTTCTTTGAATTAGTTTTTGAGCTCACCACTGTGAACTATGTCAGTATGTGAGGTGATCTTCTCTCACTCTCATAAAAGAGAAAGGCACTGCGTCCTTCTTGTTTATAAGGAATCTTCTCTCTTCAAAATCAAATCCATTTCTCATCACACAAGCTCACAGAAATGTTTATCTCTTAGAACTGCTCAGAGTAGTACTGAGCTTCGTAAATTAGCTTTAAGTTTTTTCGCACTAAATTAATGGAACAAAACAAAAGAGGTATTGAAATCAGACAGGTATGTGTCAGTAGATGATTTTAAGTGTATGCTTGATGATATGGTTATTGTACAGTGTTCCTGCTTTGGTTAAGTCACAGACAGGATATTTTTTTACAATCGTTTATTTTCTACATTTTATTGCGTTTGGTGTTGTTGCGTATCTTTCATTCATGGCAGATTTGTTTATTATTTTGTCTTTTTCTTGGTTTTATTGCTGTTTATACTTCTTGACAAACACTGCTGTTAGTTATTTGTTTTTATGGCCTTCTTCTATCATCTTATTGCGAATGCTATCATACATTATATATCCTTCCAACCCACTGAATGTGAATTCAGGGCACTGCTGTAAAAGTCAAATTTCAAATTTCCCTGAATAAACAATGGTTAACAATGATGATGATCTTTTAAACTCATGTTGTTTGTTAACGTCCACTTCTCAATGCCTGCTCTCATTTGTCTTGTTTTAATATAATGTCACATCTGCCCCAATATATTTATATTTTAAGCTAGAAATTAGCATTTTGGTTGTCTGGAGGAAGCCATTTCACAATAACCATGGTTTAACTGATTAAGTGATGACTGTCAGTAAAGTAGGTGGGTGTGACATGAGGTTTATTCAACCACAAATCACAAGTGTGTCAAGTAAGACAAGGTGGTGGGTGGTTTGGATGCAGCTCAAAATGAGTCAAAATACTGCAGTCATCATTTTGACAGTAAGATCTTGTAGGGAGCAGGTTAAACCACTGAAACTACTGGTGTGCTATTTTAGTTTGGGAAAATCAACCTACTGCAGAACCTCAAGTGGAAGGCCTCTGTTTCTGAGAATTTAAAAAAAAAATAAATAAATAACTTACTGAAGATTTCACTTTTATATTTTTGGTGCATCACCTTCAAAAATGGGAGAATGACTTCTAAATATTTAGAATGATAATGCCTTCTTCTCATATACAAAATATGGAAAAGTATAGTAAGGATTAGCATCAGCATTTGTATAACCTTATTCTCTAGTAATGCCTCATCAAAACCTGACTAACAGTCATATATTAATGTTGCATATTATTTCTACATTTTTTTCTTCCAAATTAAACATACATTAAAAAATTGGCTTTTTAAAAAAAATATATCAAATTTGTGACTAATGCTGCTTGTAATGGCTCAGTTACACTATTATCAGGGTACATGGTCACTAATTTGATATGTATTGCAGCTTTTTGACTACTGTGATTTTACAAGTATTGATATTGTGACTGACTGCAATATTTATTAATTTATTTTTATTTTTTTAAACATTACACCATGGGATAAAGTTAAATCAAACACTTCTAGAAACTGTATATTAGGGCTGCACAATATTGGAAAAAACTGATATTGCAATTTTTATTTTCCAATATATATTACGATATTAAACAATACAAGAATTTTCACCAAATGACTTAAAGTAAGAAAATTTAAAAAATGGTGGCAGGGCTTTTACTCACAACTGCAGAGGCTACCAGCTTCATTTGAAACAGACTACATTATAAAGGGGCCGTTATTTATTAATCCCTCTTTATCTTTATATTTTTACTTTTTATCCGCTCCCATTTACATATACATACTTATATATTAGGGCTGGGTATCGATTCAGATTTTCCAGATCGATTCGATTTGATTTTCAAGGACTCAGTTCAATCCGATTCACGATTCGATTCAATTCAATTCAATTCAGTTCAATATTGATTCAGTCAAGTATATTTCAATTATGATACAAAATTTGCTTGGATATTAAGATATTTTCTGAGAACTAACAAAGTATATTTAACAAGGAACCCTCTGACCTGGTGCATTACTATTAAAAATACTGTTTACATTAAGTATTGACCCCAAAGCAGTACATTAGTCATCATGTACTTTTATTTAACATTACCTGACCAACACATACAAAATAAATATTTAAAATTAAATCTAATCACAAGGCAGACAATTTAAATGAAGTGGCTACAAAAATGTAAACAAAGGACATCCACAAGTTTGCTGCCTGTAACTGTCTTATAAAGCTTTTGTGCAATACACTACAGTGGTTGTGATGCACACATTGACTGTAAAAGAAGAGAAACAATATATGTAGGTGAATCCTGCAGCAAAGTGAATCCTCTTCCTCAGAGATGATCTTTGCCTCCCAGTTTGTTCCTGGCGGCAGAGCAGAGTGAACCGTCTTTCTTCTCAGAGGATCTTTGTCCCTTTCTCTATCTGTGTCCGCAGTGTAAACAACTTTAGCTGGTGATTTGACAGTGACTAGAAGCACATTATGACCCTTTGTAAAAGTTTCTGTGTGGTACATGTGTTGTACCTGAGCTAACCTTAGCAGCTAAGGAAGGACTGAGAGGCTGTCCGGTATGTGTGTGTGTGTGTGTGTGTGTGTGTGTGTGTGTGTGTGTCTGAGGAGCGTCAGTACGTTAGCTTGTTAGCCGTAACGTTAGCCTTGCTGTTTGTCATGTTAACGTTATCGCCGGCAGCCCTGAATAGCTTGTAAAGCTTTAGCATAGTTAGTTAACACATTTGTTAACGGCCCATGTGTTTACTGCTACAGAGAATGAATAAATCTTTGGTTTATTTGCACAACATCGCTTCTCTGCCGTCTTTTATCACGCTTGCTAACGCTAAGTTAACTTTACCAGCAGATCTGTATGAGGTACAAAGTGAGCAGTGTGCTGATGCTTAGTGGTATTTCTTAATCTTTTCTGCGGCATTCTTCAGAAACCCAAAGTACGCCCAGACCTCAGACTCTGTGCGTTTAGTTGGGAGGGAAATGTCCTGCGTGCGGCTGTCACCAACTTCCGCCAAATTTTCATTCTTTGTGTTTACACATGCTACGCATTCAGGCAGTGCCTGCATCGCGAGACTCGAATGAGGCTGTTATTACTAGGGATGCACCGAATATTCGATAACCGAATATGTTCGGCCGAATATTGCAAAAAAAACACACATTTGGTATTCGGTGGAATAAGTTAAAAGCAAGGCCGAATAATAGCGGCGTGTTTTGATAACGCAATCAAACGGCGTGCCGTGACGGGCGGAATAAAATGTCGGCAGTGTGGCGATCCGTCCCTCACTTGGATTTGTGACTAAAAATAGTTTTGAGCGAGCAAAATAGGCTTAAATCATTCAGCACACTGTGCGAGCAGCCTACAGATTTCAACCACCAGCAGAAACGTAAGGCGAATCCCATATGTTGTGGGTTGAACGGGGGTCACAGACACAGACAGTAATGTATTCCTGTCAAATACAGCGGCCATCGGCTTACCCGGCGATGGAGAAGTCGGCTCCAATAACATCCTCTTCTTGGCGTCATGACTGCCCAGAAGTACCTGAACAGCCGAGCCAGCCGAACACAGGTATGTGACGTGTCAGAGGAGAAACGAGCCGTTCACATTTCTCTCTTTCTGGCAGTAACGGCCCACAAACCTCACCGCACTTTAGGGACTGTTCATTACTTATGAAGGGACTGTCAGGGGAGGAGGGTGGCTGGTTGATTTTTAATTTATTTATTTTATTTTGATCCCCCCTATGTTAATCACTCATTGATGCTGTTTTTGAAGTATGAATAAGTCAATAAGTAATTTATTCCATTGAAATATCAAAAGTGATTTATCTTTTCATAAATGACAAAAGGCACATCTGCCTCATTTTCGCTGTGGTATCGTGATACTACTCAGAACCATGATATTTTCACTGGTATCGCACAGTGGGATCCAATTTTGGTCACGTGACAACACTAATCTGGAGGGGGTTCATCTGCAAAAACTAATGAAAAACTAAACAATGATATTCGGTATTCGGTACTCGGTATTTGGCCAAGCGTTTAATAATATTCGGCTTTGGCCACAAATTTTCATTTCGGTGCATCCCTAGTTATTACATATCCTGATAATCCACTGCGATAATGCAATTAATTTAAACATAAACGGTAATTCTTACCGTGTAAAAATTAACCGAAATTTAACACACTGTTGGGGATTTATTCAAAATTGAAGGCACACTGAACCAGCATGGCTACCACAGCATCCTGCAGCGACATGCCATCCCATCCGGTTTGCGTTTAGTTGGACGATCATTTATTTTTCAACAGGACAATGACCCCAAACACACCTCCAGGCTGTGTAAGGGCTATTTGACCAAGAAGGAGAGTGATGGAGTGCTGCGGCAGATGACCTGGCCTCCACAGTCACCGGACATGAACCCAATCGAGATGGTTTGGGGTAAGCTGGACCGCAGAGTGAAGGCAAAGGGGCCAACAAGTGCTAAACACCTCTGGGAACTCCTTCAAGACTGTTGGAAAACCATTTCAGGCGACTACCTCTTGAAGCTCATGGAGAGAATGCCAAGAGTGTGCAAAGCAGTAATCAGAGCAAAGGGTGGCTATTTTGAAGAAACTAGAATATAAAACATGTTTTCAGTTATTTCACCTTTTTTTGTTAAGAACATAACTCCACATGTGTTCATTCATAGTTTTGATGCCTTCAGTGAGAATCTACAATGTAAATAGTCATGAAAATAAAGAAAACGCATTGAATGAGAAGGTGTGTCCAAACTTTTGGCCTGTACTGTACATATATATAATTGAATAATGATCCTCCCTTCATATTTGAATTATATCCATTCAGACATTAAAAAAATAAATAAAAAATCGTAAAAGGAAAAACCATGATACTCATATGTATAACATGGAAATAGGAAATTCTACCTACTCATGATCCTGTTAACAGATCTATTTTGTTGTTTGGTTGAGACAGGGACATAATATACAGCTGAAAGGAAAAACCATGATACTTATATGTGATATAAATGTTTTCCTCCCAACCCTACTGCTTGTATAACACGGGAAATAGTAAATTCTACCTACTCATGATCCTGTTAACAGATCTATTTTGTTGACAAACGTAATATACAGCTAAAAGGAAAAAAGAAAAACTGAGTTGAGGTAAAATCATTATAACACTTTTCTTAATCACTTGCTGCATACTTAATCAATCATCATGTTTAAATAAAATTAGAGTGATGGTGGCAAAATGGGGGTCTTGTTAAGAGAAGTCTAAATGAGATCTACATGATATCACCATAAGTAATGTGAATGAGGGTAAAGCACCCTTTCAATCATTCATTTTACTCAGCGAGAACAGTTAAATAAAATGACAGATCATCACTTATTGTGATGCAGCTTGAGATAACAGGCAGAGGAGGACAGTCAGGTACTTATCGCGGGACTATTTTTACACTGATGCATAACTCAGCTTCGGGGAAAGCACCTTCATCGTCTCATAATTAATACTAATCAGAGGGACAGAAAGTCACAGTTGTCTCTGGAAATCCCCCCAACCACTGCGCAGACAGTTACTGTTGTTCACAAACTAAAGAAATTACGCTTATTTTTGTTTACTTTTTATTGAATATTTGAAGGCAAATTGTAAAACTATATCACTTATTTTGTTGCAATTCTATTTTCTTTAATTAATACATTTTGTTTTCTAATTTGTCATATCGTCAAAAACATCATATCGAAAAAATACCCTGAAATACCGTGATATTATTTTAGGGCCATATCAGCCACCCCACTGTGAATATATTACATAAAAACACACCGTAATATTAAGATTGAATACTCATACATACAAGAGTAAAATAGAATGAAATACAAGTGCATCTACATTTTTATCATAACATCTATGATTGTCTATGTTGCAAGGATAACAAAAGTTAAGGTTATAGCAACTGGTACTGGATATTTGAGGTGGATACCAATATCAAATTCTAGAGCTTAAAAAATCTTTACCTGCCTAAATTTATTTCTAACACAATTGGGACCAACATATCTACTGAGAGGGACATCATGCAGCTGAAAAATAAACCTTTCAGTGTTTTCTGATGAGCCAACCATGTGCATTGCTTTATAAATACCACAGACATTTATATATATATATATATATATATATATATATATATATATATATATATATTTCATTTTTGTACTGCAATATCTCGTTACTGATCAGCCAGATTTGCCACTCTTCAGTGACCTCACAGTGATTTGCTTACTGCTGAAAGTCCATCGGTCACCTCTGAAGGTAGAAATAATTTAAAAAAACATCACGCTTAACCAAAGACAATTAAAAAGAAAAAGACCTGGAATGCATGTACCCACAGTCAGACAAAAAAGTGCAAAAAAGGGGATTTGCACACCCAAGTCTCCAAGTCTGTCTGATTGCTCCTTGAATTCAGTTTCAAAGTAGAGAGAAATAATAATAATAATAATAATAATAATAATGTATTACTCTGTGCGAACCCTTTTTTGTATCAGTGATTTCCTAGAGTCATGTGAAGTTTGAGTCAGTAGGCATAATAAATTATGTTTTAACATTTGAAAATAGCGAATCAGTTCTTACCTTTTATACATCGTGATATTACTAAATAGTGGAAGAAATTAACTGCACAAAAATAAATCTATATGGTATTCTCTCTTCTAATCCTGCCACACAAAACACACTAATTCAGCATTTGCTTCTTCCTGATCCAGCCTCCATCGAATACAAGTAAATCCCTGTAGGGACAGTGCCCTAAAACTAAACAAAAAAAAGGTATTCACAAATTATAGCTTATCTTTGGAGAAGCAGATACTTTCCTTCAATCTATATTTCAAAAGAATGTAATAAAGTAGTGTTGAATTTGGTCTATCATCAGCTATTGCTGGCTTCACTGGTCCACTCAGACGGCGATAACACACCCAAAAGGGAGCAACCAAAAGGGAGCACCCAAAACTGTTTAAATACACTATGAATCCAAACTTAAAATGCTGTTTTGTTTTCTAAAGGATCATTTTGCTTGGTGGGAAAAGAGGCAGATAAATTAGGAAGCCAGGTGCCACTGCTGACTGGGATGATAAAAGTTGCAAGGAGATCTTTTGCAGGGAAAAAAAGACTCACCCTCTCCTGCCTCTGGGCTCGTCTGGGCGCCGGTAAGGTGAGTCATCTCGGCCGTAGCGCCGTCCGATGTCGTCAAGGTTGTCCATGGAGCGGGCACGTACACGATCCCCCATGTACCCTCCATCACGACGCGGGTAGTCATCACGGCGGCGGCCTTGCTGGGAAACACTGCTGATGGTGCTCATGGCTTCATCTCTGTCATAGACCGTGGCCAGAGGTGGCGGCTGAGAACGACCACCGCGGCTTCGAGCATCCATGCTATCATGCAGGGAGCTGACTTCAGTCATATTATCCACTGAGAAGGGAAAAAGAGATTTTAGGTGGAACAGACAATTTAACCTTTAGGAATTTACAGGCTATGATCTGAAATAGACATTAAACCAGAGCTGCCCAAAGTGGGGCCCGTGGGTCAAAGTTTGTCCGCCGTAAGGTGCAATATGATGTTATTTTTTGTGAGGAAAAAGTGCTCTTCAAATATGTAGGATTGCTAATGATTATTTTCCATAATCGGAGTATGGCAGGCAGAGTGACACTTGGCACTGGAAGACAAAGATGGGGTGGTAGAGACAGTGGCACACGGTAAAATGCATTTCAATTAAGTGAACTTGGGGTCCCAGTGCCATTTTGCATCTTAACAATACAAAGCAATTCAACAGTCGTATGCCTTTGGCCCGTGGCCCACAATCAAGTTTTAGTTGTGGCCCTTCAAGGCAAACAATTTGGGCATCCCTGCATCTACTTTAAAATGCAAACTCCTCGAATTACCAGAAGCTATCAAATTTGATTTTGTTGGGGTAGAAGTGATGCTATCCACTGAAATGTCCCTCATTTTAATATGTCTGTATCGCCACCCATCTGCCAAAGCAGAAATTTATGACCAACTAAAAACCATATTAAATTCACTTGGTTCAAATAAAGAGCTAATCATCCTAGGTGATTTTAATGTAAACTGGGATGACAAACAAAGCAGGAAAAACCTCAAATTAACCACTGAAACTACAACCTAAAACAACTAATAGAGCAAGCAACTAGATTGACAAATAAATCACAGACAAGAATCGATCTTTTATTTACAAACAAGCCCGATAGAATCGTTAAGACATACAACTTCCTGACTGGTATCTCTGACCATAACAGCATTTTTTTGTCTAGAAAGCTCACTAACTCAAAGTTTACCAGACCATCTACAGCCCACCCTTCCCCCTGTATAAATGTAAGACCGAAGAATCAGCTACAAAACCTCAGTGAGGGCATAAAAAACATTGATTGGGAGGAAACCCTCTCATCAAACAACTTAGAAACTATCTGTGATTTCCTCTTCACCAGGAGAGGGCGGCATAGGGCCAGGACACGTAATGCTCTGCCATGGCTTGATCAAAATTGCAGGGACTTGATAAGATCTAGAGACTCAATACTTAAGCATTGCCTGAAATCTGGCCTGCCTACCGATAGGCTAAAATTTACTCACATGCGCAACAAAGTAGTACAGTCCTTGAGAAAGGCCTAAGCAAATTTTTTTTTATTTCCATAATCCAGGGTGCAAAGGGCAACGGGAAGAAGGTGTGGCAAACTTTTAATAAACTATTAGGTAAGGATATCAAACATGAAACAAACACTCGTGAACTAAAAATTGATAATAATATGGTGAAGGAACCTGCCAGAATTGCAAGCACTTTTAACAATTATTTTTTAGACAGTGTGACTGAAATAACAAGACTTTTTACTCCTTCTACTATTGCACCCCACTTGATCAGTGATGAGCAGCCCATTTTTCAGCTGGCAAACATAACAGAGACGGAAGTCACAAAGATCATTTGAGCACTCAAATGTTCCAAATGAAAAGATGTACACGGTATCGACACAAACTTCATAAAGACACATCATGCATTACTCAAACCCATTACCCACTTGGTTAACTTATCAATTAACCAAAACAAAGTCCCGCCGGCCTGGAAGGTGGCCACGGTGACTCCCATTTTTAAATCTGGCTCCAAAACATAGGAGGCCAACTACAGACCGATCAGTATATTGCCAATTATTTCCAAGGTAGCTGGGAAATGGGTAGCAAATCAACTGATCAAACATCTGGATGAAGGTCTCACTCCATTACATCCTATGCAGTTTGGCTTCAGGGCACACCATTCCAATTGTATGTTCATGGAAAAAATTAAGTGTCTGTTGGATAAATCCCCATGTGTTGGTACTGTATTTCTTGACCTTAAGAAGGCATTTGACACGATGGTACTCTTAAACAAGCTCACATTTTTTAACATCTCTGATAACACCATGCAATAGTTCAAATCATATCTGTCAAGCAGAACTCAATGTGTAAGTGTCGACGGGGTCAAATCGCCTTTTTGCACTACAACAGTTGGTGTCCCTCAGGGTTTGATCACTGCACCTTTGTTATTTTCACTGTACATAAATGACCTCCCAGATGTGTGCCCAGACCTTAATGTACAGATGTATGCGGATGACGCAGTCATTTTCACACACTGTTCAAACTCCAACCTCCAACAAACTCACAAATGCTTCAACTAAGGTACAAAACGGGCTTAATAACAACTGCCTTATGCTCAACACACACAAAAAACAGAGTGTATGACACTCACAAAGCGACCAGCAGAGCAGAACAGATCCAACGTATTCATAGGAGAAGAGGAACTTGAATTGGTAACCCAGTTCAAGTACCTTGGTATTACATTAGACACGAATCTCACATTTAAGAAACACATCAAAAATGTGGCCAGCACGATAAGAGTCAGCCTGCAAAATTTTAAACAAATCAGGCCCCTCATCTCGATGCCGCTAAATCTTATCTCCACTGCATGATTCTGTCTCATATTGAGTACTGTTTTGTGATATGGTCGTTTGCTGGAGTCACCACACTGAAACCTATTGAACAACTCTACAAAAAAAGCCATCAAGGTATTCGCCAAAAAAACATACTCCGCACATCACTGTCCAATTCTTGCGAGGTACAATTTCTTGAGTTTTGAACATTTTAAAACTTTTAAATACAGCTGCCTCATCTATAAAACCCTCAACGGGTTGGCTCCTCCCCCACTGGAGGATTTTTTTAAATGGAGAGACAACACGCTCAGTACCAGATCTGCCTCCAGAGGGGACTGCGAGGTGCAGTTCAGACGAACCTTTATAGGCCAAAATTCCCTTACTGTAAAGGGCAGTGCAGGTTGGAACGGTCTCCCAACCTCAATCAGAGACAGTCCCACTCTCACTACTTTCAAAAAACAGCTTAAAGGATGGCTATTGACTCATCAAATCTGCACCCATGAATGAAACATTGATCAGCCCTCTCATACAGTTCTCTACTGTAGCCCCTTGTTGTATCAATTGTATAACTGCTGCTAATATTGTTGTGCACTTTATATGTTGTTGATTTAACTGTTATTTATGGTACGTCTGTTTGTCTTTTAACGTGAGGACTACGGATGGAAATTAGCTTCTAGCTAAATCCGGCATATTTACACGACGTCATGTATTGTACCGATTATTCATTAATATGCACTGTCCTCTTCAAATAAAGTGAAATTGAAATTGAAATTAATCAAACAGGACAGTGCCTCCACAGAGGAAAGGACAGTCAAAAGGGAAAGCCCCGTTTCCACTGAACTTTCAGTATGGTTCCTTTGGAACCAAAAGTAACCCCTCAGACATGGAACCTAGACCCTAGCGTTTCCACTGCAAACCGTACCCTTAAATGTGGGCAGGGGTGTTGTCATTCACTGCTCCGTCCAGCACCCACTGTATTTCCTCATATCAGTGACACAGATGGAAGTCTGCACCTTGTTTATCGTCCACAGAACGAGGCTGAGTCTCTCTCCATGGGATATTTAAAAATAGCGGGTTTGTGCATTTAGTTCTTCGAAGGCAAGCTCAGGGGTTAAGTGTTGCTGTAACCTGATGCTGAGTGAGGATTAGAATATATGCAGTTCACATAACGCGGCCAAAATGAATACACACAAATGCTTGAAGATCCACTCATTACTAAAAGTGTATGACATATAAAAACTAAGTAATGGTCAGAGTTGTCATATGGAATACTTAAGGTGTGTTGAGTGATTCACGTTGTCAGCTCATGCATTGAATAACCTTACAAATAAACATTCCACCTTAAAAGTTGTGGCAGTCGGCCCAGTGAATTAAGTTATTTTTTTTCTTAGTCTACAGCTGTTGCAAGAGGCAACAAAACATCCTTTCATTTTATAGCTACAGTCTACTACTCCCTACCGTATGAACAGTGGTACCATCCACAACTTTTTGCAGTGGAAACAGAAAAAAAAGCAAACCGAACTGAACTGTACCGTACTACTCAGTGGAAACAGAGCTAAAAGGAAAAACCATGATACTTATATGTGATACAAATGTTTTCCTCCCAACCCTACTGCTTGTATAACATGGGAAAAAGGAAATTCTACCTACTCATGATCCTGTTAACAGATCTCTTTTGTTGTTTGGTTGAGACAGAAACATAATATACAGCTAAAGGGAAAAAAAAAACTGAGTTGAGGTAAAATCATTATGACACTTTTCTTAATCACCTGCTGCATACTTAATCAATCATCATGTTTAAATAAAAATAGAGTGATGGTGGCAAAATGGGGGACACCATGTGAGGTGAATTCGAGTCAAAAATTGTACCCCTTCTCAGGGTCATATCTCCGTCACATCTTAACACACAGACATAAGACACATACTGATAACAACCACTGTGACTAACACCTCCTGAAGATATCATTATGTCCATGTGTCCAAAAATCTGCTGAAAGCTAAGAGAGAAAAGATGCTTCAGATCTTGCCTGAGACTCATCACCATATAAAGTTTTCTTCACTATCAAAGTAATTCACTGATGGATGTCGTACATTAAAGGGTACACTGGAGACAGGAAGTGCTTATACTTAATTCACCTTACTTATAATGATGCCAATTTGTGTGATAGTTATTGTAGCATAACAGCCTGTCACAGGTTACAGTGTGATGATTAGAGGAGAAATGGCAGAGCATAAAGATCCAGGTGGAAAAAAAAAACAACTCAGTCATGTAGGATTTTGCTAAAAGAAGGAAGTCACCTGTTCATTCATATATATAGATCCCAGGGGATATTCTGTGCATTTGGGAGCTGTTTAAATGTGTCCTTTGTGGTAGATTTTATTTTGCTGAACTAAATACTAAACTAAATAAATATTGTATACAGAATGTGAATCTCACTCTGAGTTACTGTTGTTCACAAACTAAAGAAACAAGAGATCATTTTTGTTTCGTTTTTACTGAATATCTGAAGGCAAACTGTTGACATGTAAAACTACATCACTTATTTTGTTGCAATTGTATTATCTTAAATTAATAATATATATTTTTTTTTTGCTAATTTGTCATATTGCAGAATATTGTCGCAAAAATGCCCTGAAATTTCCGGATATTATTTTAGGGCCATATCGCTCATCCCTAGGAGACATGTAGCCTACATAGCAGAAAGAAAGGGCAAATACTATCAGCTGGTTGTAACACTAACCTTAAACTTATTTATGCATATTTTATTAATTTGGCATGTTTTTTGTTTTATATTTTACTGTGAACCATGAATTTATAACTCAATAAATAAAATTTTACCTTTACATCTTTGAATTTATACTCTTCATCTGTGGTAAAAGGTTATAGGGGGCGAAGGTGTTGAGGATGGGCCATTTGCTGATAAAATCTCCCTCTTTTTCCAAGTCTTATGTGGCAGGCATGTTACAGTAAAAGTGAAACCGTGTTCATGTTTTTTGTGTACAATAACATTACGTATTGTTCAGGGTTTTCCCATTACTACATCTCACAACTCTTAAAGGAAAGACTGTAAAAATAACTTGCAGGAAATGTAAACTCGACAGAGGCAGAAGTTAAGAGGCAGCCTCTTAGCTCTTGACAGCTTTTACCACAAGTTGATTTGCTTTCTCCCACAGTAGTCTAGGGCTTCGCAACTGTAAGCAGAATAGCAGGAAGTGATCGGCCACTCACAGCGGTTGTAGTTGCCAGGTCTGGATGGGTCCATGTTGGCCAGCTCCCTCTCCATATAGTAAATGGCACGCGTGGCGTTCCCAGCAGGGTCCACCTGGATACGATACCCACTGCGAGCTGAGGAGAAGAGAGAAAGTCAGATTTCAGCTTCATGCAAATGTACTGAATTAGTGTGCTATAAAAATAACTGCAGTACAAGTACCTGCACACTGTAGTCATGGGCCACTTTAATTTTTATTAGTGCTGGCTCTGATCCAGATCTGAGGTATTTAACACTGGGTATCTACTGGTTTCAATTGCAACTCCAGCCCGATACTTATATTTACCTAAATGTTGATTTAATATCTGAAACACTGAAATCCCTGGTGTAACCTGCTAAATATGACGCAACGTTGTTGTTGTTTTTTTTCCCCCTCACTGTGCCTTAGCCGTAGATATACCATCAATTTGACGCAGAAGTATCAATCCCGCTTTACAGAGGGGAGGTTCTTCCCTCACAGAGGATCTTTAGCCGAGTACAGACACTGGCTGCAGAAAGCATGCAAACCAGGCTTAATTTTGGCTCCAACAGCGACGATGGCAATTTTAAAGGTATAATATGAAGAAATTGATGGTTGTTTATTAAACACTATAGCCAGCATTTGAAAGCCACCCCCAGATTCACTCAGATAGGAAGATATCTGAACTGTGTAACCTCATCAAAAGGGGCTGGTGTGGCAGGGGCGAAGTCAGAATACTGAATACAAACACTGCAGTTCCTGTAAGTGTCTGTTTTTTCCTCATTTTACTCACTGTGGTCCCCTCCACCGTCTTGGTCATGCAGCAGAGGCACCTGGGAGCCCTGACCAACTGCAGAGACACAGCAACGCAAACTTAAACAAGGATTCATCAAAACTCAACATTAAGCAAATTGAGTGGGAGATTTTGTCATTATGAAACTCATATTTTCAGTTACTGTTGAACTGTTGAACAATTATAAGAACTGCTACAGGAATGACTAATCAGCTGACAAGATTTAAAAAAAAAAAAAAAAAAAAAAAAAAAAAAAAAAAAAAGAAAAAAAGGGCAACTTACCAGAGCTGGCGCCATCATAATCACGACTGTAACCATTATGGGGAGGTGGGGGTCCAGCTCCATTGGGTAGAGGAAGCAGAGGCATAGCAGGCTGGTTCATTGAGCCACCGTATGCTGGCTGAGCATACATACTGGGAGCATAAAGGGTGGGAGCATATTGACTCATTGGCACACCACCTTTCTTCACTGCTTTTCCTGCCTCATACACTGCAAAATAAAGGAAGACAGTTGGTTAGAGTTGAGCGAAAACATTGGGTGGAACAGTAGAAACACTTCTCAGGTCTTCGGGTTGCAGGACAGAGAATTAACAAACAGCACCTGCTAAAGCCAATACAATTTTAAGGGTGAACTTAAAGGAATAGTTAAAAATTTTGGGACACAATTGTTTATTTCTTGCTGAGAGTTAGATGGACACACCAATACCGCTCTCAGACAAGAGTGGTATCAATCTTCTCATCTCATCTAATTCTACCATAAAGCAGTAAATATATTTCCTAAACTCTTGCAGTAAGGATTAAAGATGGTTTCATGGTGGATAATTTTTGGTAACTTAGCATGTACAGCACAGCTAAAAACAATAGATAAACAATCAGAACCCACTTTGTGAGGCAATTTTGCTTTAACAATTCAGTAAGCCGTGACAAGTGGGTAAATTTAGATCCTGTTTATATGACAACGATTTTAACCGAAAGCGGTAAACTTAAGTTGTGTTTTGGCTGATTGTTTACACGACAGCTGTGTTTTGGGTGCCTGAAAACACACAATTTGAAAATGGGCTCCAGAGTGCAATCTTTTGAAAACAGCACCGTCTCCGTTGTCATGTAAACTTGCAATATGCAGTTCCTCTTTTTGCACATGTGCATTACGGTTGGGAAAACTTTGTGAATGACGTTGTTGAAGAGAATGAATGGAGGGAAAACTTTCGTATGTCTAAGTGTTTGTTTATACATCACCGCTCTGTAGAAGGAAGCGCATGTGTGCTGTTTCATTACAAAGTCACATCGCCAACTACTGGCCTGGCAAGTATACTACAACGGTTTTGGTTATTTTGTGGATCCATGTGCAAGGATTGTTATCAAATCATTGTTGTCTGACCACGGAACTTTTAACAAAACGAAAATGAGAAATGATTCTGCCTTAGAGTGTGTGTTTTCATTTGTTTTCTTTGCACATAAAAAAACAAAGACAAACAAGAGCACAACAGCACATATGATTAAGTACGCTAAGACTGGGAACTTTCCCTTTGTTAATGTTACATTCAAGCTGGGTATAGTTGGACAATTTTTTAATACTTGTGCCAGAACGATATCAAAGTTTTCATACTGATGGCAAAGCATTTTTTTTTAAAATATATTTTAGGAACCAAATTATGTGTAGTTTAAAATGTTTCATTTTTGTAAAAAGTGACCAGAGCTTAATTTGATCGACATAGGTGTGTGTATACCTGCATGTTCCTGAAATATATATTTAAAGCCTTTTGAGACTGGATTAGTATTTTATTAGTTACATGTGTTTTTATTTTTATTTTCTTGAACATGTTTTTTTTTCTACAAAACCTTTATTCATTTAACAAAAGAAGCCAAACTTGGCAAATGTTAAATGTTTAAGGAGCCATACAGGAAATTTGCCTATATGAAACACAGCCTAATATTAGTAAAACTATGATTTGAATCAGAAACTGATCTGAGATTCTGATCAAAGAATCTGACTGAGTCATTCAGTGCAACAATACTTCACTCAGAGCTTTAGGTTGATACCAGGGCGGTAAAAGAAAGACAACAAGTTCAGTCATTGGCTTTCCATTTGGTACTTACATGCTCGTGGGCAGCAGCAGCGGTCGGGGCAGCACGGGCAGCTGATATAGCAACAACACGTGTGTGGGCAACACTGGCACCAGCAGATACCGATCAGGAGCAGCAACAACAGGAAGCCAAAAACCACCAACACAACCAGTAGCCAGTCTGTGAACCAACAAGGGGTGCATTAGATGAATTTATATATTTATTACATTATTATGTTTTTTGTGTTTTATGTATGGAACTTATGTGTGCTGTCTTGGCCAGGACTCCCTGGAAGAAGAGATCTTGTATCTCAATGGGACATTTCCTGGATAAATAAAGGCTAAATAAAAATAAATAAAAAAAATTAATCCATGAGACTTGATTTTCCTCCTTTAAGGCAATACTTCACCCACAAAATAACTATATGTATCTATGTGTCATGCTGTGTTACCTTGAATTCATGAGGAAAACTTTGCTTTTCTCACATGGCTCCATGGAGCATGGTGAACATATTGATTTATTGATTGGGGGTCACATTTAACAACAGCATGTTGTATGCAGTATAATTCAAGTTTCATTTATCCAGTCATACACTCTGTCCTTCCCAAACACGAGCAGTTTCTCTGGAAAAGCCTCAGCAACACGTCTGGCTTTACAGAAAGCAATGATACTTTCACTTTCAGTCAGTTTTAAATAGTAACATTTCAGCAGATGTGTGTCTGGGAAGTACTGAGCGTACAATTCAAAACAGATGTTTTGATATAGTTAAATAAAAATCAATATGGTCACCGTTTTCCGTGGAGGCATGCGAGAAAAAGTTTTCTTCATGAATTCAAGATAACAAGACATGACTAATTAATATACAAATGATCGATTTGTGGGTGAAGAATTCCTTTAACAGTTAAAGTAAGTCCAGAAAATAAGAAGTGATTATTTTCATATGTTTACAACACGTCATACACATCAAGCTTGAGTCAGTTTGCAGCCCTGCGCTACAGATGCATTAGTCTGCAGCACACTGCAGCAGTGTAGGGGAGTGACTAGTTACACGTAATTAAATTACATGAAAAAAAAAAAAATGTTATTAAAAATGTAATTAAATCACAGTTACTACTCAAGGTGTTGGTGATTACAAAGGTGTTCAAAAGGCATCCAAATAAACTCTTCTCAGTTCAAAGTTTATTTTTGGAGAATGACATTAATTCTTTAGCTTTGCATCTTTTCACCATGCAGGAGTGTCTTCTTTTGGCCTATTTCCAGACATCTTTAAGCTTTGTTGCCCGGTGTAAAACATCTGTTACAAATGTAATCAAAGTATCACAAGTAATAAGTCACATTACTTTGATGAAGTAATTAAAATTGTTGCATTATTTATTACATGTTTAGCAAGGCTACTAGTGATCTGTAACCTAATGCATTTCAAAAGTAACCTCCCCAACACTGCTGACATACCTGAACCCCTTTTCCTTGAAATCACACCCCTTTATATAAAAAGTGTCTCAGTCTGAAAGGAATTAAACTTCAAAACAGTCTGTAGGAAATGTAAATTAGACACAGGCAGGTGTTAAGTGGCAACCTCTTAACCACTTAAATTTCAAAAGTAACCCAGTACTGAGTATAAGTAGATATATAATTTAATAAATCACTTAAGTTTTGGTTGCATTTCTCCATAAAACAGTAAATCTCCAGGTAGTTGCATACAAATGCATCTCTGGAAACCAGTCAAACAGAGAGTAGCAGAAGTTTGGGCAGCCTAATCATAGGTCATCCTGCTGTTTGTTTACAAGTGCAAACAAGTTTCAGATTTCATTTCTGTTATTGAGTGTTCAGATCAATGAAGCATGTTAGCTACAGTGGTAATTTGGGTGTCTTTCAAGGTTCTGTCAAACCGGTAAAGCCGGTTCATCCATGTACCAGGGGCATGATTTCACTCTGCATGTCAGTTCAGGCAGCACATGCCACTTAGCAAGGAGACAAAAACAGCAAAGAGAGGGGAGAGAGTCAGTTTAAATGATTCAACTACCTGGTTTGTTGGAGTTTAAAAAGCATTATTTGGTTGTGTGCACTGATAAGGACATAGCATAACCCTGAATGCCCTTTTGTTGCACCACAGACTACAGAAAGTCACACATGGGAGCTGAGCCATAGTAAAGAAAGAAAAAAACAGAGGCAGATAAGGAGGGAGTGTAAGCTAGAGAAAGGTAGCGATTTAGGTGAACACAAGCACTCAACATTTTTACCACCAACAGGATGTTTGTATTTAGAGGCCTGTTCTCAAGATGAGTCATAGTGGTATTTTGTCAGTAGTTATGCGCTTAAAGTGTGATCTTGGCCAGAAAATCTATTGCATGTGTAAGGACTACCTCTTTCAAACTGTTACCACAACAAAACAAAATAAAACCTGAA
The DNA here is from genome assembly GCF_011397635.1 of Epinephelus fuscoguttatus. Taxonomy (NCBI): domain Eukaryota; kingdom Metazoa; phylum Chordata; class Actinopteri; order Perciformes; family Serranidae; genus Epinephelus; species Epinephelus fuscoguttatus. Next base: position 21,997,636 of record NC_064759.1, read on the forward strand.
TACACACTCAGTACAGCCTAGGTGTTGTGTGAGAAATGTTTGCCAGTCCCATCTCCTTTACAGCTAAACTTAACCCTCACTCAAACACTTCTACTATGGGTTAAAAACATGAGCGAGCTATATTAAGGGGCTTGTACTACCTTCCATAACCAGTAAGTCAATGCCAGGCAGGAGGTCAGTAGTATTTGACTTTCTCTCTGTGAAAGAAAGATAAAGCCACAATTACTTGAAAGTGGTATCGGTCTAATTCTACTGCCTACATTGAATGCCTCCAAACACTGGTGGCAAGTATCCACCCTGTTGACTGTACATCTGCCCACACACTACTTCATTCAGCCACTTGTTACGTCAGGCCAACTTTATTTGGAGCTCTTCATTATTTTAAAAACCTTATGTGTAATCATATGTGTGTGAGTGGGAGGAGGAAAGTGAAGAAAAAAAGGAAACATGACAAGAAAAAGAAGAAACGAGTTGTGTGTATATGCGTGACCACATACGCAAATGAATGCAACCCACCCAGTACAATTAGCTCTGTGTAGTCTTCGCCATTTCCTGAAAGGTCCTGGGAAGAGATCACAGAGCAGACGTAGACACCGCTGTCACCCCACGCCGTCTGCGCTATATTCAGGTCTGCGTCTGAAAGAAACAACAGAGCCAGATGGGTACACTCATTTTTTCTCAGGTTGCCTTCATTTTAATAAACTGAAAATGGTTAATGATGTACAGATCCTAATGACTCTTTTTTTTTTTGTCCACACACATTTGGGAAGTTTAAGGGGCGTACAGGTGAATTCTAAGTTTACTTTATTTACTTATCTGATTAATTCAATCACAATGGCCAAGAGGCAGCAACAGGAGGCAAATCCGTGCAAGACATCAAGCAGATCCAACCAGGCAATTTAATTGGTCAACTATACCTTTAAACCCGATCAACTCAGCATGACAGCACACCTTCCACATTAATAAAATTATCACTCCACCATTTTCCCAGAACTAAATCAAAAATCAGTATGCTGCAATACTTACACAAAATGGATCGGTCTAATTTATGGTACTGCCAGATCTCTGCTTGTGAAATTACTGTTTTTAAAGGCTAAGGGGAACAAACATGGGCTGAAGCAGAATATTTTGTAAGATATAATCATGTTGTGAATCTTTTTTTCCAATAAATTTTGACTTTTGGACTTTACAACGCTCTGGAGTTAATTGTTATTGCAAATGTTTGGATCACATCAGCTGCAACAGTGAGTCAACTACAAAGCAGTGACATAATCTTAAAAACACCCTACATGTGAGGTTTGAACATAGCAGTCTAAAGTTTTCATCTTGTTAATCACAACAACACTGAGCAAGCAAGGCATGGCTGAGTTTGAAATGTGTGGTATTTATTCAGCTTGGGGAAAATCCAACAATCTCTACAAAGGGTTAACTTAGTTAAACTGGCAGGCTGACTCAACAGGGACTAAAATCATCTCTGTTCCTGAGTCATTACTAAAGGTTGACATAATTGCTGATCAGAAACTACTGCTTGTAGTGATTTTTTGAAGAAGGGGAAACAGCATGAAGGTGTGGAGTTTTAACATCTTTCGCACCTTATTCCAGTCACTTGAAGCTGCAAACCGGAACAAGTGAAAGCCAAAAGAGATGTGGGCTTTTGAAATGACTATATGAATGAATGTGTTAAAGCATAAATTGTGTTTATACTTGAAGATACGGAGGGGTTTTGCAAATGGTAGTTCTTATAAATGATCTGAAACCAGTGGATCTGTTGCTTGGCATGCAGTGGTGGCCAGTTCACAAGAGAGTACAGGTTACAGTGATGAGTTTTGGAAGGGGCACAGATGACGAACCCAATGACATTTACCAGTTAATTAAGTTGCCATAATCCAGCACTGGGAGAATTATCATATTAACCAAGGTCTGCTTTGCAGAGTGGGTGAAAGATACTTTATGATGCTACAGGAAACCAATTCTTGCTCTAACATTAAAGAGCAATGTATGAGCAATGTTATGTGTGTTTGAAAGGAGAGTGAATTGTGGAGCCAGATACCCAGGCATTTAGAGTGCTTTCAAACCTGGTTCAGTTAAATCAAACTCAAGTTCATTTGCTCTCCAAGCGTGGTTTGTTTGGGCAGGTGTGAGCACAGCAATCGCAATCGGATGTTCACCAAAACAACCCGAACGAGACCTTCTTGAAGAGGTGGTCTCAGTGTGGTTATAAACAAACTCTGGTGCGGTTCGTTTGTGGTGAGAACGTGTTCCGACCTCAATCCAACTGCAGTCACATGACGCATTGTTTGGGTTAAACATGAGCATGTTACAGTCCTGGAGGATTATTAATGTGCACCTCCTCCTGTACTGCCTTAATATGCACATTCAGCACATCCAGTGCATCAACACATTGTTTTCTAGTTGGAGCCGCACCTTGTTTTCAAACTGTATGGTTTGACTAAAATGAACAATGACGGCAATATAGTCCACGATGAGCAGCGCTAAAAATCAACCTGCATAGTTGTCCCTCCATTGTGACATTAGAAAGTGTCACATTTATCTTGCAAGTGTACTCTTCTTAAATGTTTTGTTTTCTTCCTGGATTTTTTCCGCAAGGAAATTCTGACCAAGCAGCTTCTTTGTGCAGGAATGAAATCAAGGTCTGAAAGCGCCCTTATAAGATTTGACCATTTCCAGTTCAGACTCATCAAGTGAGGAGATCTTGAGGCAAAGGGCGATTTGAGCTAAGTTCTGGTTAAGGAACACACATTTTGTTTTACTGGCATTTAGTTTCCCTCATTTTTATAAGTAAACTTGAAACAGTCATGTCTGTTGTCAGGTTGTTCCAGTCAATCATTAACAGACAAAAGAAATAGGTGTTTGTTAATAAACGTGCACACAGTAGATAAAGACTGTCAGGATAACTTTAAAGCATTGCACAGTCGTGTGTGTGCGTGCTTGTGTGTTGCACGCACACACTGCTTGAGAGGCTGTGTAAAATACAGACTGAAGAGTTTCAGTATGAAGCTCCACTGGAAAGTATGACCCCCTACAATGTACACTCCATTATGAAAACCAGACCACAGCAGGCTGACTCACAGGGGACTATTCATTCTGGACCAAAGACGACAGATATGGCAGTTTCACCCTAATCAGTTGATACAGTACAAGCTTTTTTTTTTGTTTGTTTAAGTAATATACTGATACTTTCTTCTGTTGCTTATTTTCAGGTTTCGGCATATGTGACCTCCAGCTACGTCACTGAGTTGTAAACTCCCTATCAAGTCATTGTTTGAGTCACTGTCTGCACTCAGCTAATGCATTACCTTTTCTTACAACTGTACTTAGCAAATACTTGTCCATGTGTCATTGTCTCTTTATCTTTTGTGTGATATTGCATACGTATTAATTCCATCATTTTATCTGGTTTTATTGGTATTGTTACTGTTTTTTCCCCTTGCTTCAGCCCAGTAAAGACTGGACTTTGAAACACTCTAAAGTTATGATGATGATTTTCTCCACAGTATCAAAGTATTTCTGTCATCTAAATAAATTATTTTCTCAACTGTCCACCTTCCAAGTGGGTACGAGGCAGGAGTCCATTACTGAATAACAACCCTGCAGCGTGTGTGGCGTGTGTAGTGTGTAGTGTGTAGCTTACAGGAACATGAGCATGAAAAGGCCGGTCATAAAACCACTAGCTCCTCTTTTTATGTTCCTCTCTCGTGTGCCACCCCCGCACTTAACTGCACTTACTGAAAATATGACCATGTGATAAATAAACCTTGATGTTTTATGTAATCTGTCGATAAAATAGTGTCACTCCTGGTATCCTGGTGTGTGCTTGAACTTTGATTTTTATCATGGTTTACTGAGGTTTACCTGAGCAGCAACCTCTAAGGCTGAAAAATTAAAAATGCCAAAAGCTGCAGTTCCTTGAATGGCCACTTGAGGCTGGCACCAAAAGTGAGTCATCAAAATATACGCCCATGTTAAAATGTCCAAATTTATGTACATTATTTTGTACTTTTTTGTACTTTATTCAGAATGGGAAGAGTGGGGAGTCAAACTGCATGTTATGTCTACGTTCACCTACACCAGGGAAATAACAGCAGAAATTAACATTTGCCTGGTTAGAAAAATATATAGCAAATTTCCCCATTCATGACAACTGCATGGGGGGTGAATTTTTACACAAACCACCTGTTAAAATATTATTAAGGCTCAAAGTTTTGTGAAATTACTAGGGCTGTAGTCTCCTGGTCGACTAGTCGATTATTTGGCCGCTATGCTCTCGTCTGACCAAATTCTCATTAGTCGAATAATCGCCGTGTTACTTTCATAAGGAGAAAAGTGCCACATCAATAGCTTTCCAGGATTAATCCATTATTTCCTGCGTGGGAGGACAGGCTAAGTTACCTGTGAAAATGGGGGTGTTTTCAAAACACCCCCATTGTTGACAGAAAGTTGAACTCGCCCACCCTCACGCTCAGCGTCGTGGTGACGTAGACCTCCTGTCAGTTTCTGTAAGCTGAAACCATTTCCCTCAGTGGAAACGAAGCTTGTATTTACTTGTATTTCACAGATAAGAAACAATAAGTTGTGAAGACAGTAAAGCCTCCACTAAAATAGCATTTTCAGTCTTGTGTGTGATTTATCCTTCAGGGATTTATACGTCGGGATTTATCCTGGCTTCGTATGAGCAGAGGAAATCTCCGCTCTTCGCTAGGCTAATGTATACAATGTAAAATGACATAGGCTGGCGCTAATAACGTTAGCATGTTTAGGATAAGACAGTCGTTTTGTCAGTGAATGTTGTGAGTTGTAATGGAGCCCAACTGTGTACCGTTACCTGTGTTAGATGCTGCTGTTGTCCCTGGTTTTATATAAGAAGAGGAGAAGATCGCTAGACACTAGGCTAATTTATACAATGTAAAACGCCACAGACTTGTGCTAATAACGTTAGCATGTTGTATTGGTGGGGGAAATGTGTCCAGATAAAGACAAGTGTTTGTCTGTGAATACTGTAATTTATATTGAAGCCAGTTTGCGTACTTGTGTTTGAAATTGTCTTTATTAAGCCATATTTAATGTGTGTTTTGAATCAACTAACGTTATATAAATAAAGTTTGATTTGAACTAAACTTTACAGCATTTAACCATAGACAGTCCTCCACCGCCGACTAGTATTTTGAAGGTGTAACTACAGAGTGACAGACACACCACCGCAGAAGTAAAATTAATGTGCAGATTTTTTTTTTCCCACGACTAATCAGTTAGTTGAAGATTATGTGCGACTTTAGTCGACCAAGATTTTCTTTGGTGGACTACAGCCCTAGAAATTACGGGCATAACTGCTATGAGTGACAGGCTGTCTGTGAGGCGTCACCTTAGGATCTTAGTCAGATCAACCCTCTCGTCCAAATTTGGTCATTTCTGGTAAAAAAAGAAAAAAGAAAAAAAAAAAGCTACCAACAACGAAAAACACCAAATCCAGTCCACAAACCAATGGTTGACGTTACAATGGCTCCGTCCATTAGTTTTCTTAGTCTATGTCTCCATTGAAAAATTATTGCTGTTTTATTCCACAGGGAAAATTGACATTGATGGCATGAAGATTAAAGTTATTATTAAAAGATAAATTGAGAATTTAAACTGTTTCAAATATTCAGAATCAATATGTATCAATAAATTATTTTTTGACAACACTTCAGTCTGTGGGTTTGCCCTGCACCAGCTGGCACCAAGGAGAGAAGAACCACTATGCAGGGAGTACTTTCAGTTCTTTAAAAATTGATGTGAATGTAAATCTAGAGGTTGAATCTTAATTTCTGGAAGAGTCAGATTCACATATGGTTTCCACACTAACGTCGATCCTTTCTGTCCCATGAGGCCACATTCAAGCTATCTCAGTTTGAGAAGCAGATCTACACAGATATGAGAGTGGACACTCATACAAAGCTCTGACGTAGTGAGACTAGTGTATACCCAATTTACACATACAGTTACTAACGGAGTAAACGTGAAATCATTCACTATCTTTGACATACTGGGTACGAAGAAAAAAAGCACATTTACCATGAATTTTTGCTCAATAGTATGTGTAAAATATCATCATAACGCTTTAAGCTTTTTAAATTAATTTGTGTCACAATTTCATAGAGCCTGAGGTGGTCTCCTTAAATGTTTTGCTGTATTCAACCAACAGTAAACACTCAAAGATATTCAATTTACTATGATGTCACATTCAGAAACTACAGTCATGAAATATTTGGCCTTTTTGCTTTAAAACTGACTTAAACAATTCTTTGATTCATCAAAACAGTTGCCAAATAATTTTCTGTTGATCGACTAATCTTTGCAGCTTTGATGTTATATTAACACCTACGTTTACAAGATTTTTTTTTTTTTTTTTACATTTAATATATTTATTTACCTGTTAAGTATATAAAGAAAATCATACCCTGTTATTACTGTACATCTGAATGCGATTTCAAGGTGTTCAAGTTTCAACTTACTGTTTAGGATGCTGATCTTGCGACCCTGGTATTCGGTGCCGAGGGTGACAGCATTGCCTTGCTTGGAGGCCACTATGCGCACCGTCCTCTGGGAGTCGGCGCACTCGATGTTGGGGTCATAGTTGGGGTTGCCCTGAGATAAAATATTCTCTGCGCTGCTGGGATTTAATGCAGCCTGGATGGGATCCCGGCAATACGATTTGTACCTCCAGGTGACAACAGGAGGCTGGGTGGCAGTTGTCTGGTAGTTACAGTTGAGGGTGACTGGCTGGAAGAGGATGACAATGTACCTCTTGGTGGGGCACTGGACCGAGATAGCCATGGTGGACTCTAGACAGAAATATTAGAGAATTAAATTGATGACATTGAGAGGAAGATGATGATTACTATCGAATGTTGCTCACATTTTCTCGTATTGGTTAAAGGTTTCTAATTACACCACAATACCCCTAGGGTGCGGTTAGTGACAAACAGTATGTCTCAACTGCTAGTATCACTTAAAGTAGGCATGATGAGTCACCTCAGACAGGCTCTTTCTGTCAGCCTGACCATCACAGCCGAGTTGAGAATGACAGCTATGCAAACTTGCATGCCCTGAGAATAGAGGAAAATAATCTAAACCAGGCTTCATTTCCTGCCACACATGGTTTATAAGAGGTTTTTAACTTGTTAACAGCAGTGACATCATCTGCTCTGATTTCACTAGATTCCTTTCTCACCAGCTTCTTTCCCAGTATTGCTGATGTTAAAACATAAAGGCCCTTATAAACCATAAAACACAGCGTCACAAAATGTGGAGTAAGTGTGGTTTCTCGATGGCATTTTCAGCATTAACTTCTCATAGCCACATTAGCGGAGTTTTTTAGTGAAACAGACTCACTGTAATCAGGCACAGCTTGTTAAATATTCTCACAACTTCATGTTTTGTTTGTATGCAGGTTTTCTTTGCAGACATTATAGCATTTAACTCTACGTTCTGAAACGCCTGCAGCTTCAATTCACATAATTATGATAGCTATGCTGAGTTTTTGTTGATTCCGCTGTATGCCACCTTGTAATTTGTGGTGCCTTTGAAATTAACTTTGTTACACTGGTCAAGGTCTCTATCAAATATTTTAGCCATCCACAGAGTGTGTGTCTGCTCTGACTCAAACTTCCTGTCATCCACTGGATTGCTTAAATGTATGGACCCTACTGAAACTAGACAAGACAGCGCCAGACTGTGGTAACCAGATGACACATTCAGCATAAACATTTCCTGGGTAGATGCCTCCAGCACCACTTCATTTTTCATTTACACACTCACAGCATTTTATTAAACACAACAGGAATGCTGCAAAACATTCAAAGTCTATGTTACATATGTTTGTTTGTGTAACCCTGGAATCTCCCATTGTTTTTGCAGGTTTTGCTTGCAGGCCTTAGTTTCTGCCATATCAACACATATAATGTGATTTAAGTACAAAATTACAACCAGTTTCATTGTAGAGGAACATTCTAGGTAAGGAAAACTAGAACAAAGTATCTAAAATATCTATCTCAATCTACAAATACTGCATTACATGTAAAAGCCCTGAATTTAAAATGTGTAGGTACAAAAGCATCATCAGTAAAATGTACTTAAAGTATAGTAAAACAAAAATAGGCCACTCATTGTGCAGAATGGCTCCTTTAATTGTGTTATTTAGTATTATATAATTCAGTTTTATCACTGGTGAATACATTTAAGTGCATTTCATTGTTGCAGTAAGTCAAGGTGGAGCCAGTTTCAGATTGGCTACTGGGCAGATTAGTAGCATAACACTGCATTATGAGTGTTTGCTATGTAAATGTGGGCCTAACCTGTGACTGTAGGTGTCAGGTAAATGTAGCTAAGTAAAAAAAAACGTGCTATATCTATATAAATGGATAAGTATATAATAAATGCAATGGATTAGAGGTATTAAGTGAAAAGGAAATTACTCCAGTAAACAGGTTGTTTTGCGGTTTTAAGACGTCGTTTGATGAACTGTTGTTCGGTAAGTAAATGCATCATTTGTACTAAATAAGTCCTTACACGACCCCTTATATGACCCCAAAACAGTGACTTAACTACTAAAGAAAAGAATAGAAAAAATGTGTGGAAAAGAGAAAGACTCGAGCAGCATATTTATCAGCGGACTTATCACGGAAGAGGGCCCACCCTGTTCAGCTGAAAAACAGGCCAACTTACCTGTTGCCACCAAGGCGGCGATAATTAACGTCCAAAACATTTTTAATGCCGTTTCCTCGAGGTCTCAGTCGACTCAGCTTCTTATTATCTCCTCAAATACACAGATAAAACTTAGTATTATGCATAATAAAGAGCGCAACTGTACTTTTCCTCAGCCAGGTAGTTTCAGCTCCATTTTGTGTCTGTGCGTTGCTGGAGAGAGTACCTGAACGCCTAAAGTCAGCTGCGCAGCCAACAGGTGAGCTACTAACAGACAGGTTGCGAAACACAGGGGTGTGTAGAAGGATTTGGTTTGTTTTAGCTGTCGACGGTGGATTCATTTGGCCACAAAGGCCTGGCGGTGAGAGCAGGATAAAGTTTTGAAACACAAAACCCCTTACTTGTCGATATATTTTCATTCGCCACGGTAGAAATTTGCCCAAGAATTTATGTTTAACCTACCCGCCAGTTGGTACGACCCAGTTACTGACAACAGTATCAAAGCACCACTGTTTGTTAATGAACAACCAGACTGTGGGCGCGTAGCCGATGGTGTGCGCGTGGAAGTGAATTTGTGTGTGAGTGTACGTGCGTGTGAGAAGTATGGCCCGCTTCCTGTTGGTGTATGGTGTGTGATGTTGCAATTTTACCACTGACCGCATTTCACAGTAGCCTATATGGTGGGAAATATCTACGCAGGCCTACATTTACTCGAGTAATCAACTTTGAGGTAGGATACTTGTACTTATTCGAGTATTTCATTTGCTGTTTTTTTCCGTACATTTGACAAATAAAATCAACAAACTTTATTATAAATTAAACTACCTGGCAGTAAATAGAGTAATTATAATTTTACTAGCTGCAACATGAACATGACGCTTACACACTGATCCAACAACGATTACAATCCACTATAGCCTACTATTCAGAAATGGGCCATTCTATATAATGAGTACTGGTATGGTATTTTAGGTATTTTTTGTTGCTTGTGGCTAAGTCGATAAAAAAAATGAATGTAGGAATTGAAAGTTGTATTTGTAGTGCAATACACATCTTATTCACCCACTCTACCCCACTGCACACTTAAAACTAAAGCTTAAACAATTTGGACATTTGTGTAATATACCGGTAGTGTTGTGGATTTATTTTTTATTTTAGTATTTTTATTTTAGTGTATTTATGGTGCTTTATAGCATACTATATATACACACCGATCAGCCAAAACATTAAAACTACCGGCGGGTGAAGTGAATAACACTGATCATCTTGTTACAATGCAATGTTCTGCTGGGGAACCTTGGATCCTGGCATTCATGTGGATGCTACTTGACATGCTCCACCCACCCGAACACCGTTGCAGACCAAGTAAACCCCCTCATGGCCCCCCCAAGCAGGACAATGCACCCTGCCACACCACAAAAACTGCTCGGGAATGACGCGAGGAATGGGACAAAGAGCATTTGAGGGACGTGCTGTTATCCCAGAGGTACCCCCAATCCATGATGGATGCTCCTCGGACCGGACTTGGCTCTGACCTGTCAAGGCATGAACACTGGACCTCTGGAGAGTGTCCTTTGGTGCCTGGCATCACGGCGTTACTTTCAGACCTTTTGAGTCTTATGGGTTGTGAGGTGGGGTACCAACACATCTTACAGATGTATGATCAGATCGGGATCCAATTAATTTGGAGGCCAGGTCGATGCCTTGAGCTTTTTGTCTTGTTTGCTTCCTATCTATCTATCTATCTATCTATCTATCTATCTATCTATCTATCTATCTATCTATTTGTATTACTACTTTTACTGAAGTTACAGAGCACTTCTTGTACTTCTGACTATTCACTAAAAACTCTATTGCTTGTGTTATAAATAATGACAGATCTATATGCTGTTTAAATCAGTTTTTTTTATTAATTAAGACAGCAGGCACACAGAGGCATTAAGCAATTTATGCTGAAAGCTAAAAAAAAAAAAAAAAAAAAAGCAACTAATTTCAAACATCATCAGCTATCAAGAGCTGATTTGTCAAACAAGTGATTAACTAAATTAAATAGGCCAGAGGCTCCCGACAGTTCCAGCCTCTCAGTCGTAGAAATTTACTGCATAGTTTTCTTCACTGAGGCCCAATGATTAATTTATTAACAATAGCAAAAATAGCATCTATGTTGCAGCTAAAGCAAGATTATAATATGGAAATCAAATGGCTTGGCGCGAGAATGGCCTCAACACTGCTGTCTTTCGTCTTTACAGTTCTTCACTGGCGGCTCTCAGTCCTAAAAGGATAAAAGAAAGAAAGAAAGAAAGAAAGAGAAAAAAAAAACATGTGCTCTGAGTTTCTAGCGTGAACCTGTCCAGTTAAAAATATTCACTCTCCACCAGGGGGCCTCCTGTATTTTTGGAATCATTGCAACAAGAGAGAGACGTGATAATAAAATGTGCTTTTTAGAGAAATGGACTGAACCTACCTTTGTTTTCTGTGGCAGCCCTAAAAGGAAAGAATAAAAAAGGAATTTAAACAGTGAAATGTGACCTACCATATCATAAACAGACAATCACCTTATCCTTTAAATTGCACTGAATAGATTTTATGTGGTCATATGTGTGACCTAACATATAAGCACTTCCAGTGAGTAATGCAGAAACCTGTTTTGAGATAATTCTGTGTCTCAGTTTAACAAGTTGTGTGATCAGTGAACATGTTGAGTCATACTCACAATGTAGATCACCAGCGCTACCACCACAATCAAAAAGAGGACTGCAAAATGACAACACAAAGCTGTCATGTTGGGACAAGATATGACTTTCATATCAAGTTATGCAGTTCAGTAGTGACAATATTAAACTGACAGTCAGTGCATTAGTTATATACATACCACCGCCAACAATGAGTCCATTACGTGCACGGTCGGGGATCTGCTTCTGGTCACCTAAAGAAAAGAGAAAAATTAAAATAGCATCAGATTTTATGGTGATTTCATGATGACAAACACAAAGTTGCAGTTACAATATAGCAAGAGTTTAGTGTAAGTTTACAGTGAATGATGTAACCAGCTATCATCCCTACTTATCGAGCTCCACTAGTCTTACAAATAGGTGTATCAGAAAAAATTCACACACCATTCTCTCTCCTGATACACCTTTAAAGAGACAGCTCACCCCAAAATAAAAAATACACATTTCCTCTTACCTGTAGTGCTAGCTAGATTGTTTTGATGTGAGTTGCAGAGTGTTGGAGATATCGGCCATAGAGATGTTTCTCAAATATAACTGAACTCGATGGCACTCAACTTGTGGTGCTCAAAGTGCAAAAAAATAAAAATACATTTGATAAACTCAACAGAAATATCTCATTCCATGTAGGAACTACCTTCTTTCTAACAAACTACAACCGTCAATCAAATCATAGTTCTAAATATTACATACTATTTCTGTTAATAGTTGCCCCTAAATCCTACACACTGGACCTTTAAGAGTTGGATAAGCATGCTGTGGACATGTCCCTACCAATATCCAGTGACTACTTAATTGTCCTCTGCAATAATTTTGATCAAAATTAAATGTTCTTCTTCTTTTAATCTGGGCAGCAGAGCAAAAAACAACGGACGCGTTTCAGCTGTAAGCCTTCATCAGCATTGTGACCAGGTGGCAGTGATGACTGCTGTGCTGCCAAGATTAAAAGATCTTTAAAAGGACATTTGTGAGTGCTGGCCTCCTTTGATATTTTTTAGTTTTTTGTGGCCGTGCACCTCATTCATTTTTTTCTATTTGAGTGTGCTCACGTGTTTGCTTTTTTAGTCATGTGATTAACACATTACTTCCTCTAGGACCTATTCCGCTACCCTGGAAATCCAGAGCTCTCGCGAGAGCACAGTTTGAATTTGCTCAGCGAGCCTAAATCTTTCTAGGTTTGGGTCTGGATTTCTAGGCTATTATTCCACCTCCCTAACGTAACATCACTGACTTCCTTCACTTTTTCTTGCCATTGTGTGAGACTGTTGCTGGGCCCTTCATGTGGCTCTCAGCATACCTCGCTGGTCAGAACTCCCTTGAGCACTGACCAGCGAGGTACAGGATGTTAGTCAGAGTACAAAGGAGCTCCCTGCCTGTGGTTCCCAAAACCAAGCTGAGGGAAGCGGCTTTGGGCTGCACATTATCAGAGAATTTTATTTACATTTTTGTGGACAGTTATAGGCAGAAGTACTTTCAGTTAGTTTCAGCTTTCAAACTCAGAACAATGAAGAGTGACATACAGCCACCTCAAATGTCTCTTGTCCAGACAGTCCCAAAACATACAGCCTGAATAACGTCATGCACAATGCAATGCGATATTTGTCAGTAACATAAGCAGAAAAATTTTATTGTCATTATCAATTTTACTATTATTGTTAATATAAATAGGCCTATAAATAAATGATTATAAAAAACAGAACTGTTCCACACACAACAGAGGAAAAGTCACAACTTGTAAAGACAGGATATTGTAAGGTAGCTTTCTCTCTCCTGTCTTACCTATAAACTTACTAGTTACTGACTAAATTATCAAAGAGCTGTGGGTGAAGTAAGAGCACAGGGACAGCTCCTCTGGGTAACCTGATGTTCTTTTTCGGACATTAAAGTGGATCAGGCAATCATAACTCTCATTGCCTGCATGTGAGGTGCGCGATATTGAATAGTTCCACATTTAACGTAAAGAGCAAAATAAAACGTGTAAACAATATATGAATGTAGTTAACATTAAACTGTGTTGAAAACCCAAGACAATCTACTGGATACGTCTTCATGAGAATAAATCTCATTTTACAATATATTCCACTATATTAGATCTATAGAACAGGCCTGTTGCGGGAGACTCCACAGAGGAGCTTGGCTGTGCACTAGGCTGTAAGGTCTGCATCGATGGTGATGACAGCAAAATCATTTAGACGTACCTACTCATTCTTGAACACACAGAGAGGGCCTTAACTGGGAGAGTTAAGGCTTTAGGCCGACATATAATTATGATTGATGAAAATCATGTGGGCTGTTAGGGTGCTCCCTCTTGCGCTGGTGCCATACACACAGCGCGTGTCTGTAGCAGCTGCTGTGTCTTCTCAGCAGTGGCATAGCACCAAATTCTGGGCCCTACGCATAAGCAGTCTCTGTGGACCCATGTCTGTGTCAGGCATCTTTTTATTTATTTATTTATTTATTATTTACATTGTAATCCAGGTGACATGATGTTACCTGTATGGATTCTGTCACTGTTAGCAATGCGTTATGTTTACCTACCGTAGAAAGGTCTGTTATGGCAGTTACTGAGTTTTCCCGCAGGCTAATGTCAGTGCATGTGTTAGGCTACTTTAATTTCACAGATAAGAAACAATAAATTGTGTAGATAATAAAGCCTCCACAAAAATAACATTTTAGGTCCTGTGGATGATTTATCCTTCGGGGATTTATACTTCGGGACTTATCCTGGCTTCATACCAGCAGAGGAAATCTCTGCTAGGCTAATTTATACAATGTAAAATGCCATAGGCTTGTGCTAATAACGTTAGCATGTTGCATTTGGTTGGAAAACGTGTTTAGTATAAGACAGTTGTTTTGTCAGTGAACCTTGTGAGCTGTAATGGAGCTGAATTTTGTAACGTTACCTTCGTTAAATGTTGCTGTTGTTCCTGGCTTTATATGAGTAGAGGAAAAGTCCACTGGCCACTAAGCTAATTTATACAATGCAAAATGTCATAGGCTTGTGCTAAAAACATTAGCATGTTGTATTTGTGGGGAAAATGTGTCCAGATAAAGACAAGTGCTTTGTCTGTGAATGCTGAGCGTTATAGTGAAGTCGATTTGTGTTTGAAATTGTCTCTATTAAGCCATGTTTAAAGTGTGTTTTGAATCAGCTAAACTTAACAGCACTTCACAGAAACCCCACCGCTGACTAGTGTTTTGGAGGTGTAACTGCAGAGTGACACATACAGCACCACACAAGTATAAATGCTCACAACAGCATAGGCCACTTGTGTAGGCCACATGCATAGGCTACGGCGTAGGTTGTGCCGCATAAGTATAAATCCCAAGTGCAAATGCCAAATGCCAAGGAGTGGGAGTTGCTGAAGTAGATGCTAGTGCAGAGAACAGCTTGTAAAGCAGACATGTTTGTTGTTTTGGCGTTGGCTATGGCCCACAATAGCCTGTGTTAAAGTTAAAGTATAAAAAAACAGCAAAACGACGTCATGCCTCATTGTTAAGGGACGCTACAATATTTATTTATTTATTTGCTTATAGCCTCACGAACAATAAAACAGGCCACTTGATGTTAGTGTTACTAAACTCCTTTTTGTTTCCACTACATGAGCTCACCTTGTTTCATGTAGTCAGTAGCATTAACAGGAGAGGGTGAGGGACTGGCTGCTTCTCCACTCTTTGTGCCTGAAATGGAGAGCCACATATGGTTCGTAATGTTAAGTCACACTGACAGGTAACATTTAGGGCTGTCAAAGTTAACGCATCAATAACAGGTTAACGCAAATTCCTTATAACGCCACTAAATTTTTGAACGTACGTTTGTTCTATACTTATGACCCTCGGCCCACCCTGTAGTTTGAGGAATCGGGAAGCGATTTAATGTTACATTCAGGTCAATATGTCCATCTGTTGTTGCTTGCTGGGCTTGAGCTTGCCACAGTATGTTTTTAGCATATTTTTGGAGTCTGCAGAACCTTTGGGGTTGTTATAGAGAATATTCCGGACAGTCTTTGTCATGGTTTTGGATAGCTGCAGTAATAATTAACATGCATTTGCAAAAAGCAAGCACATTTTCCCAATCCCATGTTGATGAGAGTATTGAAAACTTGAAAAATGTCCCCTTAAGGTACATTTAGAACAGATAAAAAAATGTGTGATTAATTTGTGATTAATGGTGAGTTAACTATGGACAATCATGCAATTAACCGCACTTTGCATGACGTGGCAGGAGGTGAGCCAATTCAAAGAATAACAAAAAACAGACTGCCTCTGCTCATCTTGAAGGAAAACATTATTATGAAATCATTAAAAATTTATGGGGAAAGAGCAGAGGCACCTTTGCACAGAGACACTGGCATACATCTCATGTGGCTGAACACCTCAGCTTAACAATTTCACGAGGGAAACCCTGATAACTTTTTTTTAGCATCATTCCAATGAATATATCTCAATGAATAGCTGTGAGTGTCTGGACAATGAAATGTTGTCATTTCAGTGCTGTTGAAACAGCAGTTACATGTAGCCCCAAAGTTTAAAATATGTTCTCATTTCAACCAATGCTGTCTCAAATTTAACTGTCCAGAAAAGCTGCAGAGATTCATGCTTAATACACACACATGTAATACGTACAGCATGGAGAGATGTCCACTATTTGTCCTTTAATATCTTCCACGTCGATTTTTCCGACATCCTCTGAACAGTAGATGGTAATGTTGGATTGGTCCTGGCACACCACACAACTCATAGGACCAGGTGGAGAGATTACGGAGCATTCTGGTAATGAGTTATTGAGGCCTCTCTTGAACAAAATATTGTTCTGATCAGTCTCATATATGGTCAGCAACTTTGGGCATCTGTCCTTGTCCATGCAGGTGAAACACTTAGCTGGAGTCAAAACAGATAAACACACTGATGAGTAATACATATAAACAGCCAAAGAGTCAGTGGGTTAAATGTGTGTAAATTCGAATTTGAGATGAAAAATTGTTGCTTTTGTGTTACTGGAAATGGTAAAAGTGATTTGGTTCAGTCAGTAGGTTTACAAAATGTCTTACACTTTTCATCTGCTGCAGGTTGAAAATATCAAGTTGTTATGAAAATGCATTATACCTCAAAAAATTAATTCATATTCTATTATAAAAAATAAATTTTAGCCTCTATTTAAGCCAGTTGAACCTAAACAAACACATGGGTGCACTGTTGCCTGATGCTGAAGTAAATTCACACTCTTCATGACATACCAGGAAAACCCCCAGAGACAGGAACACATGTGAATGCCACCCAACATAGCAGATACACTGAAAATACAGACAAAACAAATTAAAAATGTATTTTCCACATCAAGATAGTATTGATTACTGCACATTATAACTGAGACACAGAAATAACTTGAGAATTATACAGTCACTGGCCACTTTATTTTACTATAATGCACAGGAACTGAAGGAAGACCAAAACTCTTTTTATTTATTTTTTATAATTTCATATGATAATTAACCAACCCATAAAGTCAATTTCTATGATGCCCACAACTTTTTTAATTACATTTTTTACACTGTCAGAGGCGGTGGTGATACATCTATAATCAGAATCAAAAATATTTTATTGATCCCAGAGGGGAAATTATGATTCGTTACAGTCGCTCCGATGTAAAGAATAGAGAATTATTAGACGTAAGAATAAGAGTCTGAAAAAAAGTGTGTAAATATAGAGCAATAAATACAATTATTAAAGGGATTAAATGTGCAGAAAAAACAAAAAAATAATGTGTGCATTATGCTACCGGGATTAACACTAGGAATTAAGATGTAAAAAAGAAAACAATAAAATAAGATATGTATTGTCACTGTGCTGGGGCTGTCAGTGTGAAACTTTAACTACAATATATACATCAGTAGAATAAACAACAATATAATTAGAGTAAGCATAAGAAACAAATGATAAATTTGTTTTAGTATTAAGGTTATTAAGGTCATTAAGGTCATAGTTAATGTTAGTATTGTACTAGACTGCATTATACTGAGAGGTGTTTCTAATATTCTGCCACCCTGACATACGTGCTCAGTATAATGTAGTCAGTATATAACTCCATCTTTGACATACACTTGAATTCACACATTTGAGAAAATGTCAGCCAACATTATAAAAATTATGGCTGAGCTGTAGCATTAAACTGCAATAGATAAAGTGGCCACTGACTGGTTATTATATAGTGATTATAATACGGCATATTAATGTGAAGGTAAAAATAATTCAAATTGAAATTTAATTACATTTCCAGTGCCTCCCAGCAGCTCTTCTCCTGCGTTGGTTGCCGTTTCTCCTGCTTCCAGGACCCACTGGTGGACCTTTTGGTTTTGCTGGGTTTCCCCAAGTATCCATCTTAGTGCAGCGTTCTTCTCCTGCGACCTCTGCATCAGGTTCCTTCTCTAAAATGTCTGCTTTCAAAACTTTGTCACTCTTCTCCTCTGAGCTGCTCTCTGACCAATCCTGAGGTGGAAAGTTGGGTTTTTGAAACACAGCCTGAGATGGCAGTTTAATAAACGCCTCCTCAGCAGACACAGGGCGTGTCTTTGGATAAAGCGCATGCTTAAGCACTGATGGCTGTGACCAGATCTTTTTCACCATCACAGAGTAATGAAAGCTGTCTGGTTCGATCTTGGGAATTGGCATCACAAAGCTGCCCTTATCTGCCACAGGCCCACTACTTTCATTGTAATAATCAGTGAAGCTGTGCTCCATGTTGGAGGAAAGGCCAGCATCACTGTCAGGAGGAAAAAAAATAAATAAATAAATGAAACTAATTAGACCTAATTACCAAGATTTAGCCACATTCATGAAAACAAATGCAATAAGGGGCTAACATTACAGTGACTCCAGCAATTGCTGGTTGAACAGTGACAGGACATTCAGATTCATCCACATGATAAGAGAACAAACGTACCCGCTCTCCTGGGTGTGTGCACTCTGCCCGCCTTAAAGTGTAAAAAAATGAAAACAGTAACATTACTATAAACAGTTATTATTTACAAAACATTCCATTTTTTATTTTTGTCTTGAGCGTGTCTGAGAATCAATTACCTGAAAAAAATTCTAATCAGGCTTATTTTTGGTTCACTTTTGAAAATAATCTCTTAAACTGATAAAAAGTTCACACTCTAATGTTGATCTGTAAAAAAGCCCTGACAATAAAACACAACGATAATAATAATGATAATAATACAGTTAGATAAAACCGCATAAAGGAAGGACTGCAACTGCCTGTGTAGGAATGTAAACTGCAAATGCGACACAGTTGCTTCTCTATTGTTTTTTCCCTCACTCTTAGTTTGTTACAGACACAATTTCAGCTTTGAAAATATGACCTAAATCACTTCTTTGGTCACTGAAGTTAATGAAATATGCAATTTGATCAAAAACTAAACGAGTTTATTCCAAAGAACGCACAGACAGATATCCTGTTTGAACCAGTTTGCAAGCATGAATGAATGAAGCATGCAGCAGGCCCTTAAAATTAGCTCAATAAAAAGCTTTTCTACTGTCCGCCTGAAGCATCAGAAAATAGAAAGTAAACAAACAAACTTACTTTGTGGATGAGAATGGAAAAAATAATCCACTGGGTGGGTCATTTTGTCAAACTGAGCAAGAGTCCAGATAAGCTGTTCTTAGTGACTTCCCTTGAAAGAAATCGGCAATCAGGAAATGAATGGCAGTTATATAGAGCATATAGGGCCTTCTTCTTATAATACGACACCACCATCTGGTGGATCTTGAATGAAGTCCACTTCTCCCAGGCTGATGTAATCATTAACAAATGTGTCCCTAACTGCACTGAAGAAGCATCAAGTGAATAATAGCGTTTCCTCTTTCTTTACCCTGTCTCAACATGATCTCGGCCTACTTCTATTAATCCCTTTCACTTTCCATTGATTGTTGTCTCTGCATGTGCAACTTGTTTCTCACCACAGTCATTACATCGCCGTGTCGAATCATCATCTATAATGTCGCCGACATTGTCTCTATTTTTAGACCTTGTACATCTGTAGAGTTGTCTGCACCAAATTCCTGATCTCATGACGTTACAGAGACTGTTCCGCCTGGCGGGGCTGTAACCAGGGTTTTAGAAATACAGAGGTCAAGTAAAAACGCTTATGAATAAATAAAAATGCATAAATAATAAAAATGGAATAAAAGGTTATAAAAAAGGCTGAGTCAAAGGTCCTGTAATGTGCTCCTAAACCTAAAAAGTCTCTAGACTGATCAAATAGATTTGTTTTTTTTTTATATTTGCAGTGCTGTCAAGTCTTCACTCAACCTTGAGTAACCTTAATTAAATAATGTTTCAAAGCACAACACCTCACAAATATGTTGATGTTCTGCCAACCTGCGCCGGTCTGTCATGGTGACGAGGGAGCTGAGCCAGAAGGCCAAGCTTTTGATTTACTGGTCCATCTACATCCTAACCCTCACCTATGTGTGACTGAAAGAATGAGATTGCAGATACAAGCGGCCAAAATGACTTTCCTCTCTGGGGTGGCTGGGCTCAGCCTTAGAGATAGGATAAGGAACTTGGACATCCGGAGGAAGCTCGGAGTAGAGCTGCTGCTCCTTCGCGTCAAAAGGGGTCAGTTGAGGTCGTTAGTTGATCTGATCAGGATGTCTCCTGGGCGCCCCTCGCTGGAGGTGTTTCAGGCATGTCCCACTGGTAGGAGGCCCCGGGGCAGACCCACAACATGCTGGAGGGATTACATATTAGTGATGGGATACGCGATTCCTTTTACTGACTCGAGTTTGTATGAGTCAGTCACTAAAGTGAATCAGGTTTTCGGGTCACTTGAGTCAGTCACCCAGAGTGAGCACACTGCTCAGGTAAGAGAGGGAGTGAGCTTTATACTGCCGGTGAGCTGGGAGTTGGAGCTACTGAGTGAGTGAGTGAATAGTTCGTTTTCTGTCGCCTCGGCCTGTGATACAGCTCAGCTCAGGGCAGGGTGGAGATGGGGGAGTTGAGTTAAAATAAAGACCAGAGCTGTTGCTTCTCCCACTGGGCTAATACACATGAACACATTAACTTGATATATTTACCTAAATGCAGTTAACAATTGCACAATAGTCGCATGTTGTCTGGTCTCCTTTTTGCAAGTAGCTTGCAGTAGCAGGGGCGAGTCAGTGAACAAGTTAAGAGTGAGAGGACTTGTGGCAAAGACTGTATCTAAGGAAGTGAGTGATTCATTAATTTTGGTTGCTGCCTGTCATAGAGCTCAGGGCAGGAAGGGGAGGGAGTGTTGAAATGAAACAAAACCAGAGTTCTATCTTTTCCCACAGGGCTAACACAAATGCAGTTAGAATAACAGTTGCGTGGCATGTTGTCTAGTCTCCTCTTTGTAGTTAGCTTGCAGTAGCAGGGGCAAGTTTCCGAATGATTCGTTCATGACTCGCACAACACTATTACATATCTCATCTGGCCTGGGAACACCTCGGGGTCCCCCAGGAGGAGCTGGAAAGTGTTGCTGAGGAGAGGGACGTCTGGGGTGCTTTGCTTGGCCTGCTACCCCCGCCACCTGGCCTCAGATAAGCGGATAAGTGGATGAAAATGGATGGATGGCTGGATAGATGGATGGATGGATGGATGGATGGATATCACTCCAACAACAGCTGCATATTTGATCACATATGGGAAACAGGGCAGTAAAAGTTAAAAAAAAAGGGAAATATAGGCAAGAGTACATTTTGTTTGGTTTCACATGATAAGATAAAAGGATGATAAAAGGCAAAGCTTGTGTCGTAAGATGTGCAGATTATGGAAAACAAGAATTGTCTTGACTTTGCTGATGTGGCATGCTGTCGTTAAAACAGGAAGCTGTCTCGTGATGAAACTGCACCATTTGAACAAGACTCAACGAACAACATCTTGGTACAATGTCATTTCTGGAAACAAGAGAGCAATATTACCAGCCAGTCACTGTAGTAGTAGTAGTAGTAGTAGTAGTAGGCTCACTTAGCATTCAAGTAATAGAAATAGTTGTTGAGACATTTCACTCAGAACCACAAATATCAACCTCATGGTGGTGCTAAAGAAAATAAATAATAATAAATAATGGTTATTTATTTATGTTTTCATTTTTATTCATCATTATTGTAGGCCTAAAGAAATGCTTACATTCTCCATTTGTAAAAATGTGTAGCCTATGCACTGAATAAATAGTTTTAACATTTCATCAACTACAATGTGCATCATATGCCTATCCACTCAGTTCTGCCAAACCTCAACAGCAGCAGTTAGTCTTGAGCCTCTCAAGCTCGGCTAGCAAAGGATTCCTGCCAGGTATCCGTTAAGGGAGGACCCAAATGCAGAATAACAAGCAGGTTGAAGTTTTGACAAAAAGCGAGCTTTAATGCAGCTGAAAAAAAAACATCCAGAACAAGCAGGTAACTGAAAGTCCAAATGAAAGCAAAACCAAAACTAAACTGAAAACCAACCGGGGCAATACGATGAAGTCAGGCCAAAAAAACATATCAGACAGACAAGAAACAGGGCAGGGAACGACGCCAAGAATACACGGATGAACAGAGGACAAACTGATAAGGAACACCCATATATACATACGCAGAAAACTAATCACAAGAACGAGACACAGCTGGAGCTGGAGGACACGGGCGAAAGGAGGGAAATGGGGATTGGCTAACAACAAGGGTGTGGAGGGGAACACTGGGAACACTTGTAGTCTGAGCCCTCACGGACTTCAGCTGTATGTAGTGTGATGTAGTGTGATGTATTTACTGTCATCACGTAAAGTCTGCGAGGGCAGAGACTGCAAGTGGCTGACAGACAGCCCTTGAGACTGTTTTACTCATTGCCATGGAAACTATTGCTGCTGTCATATTCATGTCATATAAGTTGATGAACAGTGCCTTCTCATCTGTTCCTGCAGATAACAAGATATTAATCCCATGTTTGGCCTTTTGTGACTGAACAAAATGTAGGCTATTAATACATCCCTTTATAGCATACAGGCTACAGACAATTAAAATCAGAAATGTTTAAATAAGGACAGGAGTATAACTCAATACATTGGGTATTACTGACATTAGAAGACCTTCTTTTGTGTTTTTACACTAAACCCCTGAACTTGCCTTAGAAGGACTAAATGCACAAACACACTATTTTAAATATCCCATCTAAAAGAAACTCTCACTGCAGCCTGTTCTATTTTGTTCTGAAAATGTAGGTGTGCAATCCCGTTCTGTGGATGATAAAAGAGGTGCAGACTGATAAGGAGGAAATACACTGAGTGCTGGACAAGGAGACTCAGTGACATCAACCCCGCCCATATTTAAGAGTACTGTCTGCGGTGGAATTGCTGAGCAGACCTAGGGTTTAGGTACCATGTCTGAAGGGTTACTTTTGGCTCCAAGGGTACCATACCGAAAGTGTTTGGTGGAAATGAGGCTATAGGTTCTAAATTTTGCTTAAAGCCCCTTTAAAATATTTCAGTATGAACCAGAGATGGACCAACATTGCCATCCTGATGTAAAACGACTACGAACAGTATGGGCTCATTGTTTGATAATCTGTCCATGTCTCATTTAAACAGTATAACTGAGCACACTATGTATGTATAAGCTACTAAGTGGCTCCTGTATTTTCCACCTGGTCATTGGCTTGAAAATATCCCCTCCCCCTCACCCTGACTGCATCATCCTCATCCCCACAGTCACATGTCCTGCAATCTGGATATCCATCAGTAAAAAAAAACAAAAACAAAGAAAAAAAAAACTTTTTTTTTTCTTCCAGAATCTGTCTTGAGAGATTACATGTCCTGTTATCAGATATTTTCTACTCTTGTTTGTTTAGTTCACAGTTTGTTTCTCTTTTAAGACCTGCAGCGCTCAGGTGTGCCTGCTTCGCTGAAGGCCATGGACTGGATACAAGAAGGCGTGGAACAGGTTTAAAGAGAGGAAACTATGTCAACTCATGTTCAGACCTGACGCGGCTGCTTTTCCTCTACAGCGAAAAGGTAAGCACCTGAGAGGCTCTCTATGGAAAAACACAGAACCTTGATTAATCCACTTTTAGAACATTTTAGAGCAGGTTTAGAAGGTTGAAATTGCAGTAAAGCTGGTGAAAAATATGTTAAGCCTTTAATGTGTCCACTTGTAATTATACTTTTTTTAACACCCTCTGTCCGTCCTTTGTGAATGTTATTTGCTGTAAGACGACTGTAGTCTCTCAGATACTATGAGTATAATTCTCAAGCTACTGGCTGGAACTTAACCATTACAGTGTTTTTTTTTTTTTAATGTGCTGCCAACCTCATGCTCCAGCTAATGCTAAGACAAACTATGTTTTCTCTTGTGGACTTACCAGTTTGTCAGCTTTTTTATCTCCCTGTTATACAACAAACAGCTACAAGTGTGTGTGAAATGTGCTGCAGAATGCTGACTGGAGGCCACTCTTGTGTTAAAGTTCCTAAAAAGATAAACATGTCTGTTTAGATCAGCTCAGGGGAGCTGTTATTTACACAACAGCCTCGGTTATGGTTCATTCATATGGTCCCTGAGGTGAGCAGCTCTCTCGTATTATTTATTCATGTTTGTTTTTTTATTTTATTATTTTTGTAGGTTACTTAAGGATTCAGGATATCCTGGTTCAAGGCTTTTTGAATCTCTGCCCATATCGTAACTCTAATTAGTTTGGTGATTCAAATATTGATTCAAACGAAGTCAAACTTAATGACAGTTTGGTTGAATTACCAGGTTTTTTAACTTTGAAGTGTGACACACACTCAGTCTTACTCAACTGAGATGGCACTCCCTTCCTGGGAATGCTTATTACTGCTCATTTGAAAGCTTCACTCATGCTGAAAAGACACTTGACTGGGTGATACACGTAGAAGCATTTTCAATTCATACACAGTGGCTCTGTGGTTTAGTAGAAACCTGGAGAATTTCACAATGTTTGCAGTTGATTTTATGAGTTCATTGAGACTGTTAGTGGTGGAAGAATGTCTAGTTGTTTGACTTGACCTATTCAGAACCCAATTATATTTCAGACACGTATAAACGATTATCATGGTTGGTACTCTGAATGGAACCATGAATTATTAGCAATTAATGTTATTAAGTACTTTATGGGGTATTTTTTCTGTCCATTCCAACGGACTGGAAATCTGAACTATGTACCTAATAACCACAATAGTCTAAACTTCTGCTATACCCTAAATTTCTGATTGTACCAGAGACGCACACATCCCCCGTCCATTCTAATGTTCAATTGTTTTATGCTGGATTAAAGCCATTCATCTTTTGTGTGACATTTTGACATTTAAAAGCAAAAAACATCTCTTGTTTGCTTTAAAAACTGTTTAAACAGAAATGATGTACTTTAACCATAAGCGGATTATGACACCATGGGCCCCTAGGCCTGCTGGACATCCCAGCAGGTCAGGTCCAACATGCTGTTGTCGGTCCCCACAGAGCTGAAGGGTCCGTATTGCATAGAGTACTGAGCTCGTCCTTTCGCTATACTGAGGGGATGAAAACACACTTAAAATATATCATTATAGTTTCTTTCTTGTGACATTTTCAAAGTGAACGTTTAGACTGTTCCTGTTCAAAGATGCAAAGTTAATAACAGAGACTTCACACAGAGGCTCTGGTTTAGGGGACCTCTGAGCCCCCCAGGATTTTACACCCATAACTTTAAACTATGCCCATTTTCAGAATTCATGTTATTCCTATGGTCTAAGACAGTCCAAAAATATTAGTAAACATGAAAAACTGAAGTGCTAGAACTCAAATTTGTGACATCATAGGGTATAAAGTCTGGAGCTGCTCCACTGACAATGAATTGGGAAATATGTTGCCGTAAAACTTCAATTAGTAGCCTGGGCTATTATTTTCTTAAATACCTGAACTCAATAGGTTTATATTTGGGACAGGCGTCTATATAGGACAGGCCTTTAACTCCTTTCACACAAAACTGTTGCTCAGCGAAAGATGGGAAACACAATCAAGTTATTTATTTGAACCACTATGAATATTACTTGTATATAAATTAGGCTTTGAATAACATATCAATTATGTGTTAAGACACTTGTTTGACGGCGCTCTGCATACCAACACAACACCACTTTATCCTGTTAAAACAATATTCATCACTTGGATACATTTTTATAAAAACCCTTGATTGTTTTGATCAGTGGACCCTTACGGACTAAATGAATGTAAATAACCTACCATGCCGATAAATCTGAATTAATTACAGTCTTCTCTGGTGTTCACAGTTTCAGTAAAATAAACTGAACCAAGCTAACGCTGTGTAGCATCTCCATACTGACAAAAGTTTAAACATTAATATTTATATACACGATCTAAACAGCTTTCTAATATTAGCTTAAGTGGGTAGTCAACAATCCGGTTTTATACGTCCGAAGAACTTCTATAAAATAAACTGCTTGGTAGCCAGGTGTCTAATTGAGGCAGGCCTTTATTGGTGAAAATATGTAGCCACACCAGGCTAGTAAAATAGACTGGGTGTTTAGTTGGGACCAGGCTTTTCATTGAAGTTTTATGGTAGATGACACTGAGACACCAGGGGAATGTTCTGAGTATATGGGCACAATTTCTGTTTCATAACTAAGAACACTACAATGGAATAAAGCTCATTTGGGTATAAAAAAGAAAACAAACATTCTGTGAGTCCACAAAATCAGGCTCCCATTTATTTTTTATGGAGCAGCTCCAGCTCTATACCCTACCACATGTTTGAGACTGATCTGGTTTCTGGCTTTGAGAGAGAGTAGCTCATGTTCATAAACGTAGATTGAACTTTACTAGACCACTGAAACAACACATTGGAAGTCTTAAATTATGTGGCGTTCCCCTTAATAGATGAAAATACGCCTCGAGCTTTTTCCTTGCCTCACAGTTGGCCACACTTGTTAAAAAAGGGAGTGTGGCTGTATTCCACTTTAGATGATGTAGAACACTGTGATTGGCTTATAGACATCCAAATCCAAATACGTCCGATGGATGGAGTCAGATGGCAGTCATAGTAGATCTGGGAAATTCACATCCATTGGAATGAACGGGAGATGTGAAAAGATTATGTAAAAATGGCATAAAAATGAAAACTAAAAAAACAAAGTGAAGTCCTGCATTCAAAGTTGTACTTCAGTAAACAAGTATTAGCAGCAAATTGCTATGAGTATCAAAAGTATTCATTAGTATTAGTATTCATTTATGTGTATGACACACTTGATTGTTTATTGTTGTTGAAGTTAAGTGAATCACAACTTCTTTGTATACTGTTGTATAGTTCCATTTATAAAATTGTATATTGTATTAGCAGCTCATATAGTTTATATTTAAACCTTCATTTTTGAACTCTAAATAAATCCAGTAGTTTAAAAGTTACAATATTAACCCATTTAACTGTAGTGAAGCTGAAGCATAAAGTAGCATTGAGTTGAAATACTCAGTACTTTCCACCATTGGAGACTGTTTTGATTCTTAGCTGTCTGAGTAAGCTTAAAAATGTACCTGTTGCACAATGCTGCTTGGAATTTTGCTTAATATGAGTCGCCTGCTTAATATGACTCACCTGTTTGGTTCTTTTTATAATCATAATCATAAAATTAGCTCCTGTCTGAATCGTTCTTGCACCACAGCTCTGAACACTTTAGTATCATGCACAGTGACAAAGAGGAAAGTCCCCAGAATCCCAGCAGCATTTACGAAACACAGGAAAGCTGCACCAGCAAACAGAAAAATGCAATGTTCTGCTGGGGAAACCTTGGGTTCTGACATTCATGTGGTTGCCACCAGACACACTCCACCCACCTAAACACCACTGCAGGTGGTATGTCCAGGTACGTCCCCTTATGGCAGCGGCAGTCCCCAGTAGTATTGGCCACTCCAGTAGGACAATGCACCATGCCCCACCCCCCGGTGGCTGGAGGATCATGACAGAGACCTCAAGGCATTGACCTGGTCTCCAAATTCCCCCAATTCCCCAAATCCCCTATAGGACACCCCACAAAGGTCCTGTGTTCATGCCTTGACATGTCAGAGCCAAGTCTGGTCCAAGGAGGACCCACCGTGGGTCGGGGGTACCTCTGGGGTACCAGCACGTCCCTCAAATGTTCAGTCAGATTGGGATTGGGGTATTTGGAGACCAGGTCAACACCTTGAGCTCTTTGTCCCATTCCTCGGGTCATTCCTGAGCAGTTTTTGTGGTGTGGCATGGTGCATCGTCCTGCTGGGGTGGCACTGCCATCGACAAGTACCATTGCCATTACGGGGTTTACTCGGTTTGCAACGGTGTTCAGGTGGGTGGAGCGCATCAGGCATATTGTTCGGCCTAAGCTTCAACATGACTATTAACATGACCTCACCGTCACTCTCCAGTCCTCACAGTGTGGCCCAGATGGCATACTCCACCGGAACTATCGCAAAGGGCTGTTTTGGGAAGGTATACAAGGAGAAATACAATGATACCTGGGCTGCTATAAAGAGGGTCCCCCAACAGCTCATCAGTAGGAAAGACCTGGAGAGAGAGTGTAAAGTCTATAAGTAAGTACAAGTGGTTTTGTTAATGTTTATTAAGTTTTTGTAAAATAACATTTCGGGGAAGCAGCATGTACTTAAAATGCAATTAAGCGTGTTCCAACATCTTCGGACCTGACTACATTAAATGGCTTGATTTTGTATTACCTAACAACATTTTACAAAATCTAAGTTGCAGAGTTTTGGGGATGAGATGGTTTCAAATCATTGTGTTTTATTTAATGCTGATTTCTCCATTGCTCTTTCTCTCCATGACTTGGTACCGCCGAACTGCAGCAAAGCAAATCATCCCAACATAGTGAAGCTTCTGGGCAACATAAGTCTGAAAGACGGAAAATGGGTTATTCCTCTAGAGTTTATCTTCGGAGAGGACTTAGAGACGACCATCTTCAAAGCATCAAAGTCTAAAATAACGGTGAAGTTATGATCACAGCAGACAAAAAGCACATGATTCAAGGTGACACTATAGATAGCAGTTAATTACAGTAGGGCCTGGAATACAAAATAGTAGTAAAACCACATGTGCTTTTTATAAAGTGCGTAAAGTCAGGATCACATTTCATGATTTAAAGTCTGAGTATGAGCACAATTTGGCAATAATGACATGTTTTTTAATCCCGAGAAGTCAAAGCACACAATAAGCCAAGTCACCATGGACATTTGGGACACGTCCTGTTTATGTAGAGTGAATTAGTTTAAGATAATAATATCCCTCATATACTGTCAGCATGATATTATCTCATTGTTGTATTTTAGGACTAAAATCTGCACAAATCTAAATCTGAGTTTGTACAGTAGTTCACGTCACACCCTATTAACTTCGGGCCTGTTTCAGTCAAGCAGTTTCATGTCTGAAGTAAAAGGGCATGCAACTTAATATTAAGGAAACGACTTGCTAAATATGAGGAAGTTGGATTGAATATTATGTGGGTGATACTTGATGCCAGTCCAACTAACCTTGATCTCAAATTTCCATCTCTGCAGTTATCTCCGTCTGTTAAAGGCACTATCATTGTCGGCATGTGCGAAGGGTTGGCGTTCCTCCACTCCAGAGATATTGTCCATCAAGACCTCAAGCCTGAAAACATCATGGTGAGTGGAGGCATGCGCTGACTGTCAACATACTGTACGAAGGGTTCATGTCAACTTGGGAATGTCATGATCTAGTACAAAACTGGGACTCAGTTGCAGAGAAAAACACATAACACCAAAAACAGTTCAAATCCAGATCTTTACTTAGGAGGTCAGGGGTCAAACATGTGCGCCAGATGCTCTCTTAGGTATCGAAATTTGGTGCTGATTGATTTAACATGACTCAATACTTGGTAGTACCCAAGTAATTTGGTCAGTATCCTTTAAAATATTGAGTGCGGTACTTAACCCTAGTTGTAGGAAGCATACGCTTGTGGGCCCATAGTTGCAGAAGATCTGTATAATTTTTTATACCCATAGATTAATTTTTTTCACTTCATGTGGCACTGAGCAACTTACATAGGCATCAGTGGGGGCCCGCCTTGAACGCTGCATCTGGTTCTCTTTATACATCCATGGTATGGTGAAGTAAAGTCTCACAGAGCTGCTAGCATGGCTGTAGACTATGGATAGAAGCTGTAGATGAATGACCACCTTACTGTATGTTATCCCATTTTTAAAATTCTGATATTTGTTTTGTAATTTTGTAAAAGATGATATTTCAAACACTAACACTTAACACATTTGTCTTTCAGGTGGAGCATGACACCAACAGAGCTGTCATCATCGACCTGGGACTGGCTAAGTTCTTCCGTTTTGGTCTCAACTCTGCCATAGACATGGGGAACGAGGCCTACTCAGCCCCTGAGGTGTTGCAGAGAGGCAGTCAGAGAGACCAGCGATCAGACGTGTGGGCCATGGGTAAGATGATTGCTGAGCTTTGTGCCCGGATTCGGCTGTACACACCCAGCGTCTGTCCTGCCAAGATTAAGGAGATCCTTAAGGATCAGCCATACTGCCATGCCGTGTGTAGAATGGTGGAAGCCGATCCTTCTCTGAGGGCATCCATGGGTGGGGTCATGAATGAGATACGAAAAGCCGCAGGTGCAGGTGTCGCCAACGATGCACCTGTTCAGAAAGACCACCTTAAGCTGCCTTCACCTCATACAAATGCCAGAAACCGGTCTCCGTCACCTGTGAACAGAGGTGCATCTCCAGCGAATAGAGATCCATCGCCAATGAACAGGGCTCCATCACCGTTTAACAGGGATGCGTCGCCAATGAACAGGGCTCCATCACCGTTTAACAGGGATGCATCGCCAATGAACAGGGCTCCATCACCATTTAAAAGGGATGCATCGCCAATGAACAGGGCTCCGTCACCGTTTAACAGAGATCCATCACCACACAATGTGTCTCCATCACCGCTGAAATGGGAGCGCACACCCAGACCAGAATTCAAAGCTGTGCGAGCACAAGCTGCAGCACACATCTCCCCTCAGAGGCTAGAGGACAAGAAAAAAAAACAGGCTCTGGTCCCATCAGGCGGATCTGACATCACACAAGACCTCATGAAAATGAAGTTGTACCAAGAGGCTGCCAAGGATCTGCCCTGCAGCCTGCCCACAACGGGGAGGGTGGTTGTGCGGCGCTTTCAGGAGAAAGATGGGGAGGTTGAGACATGGGAGCAGAAGGAGGTGGTGACTCGTGGTGGGAAGATAGTCAAATTTGATGACATCAAGTTTAATAGCAAGTAAGATTAAGAGTGTAAGAACTTTGTCACCTCAAAAAGGATTGCATGTGCTGATTGAATGGTTGGTGCTGGGTCACCTAACTTTTGGTATCTTCTTAGGAGAGCATGTAAAACACACTTCCATTGAGTAAAAAATAAAATGAGATTGAAGGGATACTTTGCAGATTTTCAACCAGCTTTGTATCATAATAGGATGGGTAATACGTGTAAATGAACTGTGATAAATTTCCCTCAGTCTTACCAGCGGCCAGATCTCCCTGCTCATCCCTCAGCTCAGATCCACTGGATGATACTTTTCATGCATCCAGCAGATTTTTGCTCGCTCTAGGGCTGTTGCTCAAACTACAAACTGTAGCCTACACATTTTTGTCAAAGGCTGGGACACAGCCTGACAGGACCTTTTGGGTACTCTCTAATGATGGGCAGCCGATGTACAATAAATCATTTTACACAACTCGCCGCAGGGCTGTAGGCTACATAGGAATCTTAAAATGTCATCTTGTTGTGTTATTGGGAGCCAGAAATTGGGGAGGTATTAAAAGGACTGTTGGTTTTCTCTGTAACGCTAACTTTTAGCGCATTAGCTAACGTTAGCTTTTGATAGCAAAACAAACTGCAGGAAACTGTTCAAGTGTCGTCCTCCTTTGTAAGATTGGCATAATAATCGACCACAAAGCCGGCCCACCTTCGGCAATCCCATCAAATCATCCATCCACTGAGTGAGAGCGTACGGGTCGGCCAGTCTGGTCCCGTTGGTCAGTGTTCACTTTTTCAAGTAACACTCGCTGTTCCAGAGAGTGAGTGACCTGACATGGTGCGTTCATAAATTAAATCTGATGCTCTACACTTAAATGAGAGCCCTGTTGGTCGAAGAAATGGAGCATTATATTTCTATATGAGTTAACAAACAGTTACACACACATTCACTCTGCTCAGCTGCTCTGTCTCCGCAGACAGAGTGCCTAGCGTGCGGCGCTCTGGATAACCGAATGGTACATTCAGACAGCGCTTCAAATTATGCAAGGCCCAGTTTGTGCCAGTGTGCGAGTCAGAGTCAGTATTTCTTAATGCACCCCTCGCATCATCTTCCTCCATTGGCACTGGCTAATGTTTGTGGAGAATTGTTTTGCCTCCAGCTAAGCCCCGCCCACCAAAAAACATGATCAGCCCCCCCAGGTGTGATAAGTGGTTGGTTCCATAGCCTTGGTCTATTATGAGGAGCCTGACCTGTCCGAGCCGAGTTCGGGCTCGGGCAGAGAATCTAAGCTCTACTTCAGAAACATATTTTAGTGCACTATTTGACTGTTATGCGAAAATTTGTGAACAAGAAGTGGGCACCATACTGTTTCCTGTATAGCAAAAATGGAGGCTGAATATTCTGAGATGAAATGATAAAACTAAGCAGCTCAGATCAGATATGAACCAAGATTCTGTTACTGCGTTGCCCATTTCTTCTCTTAAATGTTTTCAGAAACATATCTTTGTGTACCGTTTCACTGTAATTTCAGACCCTTTTTTTTTTTTACCAGCCAGCTGCCTTATTGTTTCCTGTGGAAAAACGGCCAGGCTCACGTTATGTCACTTACCAGCGGGAGCATTAATTGGTCTGGCGTGGTGCAGTGCATTCTGGTAGTTGTAGGTTTTCTACTTCTTGAGCAAAAACAAATGCCACAGCCCTCTTCTTCTGTTTCCTCTGGTCATGTAGCACCAAGTTTTAGAAGTATTTGCATCTTTCTACTGCACAGACAGCCAAGTTTTGTAAAAAGTATTTCTAGCAGTTCTTCAAGCTACAACAGGTGTCTGTTTTTCTCACACACAAAAAAAAGGATTTGAAACTAGTTACAAACTTGGAAACACAATAAGGCAGTTTAAAGCAGTAATAAGAGGACATCGTGCACTGGCTTTGGATGTGCTGTAACATGCTAGTCATCTGTGTCATTTACTTGCCAAGAAAGAAATATGTGCAGGCATGAACAATTATCTGTGAATGGTTTTTTTAGCATCTGAATGAGTAAGACTGTGAACATGGCTCATACATTATGTGTATGTTTCTGTATATAAATAAATTCTGAAATCTCACTTGCAGAGATGGGTTTTGTTATTTGTTTTGGGGGTTTAATTGTCGTTAGGCTACTGTATTAATAGAAAATCTGAGCAGCAAACACTAGGCCTATAGACTAGCTGATGGTTATGAAGAAAAGTGGTTACTTTTCTGTAGCTAATACATTATTGTAATGTAGAGTCAGTAGCATACAAAAAACAATGAAGTACAGATTTTACTGGTATTTATTAGCTACAATATTAATGACTTCTAAATGGCTTAACTTAGGAGTCACATGCTTCTTTTATGATCATGAAAGTCTCAGGCTGATGACCACATTTCAAAATATGATGTTATTGCGAAATACCTCAAATGTGTCTTGCTTGTTTGTACATCTCAAACTTGTTAAATGATTTCAGCTCAGTGGAAAGTCAGGTCATGAGCAACGAAAGTGACTTTTTAGGTGATCCAAATAAGATGTAATTTGTGAGGCACTTTACTCTTTAGTCCATAGCTCCTGAAGTGTGAGGTGTGGAAGCTGAAAAACTTGATTTTTTGATTCAGACTGGTAAAAAGATTTTCTGTCATTTTGATTCTGTGGCAAAATGACAAATTTTATCCCATCTTCTCCAAACTTGGTTCACAACAGTCTGATCTTTTAACAGTTAAAACTTAAAACAACATAACGCTCAAGGTGAATTCAAGCACCCAAGGAACTTTCATATCTTACACCTGTAGGTAGATATGATTCTGACTGATTTGAGATTTTGTACAGGCCCCCCTTACTGGGCATGATTAAGTTTTTTTTTTCCAAAAATCCTTATTTCTATAACCACCTCAATGCCAAAATAAATTTTGGCAGTGTATCTTTCTGCAAACATGAACATCTGTGTGTTATTATGTAGCGGATATGCTGAAACTTTATGTTTATGTATAACAGTGTAGTGGTTAGCATGTGGTGAGATTTAAGCACAAAAACCACTTGGTTATGGAAAGGAAAAGGTGATTGTACCCGACTCACTAAAAGACAACTGGTTTTGTTGTTTGTTGGTGGCAAACAGTGGTCTGCAGTGTTCTGTGGCTTAGCAGTCATCTTGCCTCAGTGGCATGTAGGGATGAAACAGTATGAACATTTCTTATCACAATTATAGTGACCAAACGGTTATCATTGTGGGATGAAAATCTCCAAAAAGCACTGATGCACATACTGAAATAATGTCACCAAGTTTTATTTTGAAAACCACAAATATAATTAGCAGCACTTCTGTTTGCATAAACATTAAAATAGTAACATAGTAGCCTTTTGTAGGCTAAACATACTGTATATCAAATGGGCATTAATATTAAAGATAGCCTGTCTTTGAAATGCTTGCTCAAGTGTCTGTGTCACTGTGGATGAGGACAAGGGACCAGGAGCATCACTGGGTTTGCCTGCTGCACACCCAGTCGGTAAACAAGGAAACAGTGAAACAAACCCACACTGCATGCTGTGCCAGCATCTAGGAGACTGTTGCTAACTTTGGATTTAACACACAGTTTAAATGATAATTCAAATTTGAAATGGTAATACTAACTGGCTGAATTTTACCGTAGTTTAGCATTAAACTGGTAACCTGGGCAGTTGGTGTCCCTACTGGCATGCCATCCTCCATCCCTTCAACCTGCCAGAGACAAAATCAGCTCATGTAGTCAGAATTACAGTACTTTGGAAACATTGATTTGATGTGTATGGATAACCACAGTTTGCAGAGATGTACAATGCCAACATTTTTTTCTGGCAACTGGGCCACTATCAGCCAGCATGTGTCCATCACTCTGTGTGTAGGCCTATGTATTCATAAACATATGTACATTATTAAAATAACTCATTCACTGTATTTTGCTTTGTCAGATGTACACACATTAAACCTTTTACCATCAGCATGCTTTGATTACATCTACTGTCAAATATATATAATATTAACACACACGTTTTGGGGTTTCTTTCAGGGTTATAGTACTAAAACAACAAATAACGGTTACAGCTGTCTTTCCAGGGTATGCATACAGGGTGGCAGCGACTTCTCAAAGGAGGTTGGCTGGATTACAGGAAAACTACTAGTCCCATTTTCTTAAAACTTGTTGGAAGGGTATAGCATGGACCAAGAAACAACCCATTAATTATAGGAGCAGATACAAAGGTAGGATACACAAAATATTTTTCACTCTTGCTGCCATTGTGAGATAGGGCATTTGGCCTATTTCATTTCTGCAGGTTTCCCTTCTAGTTACTGATTGATCTGCTGATTATTTCTGAATTAATTGTTTTGTCTACAAAACATCAGAAAAAAAAACTGAAGAACTTCTTAACTTGATGTCTTCAAATGTTTTCCTTTGTCTGATCTACAGCATGAAACCAAAGGTATTTGATCTCCTGCAGTATTAAAACAAGGAAATGCTCAAAAAATGACTGCAGCCATTAAGTGCACATCAAGATAGTTACTGATTAACCAACATGGTTCAGAGATCAGCACTCAAAAAGCGCAAAACCAGAGGCACTGTTTTTTTTATTGTACTGACCCTTTTGAAAACCAGAAGAGCTTGTTTCACAGTCCACCACTCTGTTATTGTTTAACACTACTGCAGTAATGACCTACACCTGTCTGCAACAACTACTAGTCTGCACAGGGTGTCTTAAAACATCTCAACTGACTGCACTGAACTCTATTCACTGTGCTCACTGTGTCAAATTCTAAGATTTATATTCTGTCTTTGTCACATGTATGTGTCTTAAGACTATTTCACACCCCTCCTCATCCAAACCAATGACACTGTAAGTTCAAAAGCATCCATGCTCAAGAGTCAGAAATTATTTTAAACTTTGAAAACTTTTCACATGACGAGGTGAATTTTCTCAGTCCGCAGCTCCCGCTTGTGCAGATTTTTTCTCAGTCACATGTGGATCTGGGGCAGTAAATCTGTCAGTCGATCTAAGCCACATATTGAAAGAAAGTGGGCTGTGTGGTTTCCTCTGCAGTACTGAAGAGTGAATAGGAGCCTATCCCAGCTGACATTGGGCGAGAGGCGGGGTACACCCCAGACAGCTCACCAGACTATCACAGGGCTGACACATAGAGACAGACAACCATTCACACTCACATTCACACCTACGGACAATTTAGAGTCACCAATTAACATGCACGTCTTTGGACTGTGGGAGGAAGCTGGAGTACCTGGAGAAAACCCACGCTGACACGGGGAGAACATGCAAACTCCACACAGAAGGGCTCCCCCACCCCAGGTTCGAACTGGTTACCCAAGATGCTGTGAGGTGTCAATGTAATAACCACTGCCCCACTGTGCCGCCCTTTTATTCTCTTAATTTTCTCAGTTCTTATTCTTATTATTTTATTTTTTGTATACTGAGATCTGTTTTATTATCATAATTGTACCATGCTGCAAAACCAACTGGCAATTAGAGACAAACAAGATGGAGCGGTGTACCAGCATGTCACACAGACCCCCAAAGGGTGGGTCCTCAAAAACATAAGAGCGTAAGTGGGCATGCTAACATGTCCAAATTGACAGTGCTAACATGCTTAAGGCTGGCAGGTGTGGAAATAGCATGTTAGCATTCTACCATTTGCTAATTAGAACTAAAAACAAATAACAGCTGATGTTCATGAGAATGACAGTAGTTTTACAGATATGGTCAGAAACCAAATAAATTGAATAAATAAATCTGAATGTCTGAACCAGATTTCATGGTAATCCATCCAATAGCTGCTAAGACTTTTCACTCCACACTTCCACAAGTGTAAAGCACAGACTGCATAATACAGACGAAATACATGACAGCTCCTTGAAAGTGAAACCAGGACGTCTTAATCACCCCCTAGTGGCTGGCTACAGTATGGGTCACAAACCCGGCCCCCCTTCATGTTAGTGGAAGGGACATGAGCCAAACTAAAAGATCAAAGCACATGTCCAATAAATTTTCTAAAAGATGATTTATTATATCAGCCCAGTTCAGATCAGATGTGTGTGTGGGGTATGAGCACTTAGAGCGAGCAGCAGCAGTGACCCACCGTCCGACACCAGCACACATGAGGACGGAAACAGAGGCCTCATCAGGGATGGAGCACCTGCCACAGCAAGCAAACACACCATCTGTGGTATTTTGACTTGACCAGTGGACTTCACTACAAGCCAGTTGGCTAATGAAACAGGTGATATGCTTTATGCTCTAAAACAAGCCACTGGCGTTTTGACCAGCGGAGTCCCAGGTGACACCATCAGCCAGCTTGAGTTGAGCTCAGACCAGCCAGTTCACACCGCTGCAACTTTTTTATGCAACATTCTAAAACAGTTTTGTCTCGTTGCGAATCTTTGGTCTGAACTGGGCTTAAAGTAATTGTTATCACACTGATATATGTTCAAGTGCTTGTTTTTCTGGTAAGTCTGGTTTTAATTAGTAATTTGATGCTATAGAAAGGGGGTCTGAAATTATGACTGACAGCTATGTGTGCCAATCAGTGTGCTCCCTATCAATGGCGCTGCTTTTGATTGGTTGGACAGGCTCTATAGCTCTGGCTCCAAATGACATCACCAGTCCGAGATGGCCGAGGCTGTATCTCGCCTTCATTTTTGTACAGTGCGAGGAAGTGGAGACGCGCTGACCATCTTTATATATAGTCTATTAGTGTCAACTTCATGGTGGCGCTAGAGGAAAAGGCATTAAGATTCATCCTCTGCGGACCATAAATGTCTGTACTGGATTTTGTGCTAATCCATCCAGCAGACGTTGAGATTTTTCTCTGAAAAAAATTAAAAATTTGACCTCCTAGCGATGCTTGATAAAAACTCAAGGGATCACCAAAGTCATTTCAGTTCATCCTGAGGGGGACATAAATGTCAGAACCAAATTTTATGGCAATGCATTTTTGAAATTTGGGAGAGTATGTGTAGAACTACCAGATTTGGCTTCCATGAGAGGAATTACACTAAATTTGAACTTAAATTTTTTAGAGATACATCATTTTTAGAGTAAAAATCAGGCTACATTGTGTTGGAAGAAAAATGTGGTGCCAGTAGATGTGGAGATTTTTCATCGAATAAATGTAAACTTTGACCTACTGGTGACAAAAACACTTTCATTTTCATTCACCTCAGGGTGTGGTTTGTGACATAAGGAGATGTATAGAGCCCCTGCAGGTTCTTTTCTCTTCAGCAGCAGAACGTAAACCTACACAGCAAAACAAGGTAAGTCATACCATTAAGAGTTTACCCTTGACAGAACTTAAATCTAGGGAAGAGGACTTTATCTTTGGGAGATGTATGAATTTTACATTTGTACGTATGAATTTTACATTTGTACGTATGAATTTTACATTTGTGATTAAACAAATATTCTTAAAAAGTTTTAATTTGCCCTGCTCTGAACTGATTATTGGACACTCGTGGTCTGAGGCCTTTCGTACAAAGAAACCCTCAAAAGGGTTTCTTTGTACGAAAGGCTGTTAATATTACTATGTGTTAATATTACATAGTTTACAGCAGAGTTCTACTGTTGGCTTTATGATCAGCTGCTGGGACAGTATGATACAAAAATGGTAGAGGCTAGAGGAAAATTAAGGGCATTACCAGCATCAATAGGATTTATCCTCTGGGAACATCTGTACCAAATTTAATGGCAAACTGTCGTTGTAATACTTACATATTTCAGTTTGACTGACATGACATTACTAGAGCCACAGCATTACCGCGGCTAAAAATAGTAGCATTTAACAGGTCAACTGGTGAATATTAACATAAAATACTGCTCTACCATTTTTTTCTCTGCATGTTAAGCCACCAGTCACCCTATTAATAATTACTGAATTATGCCTACTTAATGTCTCCACACTCAAGTCAGCATCAGAAAGTCTCTAAATAATGTATTTCTGATGTCAAACAGTTTTCTCCTGGGTGAATCTACTTCATCAACACAATGTGGCCGTGGTTTGATCCGATTTAACAAATGCTGGCAACATAAGCAAACAACCCACCATCTGTCATCACATTTTAAGTTATATACTGTTAAGTCTTGATTCAAATTCAGGCGTCCATCTCAGACCTCATCTCTCAGAGCAAGAAGCTGATTAAGAAAATATGTTTCAGGGCCTTTAACTTCACTCTCTGACTGTAGATCGTGAACAGGAGCTGAACACCTGGTCACTTAAACATCCATGATGACTCAAATCTTAACAAAAATGGTGACGCGTTGTTCGCTCTTAATAAAATCACAGTAACTCAGTTCAGTGTGCGATGATTTTTGTTAAGATTTGAGATGTTCCTGCAGCCAACCAGCACCTTATACTTGAGACTGGCTGTGCAGAGGGAGTTCGTATGACATCACATAATAAGTTTAGAGTGTATGAGTTGTCTGCACATGGTTCTCATGGAGATAACTAACTAGCTAACGGTGCTAACTCTATTAACAGCAGGAAACAACAGCAACAGTACCGACGGTGCTAACCGTGGGGAACCAGAGGATGGGTGCTACGCTTCTGCACCAAAGCCATCCCTTTATCAACGCTAACCGCCATATAAGCACAGGGCAGATCTGTGGCGATGAGCTAGCTAGTGGGATACACACATGCACTTACATGCACTCACGAGCAGACTGGTTTACCACAGCAAACCACAGAGAAGCTCAGATTATAACACACACAGAGGTAGCATGACATCATTCTCTGCTCAGGGTGCCACTACTCCACTGTATTAATGCTCTGAATGTCACTTACAAGGCCTTTTGTTGAATACCTCAGTTCCTCTTTCTTTAATAATCTCACGCAGGTGGAAGGCAGCACATTCCGGGCTGTGATCATTGACTTGGACTTTGCAAAGTTTTACCGTGATGGCCTCAACTCTGCCCAAGATAGGGGGAATCTTGCATATGCCGCTCCAGAGATCCGGAGAATACCTCCGGGTCAGCGCGACCAACGCTCAGACGTGTGGGCGATGGGTAAGATAATCGCTGAGCTTCTCAGTGGAAACAGACTTCACCACACAAGCCCTGCTTACATACAGGATACTCTGAGGGGAAATCTTTACTGTGACGTGGTCACCAGGATGTTGGATGGCAGTCCAGTACCGAGGGCCACTATGGCAGAGGTCATTGATGAAATAAGAGAGGCAGGGAGAGTCGCAGATAGACGCAATTCAATGTCCAGTCCTCCTTACATGTCAGTCCAGCAGTATCAGAGCAGTGGGGAAACGGATAGTGGCTTTGGATCTCTTGGTTTGCCTCCAAATTTCCATTTGCCACGTAATTTACCCTCCAATGGCACTGTTGAGTTTAATTATGCTCAGTTTGGCCATGGGGGGAAACGGAAGTCAACCATACAGGGAGAAGTGCGAATGAGGGGTGGCAGACCACTTGATGCTTGGTGGACAAGAGTAACATCTGAGGATCGACATGCACTAGAGGATTAGCTCCTCTAGGAATTGAAAATTTCCAAGCTCTACATGCCACTTAGTAGTGGAGGGTGTACAGAGCTACATGGGGTACATCCACCTCTTTGTCTGAACATTTACAGTATAGCCACTGATCAGCCAAAAAGCCACTGGAACATATAGGAGAGTATTCCTACTTCCTCCTTGGTAATCTACCCATCTATCTAGTAGTACACCCGCCTTATCAACTACCACTACACCACTGGCTACAGTGAAACGAGAGGTATCAGAGGGGAAGCCTAGTGCAGCTATGTGTCGGTATTTTGCAAGCTAAGTTTAGGTGGGGATCAACATTTATCCAACAACATTAACAAGACATTAATAGCTGTAATGAGCAGATTTTATCTAGACCATTTACAAGCAGGGATTTGTGTGTTTGATGAGCAGAGTCGAAGGTGAGCAGGTACGCTCAAACTGCAGCTGATGGCTGGTAGGCATATGTAATTTGCATATAAATAAGGCTAAGGTGCAGAGTTACATCTAAGACTTTATAAGGCAACTTAGACACCTGTATCTGTGTTGAACAGAGATGAGTTTTTAGGAGTTTAAACAAACACTTCATCCCTGAAAATATAATGTGTTTACGAATTTCTTACCCTGTGTTATGCTGAAATTGCAAGGAAAATTTGTTTTTGTTAAATGCCTTCACGGTAAACTGTTAAGGTTTTAGCAAAAATCCATGCCTCTGGCAAATACTTAACACACAGCTAGATGAATGAGACTTGGATTTTCTGCACGAGTTGTGTGACAGTGTGTAAATGGACGTTTTGATATAGTTTTGCTGTTGTTAAACTCGCTCCCCTATGACTTCAATTCATCAAGAATTGTCACCCTTTTTGGATTCTTCGTTCGCCGTGGAGGCATGCGAAAATAAAGTTATTGTCATGTATTCAACTCAGCACGGGGTGAGTAACTGACATACAAATGGGTGGGTGAAGTATTCCTTTAATCAATGCCTGGAGAGGAGCTTTATCTATGTAGAGGCTACAGTATTGGTAGTTTACTTTCTAAGTGTAGCGTGGTTTCTTGGTTGTTTTGAGTTGATTGTCCAACATGGGGACACTAGACATTGTAAATATAGGGGTTGGGGGGAGACATTAGTACACTGTGTCTTTCTAGTTTTTAATTTTTACTATCAAACTCATTTTGGTGGTTGATACATGGGATAGACTATTTCTCCTGAAAGTCTTATGTCCAAATGTAAGAAGGGTTCATTTTAAAGAAGAGAACTATACTGTTTCATTATGGGATGAGTCTGCCAAGCTCATATGTGGTGACATATACTCTGATTTTAAAACTGTAATGATACTAAATCAGTGTAAAAATATGATTACGTGAAATAAGCAGCTTTGTGCAGGATTTATTTTGTTTACTTTCTCTGAGTTCTTAGTTTCCTCCAGCACATTTTTATCTGTTTAAAAAGGACTATGTATAAATAAAGTTCTTGTAATAACTGCTTTGGAATAAATGTCCCAAAAATAAAACACTGAAATGGTAATTTTGGTGTTTGGGACACAGTACATGTGTTACTTATGAAATAATGTATGCCGTTATGTGACGATGCATTTTGACTATATACTCAATGTGTCTGTCAGTGACATGGCTTGTTAAAAATGGACAAAAATAAACACAAGAGATGTTTTGCTTTCCTTTGTCATTTATATGAGTTGTTATGGTGTAATATTAATTTTATTCTCCTTCAGGTTTTTTTTCCAACTTTTCCTGTCTCAATATGTTTTTACTCTGTTCATCTTTTTTTATTACAAAGAAACTCTGACGTCTATACTCTTCACTCTTGCAAGTTGGAAGACTATGTATGTAATCCAACAGGAGTAAGTTAAGTTTGGGCCCGTTTATGGGAAACAGCCTTGACAGTTAACAGCATGTAG
This sequence comes from Epinephelus fuscoguttatus, assembly GCF_011397635.1. Classification (NCBI taxonomy): domain Eukaryota; kingdom Metazoa; phylum Chordata; class Actinopteri; order Perciformes; family Serranidae; genus Epinephelus; species Epinephelus fuscoguttatus. Next base: position 22,039,759 of record NC_064759.1, read on the forward strand.
GAGCTCCAATGTTTTCACGTGGTGGCTACATTTTTTCAATGAGCGGAGCAGAAATGAGTCGAAAGTTTGTCCTTAAATTAAAATTTGAAATGGTCTGCTTATGTTCCAAGACCTCAGAAATACTGAAAGGCTTGGAGATTTTACTAGAAATACATACATTTGTTCAAATTAATTGTTATCAGGAGCTCAGAATACACTTCAAATCGATCTCTTTCTAGGAAGTTTGACCGATCTGCATGAAACTCGGTGAACATAATCTAGGGACCAATATCTAAAGTTCCCTCTTGGCAAAAGTTGGAAAACTTACTAAAACTGAGCCTCTATAAGGTAATGAATATTGCGGAGGGCGTGGCTCATCACATAAAGGTGTATAACATCTCAAGGGTTTCACCGATCACCACGCGACTTTGTAGGTATATGACCACACATAATCTGAGGGGACCCCTCCATTATTGACCCCATCAAACAAAATGGGGGCGCTAGAGAGCCAATTTCTTATCTAGGCCTAACCGCCATATTGATTTTTTACTAAACTTGGTAGATATGTTGAACAGGACGCTTCAAGGTGAGTGGAGAAATTTAACTCTAATTGGCAACTGGGTGGCGCTATAACAACAGAAAAATGCTTAAAAATGGCTAAAATGCGACCGATTGCTGTGGCTCCCCCTGTGGCCCAATGTTGTTGTTTTTTTCTCATTTTTGGTATGATTAAGTCATGGTATGGTATGCTGTACTCAATGGGTATGGCCTAGTACGTATATATTTGTGTTTGCGTCACTTGAACTTCGCATGTAATATATGCATTGCTTCTGACCCATGCTCCATTTTGTTTAAAGATCAAAACCAAACAAAACTCTCTTGAATAATCAGTTTATTAATGAATTTAAGGCCACTCTGGACTGTGCAGAATTCATAAAGAGAGCAGAAATAACTCACAAAGTCACATTGCCCTTGGTTGCTTCAGTACTACCCTGTGATGACGGCTTTCTATTGCTGCTGAGCTTATCCACATCAGAACGGAGTCAGATCAAACATAAAGTAGCTTTAAATAAAAACCCCAGAACCTCAGGTCAAGTGTTACAGAGTAAATGATGGAATCTGTACATTGTGACTTTGGGAATAAAAGCTTCCTTTGTACATTTTCATCCTCAAATTAAACAGCGAGGATCATTCCGTTCAGCAGATGGAAACTTGCATTTTCAGTCACAATTACACGTTTCCAGTTGACAACACAGACACTTCAGCATGCTTCGTATTTTCTAGATAAGCACTGATATGTATCATCTCCACATTGTGCTCAGTACATTCCCTCACTAATAGGTTTGTTGCCATGCATATTTAGTCTGGATATAAAGATGCTATTGTATTAGTGACCAAGTATTCAAATACTAGTACTGTGTGTTGCTAAGGCCATAGGATTTGAATATGAATTCACATCAACATGATAACAAGTATATACTCATCTATTTATGTAAATCACAGGCAACCACTCTCAGAGCTCGTCTTGTCCACGTCAGCAGACAAATACCACAATGACAAGAAGATAAAAATAACTTTTCAGTACAGCGTTTGAAAAAGAAGAAGAAGAAAAAAAAAACCATTAACCATGAACTATCATCATCCCTTTGCTGAAGACAAACATTTTCTTCCTCTGTGGTTTGTTAAATTTGAGAAATCCGAAGATGTGTTGGTTTGGAGATCCTTTGAACACAGAATCGAAAGATGCTACAAGTATTGACAGGAAGTGGTGATAGGCCCATCCATTAAAATAAGAATAGCACAGTGTTACAGAAATCATTCATGACATATGAAGTATACTGTATACATACACACACACACACACACACACACACACACATACACTTTTTATCCAGCATCACAGCTTTCCGTACAGTCGTCTTTGGTTTCAGCCTGTTCACCTGCCAGTAAAGTCACCCTCACAGTATGAAGGGACTGTTTCTTTTTCTCCTGTTTACAATCAAATCTGTCAAGAGTGGGGGAAAAAGAGTGAAGAGGAGGGCGGAGAGTCGACATGCAGTACATGGGCTCTACTGGAATGGAAATGGCAGATGTCTTCATGTGATAACTTGTTACAGAACAGCATTTCACACCAGCCACGTCGCTGAGAGACGGGGTCAATTTTCATGAACCGTAAAAGGTTTCAAGAAAAAAAGAGAAACAGACCGTTTCATTTTTGACAAACCTACCTGCGCCTTACATATAATGAGAAATATATTGGTGACAAATCTCTGATTTTGAGTACATTTTCACAAAGGTGGAGACACCTGCTGTAGTGGGAACTACCAAAGAAGCTATTTTAAGTACCTTGCCTAGTGTTTATATGTCTGTCTGTGGACAGAATTTGTCAACATGGTAACATCACATTCATACAAGATGCAGTCACAAAACTTTACAGGTGTAGTTAAGATCACAACAAAGGCTGAAAATCGGTGAAATCCAAGCAGTTAGTACGGGGGTAGAAATTAGGGAAGGGACGCTGCACCCCACTTAGTTGCAGAGTGGCTGGTGTGAACTCATTGCAAAATGATCTCTAGTTTTTTACTCCTTTTCTGTGTTGAGAAAAAACCCTTTCTAGTGTATTTCTCAATGATATGTATAGATCAAGAACAGGAGATGGGCAAAACATGTTATAAAGATGGACTGCATATCATCTGTTAAGGGAGAAGGCCAGCATTCTTGAGGGACACATAAACATGACATATATAGTACACTGCACATAGTCAACGTATACGTAAGGACAAGTTAAGCAAAACAGACTCCATTTTGATGTGAATCTCAAACTCATCTGAAGGCAGAAGACTGATAACCGTTGCCAGGACCTGCTCTATTTGATAAAGGCAAATACACGAAAACACGCAAAAAAGAAAACCGATCAAATGTAGTAGATATTGGATATGCTGAAATTTGAAAGGCTGAACTGAATGCACTAAAATACACGCTACACAGAGGAACTGTACGTTGGCCTTGATGTGCAGAACTTAAAACGCTCACGCACATTCGCACTGGTGATTCTACTGAACATGATAGAAGGCAAATGTTTGTGTAGAGTGTCCATAACAATAGAAAGATTTAATCTATCTTTTGATAGACAAATGGATATAGTTCAGCATCTCTATGTGGGAGCTTCCTTAATGAGACCCCAGATATGTGCAGACAGGATATGTGCGCTGTTATGTCAGAAGCAGTCATAATAATAACAGTAATACACAAATCTGTCAAGTTCCGTCATTCAGCACTCGTGGTAGCAGCCTCTCACACTCAACTGGAAACAAGAAACTGTCTCCATTTTACTCATATTCATTGGCGTTGAGACAAAAAATGAGTGTGACTGCTGGAAATCGCAGCTACTGCTCTATTAAACCCAATATTCTAAATAATGTAAGGTATGAGTGAAAAGACAAAAAAGAACAAGCTTCTAAGGCATCACAAGGTTTAACCAGCGACCACAGCGCTGTAGATATATAAACTCATAGAGTCCATCTTTTACCCTTCACTCTTCACTCTGGCTCCCCTGGAAGAAGAATCAGTGATGTGACAGGAACCAAGGTGGAGAGCCATCAACTAAGGGTTGAGAACTTCAAGTCAATTGTTTTTTTTTTAATCACCCAGATGAGCGTCCCACTGTCTGCAGGCAATACGATGTTGATTCTCCACAAACTGACGAAAGCTTAAAATGGGCAAAAACTCCAGGTGAGTGAGGAGAAAAACCACCATCGTACAGCTTGTACCCAGAGGATTATCCCATTGAAGTTATGGCAGGGTGAAACTTGATTAGCAGTCTCTTGGACTATTCCTCTGAGTGGCCCTCTTTGAGTTTGGCTGGTCCTTTTGCTGAGACTTCAGCAGCTTCTTTGCCTACAGCTTTGGCAGGAGGAGGTTGTGTTGGGGGAGGTGGATGTAGACCGGCCTCAGTGCCGATGTTGACAGTGATGTTGGTGTAGAGGGGCAGGTATTGCTTTGAGATTGTCTCATATTCAACGGTGTTCATCCCATCCAACTTCCAGGTCTGCCGTGTCTTGGCCAGCATGTTGAACCTTTAAACGGAGAGCAAAGACAGAACAGACTGAAGGCTGCGCCCATTTTACTTTTACTTTCTGCTGTTTCCATCTATGATCAAGCAGTGCAGTTTTTCCCCTTGACCTCAACATATTTCAGATTTTTTGAGTCTGCAAATACCGTACCTCTTTGGGTTCACATCGTTGCCTTTGTCCAGCTTGTGTTTGATCATCTTGTACCGGCCGACCCTCAGCGATGGACGAGTGATATACATCCCCCCCAGAGACACTCTGAGAGGACCAAAAACAAATGTCAGTCTTTCACACAGTTCAACTGAGTCCCACACATCTGGTGTCTGACCAACAGGAATTTGTTGTTAACTGACAGTTGTATTTGGTTAGTGTTAATCAAGGATGTCCCGATCAAGCCCTACCCTGGATCTACCCTGACACCGATGTCTGCGATCGGATCAAGACATCCCTAGTGTTAAGTATCAATGTAATATCAGAGCTTGGAAACTGGAAATGTCAATGTCTGACTGGCTACAGACACATTCCTTCCACAGTAGAACCTCCCATTCTTGGGGGAATCTTGCCAAAACTATTCTCACCTGACTCCAATATCATCATCCTCTCCACCCCAGCCCCAGTAGTTGTTGGGAAAGCCGTTCATTTTGAGGTAGTGCAGTGGCGTCAGAGCTGACACTCCTCCAAAGTACATCTTGTACGGAAGCCTGGAGATGATCATTTCAAACAAAAAAATATTAAACATGACTGTGTGTGAGGAGCAATCCATTTGATGGACACAAACAAGAAAGGACATACTTGTAGCCAAACTTGTCCATGGCGATGGCTGCATGCTTGGGGTTGGAGTCGCAGATGTATGTGTTGCGATCGTCCTCTGGAATGAGGTCCACATCATGAAAGAAGAGACAGTCCCAGTCTTCTTCCTTCATGGCCTCACGGAAACCCACGTTCATCAACTTGGCCCTGTTGAAAGTGTAGTTTCCCGCCTGGGGAGTAAATGCCGACACTTGATGTCAGAGTAGCAACGACCTCACCTTACACACCAGTCTATTTAAAGAGTAACAACACCTCAAAACCATTTTAATCACCTCAAAACCAATGTATATGGGTATTCAGTAGTGTTGTTAATGGATTCAGGTCCAAAGCTTAGCATTTTGTGCAAAGTATTTGCATTTTACATATTGTGTTAGGAATATGCATAGTGACTGCCCTCTACTGGTTGGAAACCAGCTTTTGCCATGAGGAAACAACTGGCTATGTCTGGGCATGACTGGGATACTTCCTTCACATTCTAGAGACATTTTTTGAACTTCCAGGATAGAGTTACTTCAAAAGAGTGTAATTTGCCACAACATTTGACAAATCAGTTTGGAATGAAGTGATAACTTCTGGCTTGTCAGTGTGGGATATAGAAAATAGATCATTCAGATTCTCTACCAATTCCCTAATTGATTGAAAAAAGTCAGTCAGGTTTTCATCGTCAAACCAACTGCTTTATTTCCTCTGAGTCTGAACAGTGTAGAAACAGCACAATAGTAAAATGTAGTAGGCATGCATGTGACTCAGGTGTGCTAAACCTCCACTGTTAAATCATTTTCTTAGTCAAAGCAAAAACCTGCTAAGCCTGCCTGTGTGTTGTTAATATTATTATACCTCAGGATATTTACTTTTGCTAACTGACATGCTGCTTGGGTAAAAAGCAGTGACACATGTAGTAGAGTGTCAAATACATGCCATTCCTGGAATTTCAACCTATGTCATGTAGAAAAATGTTTCAGCATATTGCTACTTGAAAAGATCATTTTGCAGACATTACAAGCTGTAATGTTGTCATCTTTTTTTATGTGAAATTAAGCAACACTGCGTCTCCACCATTACTCCTTGTTGCCCATTGCCAGCAGCACAGACACATGGGTTTGACATCATTGTTTTGTAATGCGCAGCTGTCAGAAAAACACGCCAAATTGATAGGCCTGGAGGTATACATACCAGTATGGAACTGGTTCTCCATTCCTATCCTTAGCCATTGTCTTATATCCAACAACCAGCAGACCTTTCTCAGTTATCCAAATAAATTTGGGCTGGGAATCTCAGGGCACTTCACAATTTGATTCGATTACGATTCAGAGGGTGACGATTCGATAATAAAAACGATTATTGATGCATCACAGTGCATCAAAATGTTTGATGTCAACACGATTTATTTTTCTCTTTCTTTTAAAGTATAGCATATGGTATTTTTGGTGATCCATAATTAAATAAACAGATTATTTTACTTGCATACAGTGTGGCTCTTGTCCAGGTCCCTTTCCTCTTCAACCTACATCCTTACCCTCACTTTTGAATCGGGGTTGCCAGTTGGATTGTATCCATCTACGGATGCTCACGCTTGTCTGTTGTGGGATATACATATATATATGGGATCCAGTGTTGGCACAGCCTACTGTAATATTTCCCATGAAACAGTACGCAATTCACCTTCTATTCAATAATATATGGTCTGCATCCTTTTTATGTGAATTTGAAAGCACCTCACATTCTTCCGTGTGGATAAGAATAACATGAGGGGGAGGCGGAGTGCTCAGCCGCAGCCGCTGTGTTGTTATTTACATTATGCCAGCAGAGGAGCTGCAAGCAGCCTCTCTCTTCGTTAATACTAGTGAAAGCCAAGACACTGGGCAGGCCAGGCACAGGGTTTTTGAGGTAAAACAAACTTAGCAGAGAGTTATTTTCTTCACCACAGAGGTATTTTAAATTGGCTAATGCTGCAGCGTGTGTTGGTAAGCTGGTTTACATGCTGATCACTGCTCCTCTCGTTAATGTAAGTCTATATACTTCAATATATACAATATACTTCATGTTCGCCTCACAAATGTAATTATTTAGACATTAAACTGAAACAAGCTTGCAACCGCTGTCTTGTGTGAAGATGAATTAGTACACGTTAACTTTAGCTCATCTGCACTGTAGACTGTCCGGGTGCTACACTGATTTCGCAGTTGAGTTCCACCTCTTTTGTTCCATTAACATCATGTTACAAACAAACATTTACATAATTGATTACTGACATTTGTTAATTGATGCTGAATCATCCACGTCTACATTGCAATGCACCTAAGAATCAATTTCTCCCATCCTTAGAATAAATTACTACATAACGTACATCAACTGTATATTTTCCGGAAGGCCAGAAAACTAAATACATTCATTTTTAGCTGGCAATCAACTTACTAGGCCTTTTTTGAGGTATCTGCTAAGTAGAGACAAGTCAAATCATTAAAAGGAAAGATTCCACCAGGTGGCTATGCAATGCAAAATCCAGCTCAAGAGGTGTTAAAGATAAAGTGCTGAGAAGTAAACATGACTGGATTGTTACAAGCAGCAAAGGAGATTAAACCCTTTAAGCCACTTTCTTATTCTCTAGCATGCACATCCAGTGACGGCACACTAGAGGGCACTCTTCATTCAGCCTGTACTGAAGTGGATACCAAATCACAAGATGAGAGCTGTAAATATCCAACAAAAGAACTACCTTTTGTTTCTACCAAGAGAGGACCAAAACACTAGGTAAAATGTTAAATGAATCCCTTATTCACCCTTTGACTCTTCCTTTGGTGTGTAACATATGCTTTGGTTGTTTGTGTGTGTTTCACCTGGTGAATGACGTAAATTCCATAGTTGAGCTGTTGCCGCTGCAGAAAAGGATGCAGGTAATATAACAGGAACTTCAAGTGATGTTCTCTGTGTCTGTGGGGAATGATGATGGCTGTCCGGTGCCTCGCCTCACAGTCAGGCGGCCTATAACGTCCTCCTCGCACCACCAGTGGATTCTTCCTCTCAACCTCGGACAGAGTGAGCCCTGATGGAAAGCTGACGTGGATCGGCCCACCTGTGAGCAGGAAATGGTTCGCTGTCATTATTAGTAGGAAACAAGATGCATTTAAAGGCATACGGGAAAACAATCAAGTCAGAGCATGAGAGGCTATGATTTGAACATGACATTTAAATGACCTCACGTGCTGAACTCATTCCTGGAAAGAAACATCCTGATGCTTACACAGAGCTTTGTAAATGTACCAATACAAGTTCTGACAATTGCTCTTTGTTAGATTTACACAGCACAGTCAATCTGAGTACACAAATTTACTGTTTATACTCTCTGTATATGCCTTCTGCTCATCTCACTGGAAATGGCCACAAATGACACAACAGTTTTCCTTCTAGGAATTCAACGTTTTCAAGGTTTTTGATGTCTTTCAGTTACATTTGGATCATAATCTGTACGAACATATACCAACATATTTTCAATACCTCCACACTGATCTAATTTTAAAATAATCATATAAATCAAAGTACAAGGCTGTTAATAACCGTTTTTCATCTGTGGCACAACTGCAGATGAGAAAAATATTACGAGGTGATATAAATATGATGTGTTTAGTGCTTATAGTACATAAAGAGACACATATGCTGTCAAAAAATTACATTTTACAAAGTAGAGTTTGGATTTTTTCCCCACAGAACAGTAGCTGAGAATGTGAAAACTAGGCACATGTCAAAAACTTGCCTATCTAGTTAACCTAGATACAAGGTTACCACACATTTCTATGAACAAAATTTCAAAACTTTTCCATCACTTTTCAACGACCCATAATATTATTTCTAGCCCTACTTGCTCTGTGTTTTTCAAACAAATCAGATTCAAACTCTGTTCATTCTATTCACAACATAATTTCAGCTAGCTGGTATACAGTGGTGGAAAAAAGTTTTCGGACACCCTTAAAATTTTACACAATCTCAAATATTATCATGAAATATTTGTGGAAAAATCTTTTTTGTGTTTCAAAAGGTGTGGCTGCATTAGACAGATACAAACAAATACAAATTATATTTTTTTGTATATTGTTTACAAGAAAAACTAACAAAACTAAATTCTTGACAGTTTCAATATGTCAGTTCTCAACATTGTCGGTATCAAAATCAACAAATAACAGAGAATGTGTTCAAAACTGAACAAAAAATAAATAAACCATCACATCATCAAATTAATATTTAGTAGTCCTGCCATTGGTACGTAGTAGAGCTCTAATCCTGGCTGGCATGTTCCCCACGAGCCTTTCACACTGTTGAGGGGTAATCTTGTCCCATTCTTCTTGAATTACTGCTTTTAATTCTTCTAAATTCTTTGGTTTATGCTTTGAAACAGACCTTTTGATAATCCACCACAGATTTTCAATGGGGCTCATGTCCGGGGATTGAGCTGGCCACTCTAAGACCTGGATACTGTGCTCCTGCAGCCAAGTTCTCCTAGCCTTGGATGTGTGGCAAGGGGCATTATCTTGTTGAAACATCCAGTTTTTACCTCGACGGAACAGTGCACGCGCAGAAGGGAGCATGTGGGTTTGGAGAATGGTACAATACTTGGTAGAGTTCAATGTGCCATCACAGACAGTGAGATGACCAACACCAGCAGCACTCATGCATCCCCAAACCATGATACTGCCTCCACCATGCTTGACAGTAGGTACTGTACATGCTGGAGATAATGCTTCGCCTGGCCTTCTGCGTACCCTCACATTAATAGGAGGAAGATAAAGCTGGAAACTGGACTCATCTGACCACAAAATCTTCTTCCAATTCCTGGACGTTCTTGTGTGCCTGGGCCCAACGACGCCGGGCTAACCTCTGTCTCTCATTGATCAGGGGCTTCTTGATAGCCTTGTAGGACCTTAAGCCATGATCTAAAAGTCGGCCACGTACAGTGTGGGTGGAACACTGGGCACCAGTTTGGTTTGACCACTGCTGCTGAAGCTCCTGTGATGTCATTCGGCGGTTTTGCCTGCACATGCGGATCAGGATGCGGTCATTTCTTGCTGAAGAAACCCTTGGACGCCCAGATCTTGGTTTGCCTTCCAAGCTGTTGGTTCGTCTGTATTTCTACAGAGTGTATCCAACTGCTGAAGGACTGCATCTGCACTTCCTGGCTATCTGGCGGCAGCTGTACCCTTCCTGGCTGAGAATCTTTATCTTCAGGCGTGTTTCCTGCATTAGGTTCCTTGTTTTAGCCATTTTTGTGTCTGAAGAGCTTTCAAATGTGCTGGCTTTATGTAGACACAAAGCTTGGCAACAAAAATTGTGTCTTTTAATAAAAAGAACGACCTTCATCACTGGTACCAAAATGACCCAATACTCAAACTTTCTTTTTTTTCTTTCTCGTATTTTTATGGAACCAATCAATTTTAAGTTTTTAATGGCTTTTTTAGGATTTATTTAGTATTTTGGCTGTGACTGTACTAAAAGAAATTGCACTTCAAGACCTAAGAGTGATTCTTAATGCAATATTTCACAAATGCATGGGGTGTCCGAAAACTTTTTTCCACCACTGTACATGAAGGGGGAGACAGAATGTGGGGGGGGAATTAAAAAAAAAACAAAAAAAAAAAACAAAACTTATGTGATATGTAAACAAAATGTCACATAGTGAGCTACTTTACGTCAACAGCTACAGAAAATAAATCTGCCGTTTTGTTGCATCAAGTGTAAGGTTATCCACAGATGATTACTGTAAGAATTGCATTACACAAAACAAAATTCCATAACTTTTCCCAAACTTTCAACTTTTTTTTTTTACTAATTCCATGACTGGAAAATGTGATCAAGAAATTCCGTGACTTTTCCAGGTTTTCCTTGACCATGGGAGCCCTGAAGATAGGCAAGGTATTATCTAGCTAAGGTTATCAAGTTAACCGAGTAGGGCGCTAAAGCAATCAATCAAAAATGACAATTTTAATTGTCGAATAATCATTTTAAACAAAGGCAAAACAACTGTTGTTCCAGCTTCTGGAATGTGAGAATTTCATACTTTTTTCAGTCAGGGTTCTGCAGGGTACACCAAATTAAATTTAAGACATTTTAAGACCTTTTTAATACCACACATAGTGCAAATAATATATTTTATGATCATTCCCAGTTGGAAATTAACTTTGTAGTCCACCTGCCATTGAGGCTAATGGATTTAATAATCTACTAGCACTCAATAAATTACCAATTTTTTGTTTGTTTTTGTGCTGGTGAGTGAAGCAAATCTAGCAGCCACTTGCATATTTTATCAGCATTTGATGGAAACCAGCAAGGACGCCATGGCCTTGAATTTTTTATCATCAGACCTTTTTTTTTCAGTACTTCCCAGCAGTATAATTCCTAATGATATATCTGATTAAATTACTGCTACCTGGACCCAGATAAACGTCAGAAAGTGGCATTTGGACTGTTGCAATAAAAAAATACCCTTCATTCTCCCCTCATCATACTTGTTTCTGTGAACCTCTGGCCAGTTTCTGCTCACTTCTATCAGCCTGACACAACGTTCAGGTAATACCTAAATGACCTTTATCTATTATTATTTTTTCTAGGAAAGCAGTCAAAGCCTTCTAGCTCAGTTATCACCATGTAGTTTCAAATTACTGGACGTAATGTGGGAACAAAGGGGCAGAGGGCAGAGCCTGGAAAACAGAAAACTAAGCCTGCTTTGACAGAGCATCCTAGGCATACTGAATAAGCAGTACACAGGATCAGATTGTCTAGGTAATGTATGACAAACCTCAAATAGAGGACATGTAACAAGATCCACTTACTTACTACCCTTCTTTTACCCAAGCTTTCAACCATATCTCACAGTCTTCACCAGGGGATGGACTTTGCTTAGTTGTCATTAAGCTAGTGGAGATGAGATGCAGGAGCTATGACAGAAAATGGCTGGTAAGTAAACCTTGAATTAAGATTTTTTTTATAGCAATCTCATTTTTAAGGTCAAGATCACAGGTTACCTACAGGTCAAATTTCTTCTCTGCAAGTTTTCATTCATTCTGTGATTAAGATGAACAAAAACAAACAGCTGTCTGGAAATCCTGTTAACTGAGTGAAGTACTGTGCACTTTCCTCCATACGGAAACAGAGGCTTAAGCAGCAAAGGGACATCACGACTGATAATTGTAGCAAGATGTATCTGCTTGCTTGTAATTTCCCTTCATGATCGCTAATTTGCCTCTACATCATTATCAACGATGCTTAACATGAGCAGTACAATATGTTTGCCTATTGTCTTATGGTCCGCATACGGTTTCCCAGGATTTTTGCTGACAAGAAACTAGCATTACTGCCCCGCAGTTGTTTGCCTCCATGAACCAGTCAAGTTTTTCTTACAGTTTACATCCATGTCTGTGAAAACATGGATGTTTCACACCCATTGCCCCCCAGTGGCACAGATGATCTATATAATCAGCACAGCTTCAAGATGGGCACCCAAGATGAGTATCAGCAATGTAGTATCTGACCAAATTCCCCTTCTTTTCCTGAGACATGACATTGAATATTGGCCAGAAAAGCGTTCCATGCAATTTAATTCAATTCAATTCAATTTTAATCTTAAAACCCAGTATCACAAATCACAATTTGCCTCAGAGGACTTTACAGCATACGACATCCCTCTGTCCTTTGGACCCTCATAGCAGATGCAGAACATTATGATGTCACAGTGCAGGTGACCTCTGACCATTTATATATAGATAAAGATATAAAATGACAGCACTTTGTTATTTTATTATGTCCTATCAGACACTTGTGTGAAGTTTTGTCATAATTAGCAAATTAAGTTATGGCCAAAAACATATTTTGCTAGGTCACAGTGACCTTGACCTTTGACCACAAAATTCTAATCAGTTTACTCTTCAGTCAAAATGGACATTTGTGTCAAATTTAGAGAAATTTCCTTAAGGTGTTCTTGAGATACCGTCTTCACAAGAATGAGACAGATGCAAGGTCACAGTGACCTTGACATTTGACCACCGAAATCCAATCCTTTCATTGTTGAGCCCCAAAGAACATTTGTGCCAAAGTTGAAGAAATTCCCTCATGTTATTCTTGAGATATTACGTTCAGCACAATAAGACAGGTGAGGTCACAGACTTTACCTTTGAACTATGACCATCAAAATCTTATCAATTTTTCCTCAAGTCCAAGTCAACCTTTCTGCCAAATTTAAAGAAATTCCCTCAAGGCGTTTGACCTTCAACCACATAATTCTAATCAGTTTACTCTTCAGTCGAAATGGACATTTGTGTCAAATTTAGAGAAATTTCCTTAAGGTGTTCTTGAGATACTTTAAAGAATTTCTTTTAAACTCTTTGTGAGATATTGCGTTCATGAGAATGAGATGAATGCAAGGTTACAGTGACCTTGACCTTTGACCACCAACAACTTATCAGTTTATCGCTGAGTGCAAGTGGACATTTGTGTCACATTTGAGAAAAATGTCCTTGAGGCATTCATGAGATATTGTGCTCACAAGGATGGGACATACACAGGGACAGACAGACAATCCGAAAACTTAAAAACGGAATGAAACATGTACTTCGTCAGACTATTAAGTCCCGTTCAGCTAATACACAAGATCTGTGTCGGTGTAACAGTCATACTCTGCTTGCTAAACTAGTTTTAGTGAAACTCTAGAGGGCTTTTGTTCACGTTCTGCTACCAGATATAATACTCAGTAATACCTCAATGACCTTTTCAAAGAAAAATGTACAAGACTTTATACAAAGGGTAGCCAAAGCCTTTGTTTTGGTCATCACTAAGTAGATCAGAATTGCTGGCAAAGTCTTACTGAATACCAAGTTTCCTAACCTGAACTTGAAACACACTACTCTATCGCTTCATATCTTTTGCAAGCTGTAAGCTTTATACAGTATACCTGAGAGAGCAGACGATGAAATCTACAGCAAACCACCACAAAACAACACCATGAAGCAGCAGCTGAGCTTGCACGACTCATTACTCAAGTGATGGCTCAACTTCATTGTGCTAAATGGAAACATCTGACAGCTGCAACACTGCCATGCACTTGAAGCAGAAACATGTGGCCCCCACCTCTGTGTCCCCACTGCCTCTATACAACAGCAGATGCACAACACAACCATTGAAGTTCAGTCATCAAGATCACTGACTTTAAAATAAACAAACAGTGGCTTCATAATCCACTGAAATTTGCCTTTCAAATATGCCATGTTTACTGATAGAAGGGCCATTCGTTTGCAGGTAGATCCATCAGCAGCTACCAGTAACTCATAGACAAAGACAAGGTGAAGCAACCAAACATAATCAGGGCTTGACGCTAACTTTTTTCCCAAGGAGCACATGTGCTCCTAAGTTGAAAAAGTAAGGAGCACACAAAGAACTTTAGGGGCACAATGTAAATTGATCAAATAATGTGTTTTCCGTAATAAATGTGATGCAAATAGACATTTACAAGCAACATTATTTAATGAATTTGCATACAAAATCTACAGAAAGGTAAAATCATCAAGTTTTGAAGAAGTATTGCAATTTAATCTTGTCTTTAATGTTATTATCTTATATATATTATCTTTGCAATATGATTATCTTATATAATGTTATTACTATCCTAAAACATTCTCCAGGTCCTCTGAAACTCTGCAGGACTTAAGCCTCTTTCACACAGAGCGTGATTTTCGTGGCACCCACCGTGGGGTAGGGCGCAGAGCAAGCGGAGAGCAAGGCGCGCAAGACAGGATTTGGGGTACAGGCTCGTTCAAGAGCTACAGCTCCATGGTGACCGCTTCCAGGTCTACTTCAGGCTCTTCTCTGCTATTGGACGCGACGAGGTATTGTCACAGCGCGTTGCGGTGAAATTAAGGCCCCATTCAGATGTAGCGTCTAAAAGTGCGTGGAAAACGCCAGCTGTGCCGTTTCCATCCTTTTATCCTAGGCGCTTCGGAGGTTGTGCTACTGTCGCGCCTGCCGTTACGAAGCAACCAAAACTGCCTGTCACTCACAGGGGGAGTAAAAAAGTTACAAAGCCATAAAAATAGCGTATCATCATGCTCACCAGTTATCCCAAGCTCCGAGCTGATAATTCTCCAGGCATTGTTCCTTCTGTTGGAGTCAAAGTAGTACGACAAAGACAGGTCATATAACTCTGGATATCCCTGGACAAGAATGATCAGTCGCTCCTCCATTGCTTGCTGCCTTTCACACCACCGGATGTTGTGAAGTCCGTTGGATGGAAAGGAAGAAGCAGATCCGTGGAGCTGATTGGTTAATTCTTATCACGACATGCAGTACGCTTGCTACATTCAAAAAAGTTGAGATTTTTCCATCTCTGTGTGCCGCGGACGTGCACAAAAAAACAGGCGCGTCGCACCGAATGCACACCGCTACGGCGTTGCTTTGGATTGTGAGCGTGCTTGATGCGCGTTTACATTGAAACTAATGGATTTGTGCGCGCAAAAGACGCTACATCTGAATGGCCCCTAAAAAAATGTTCAATTCGAGCGCAGGCTGGCGGCACGCAGACGCCACGGCATCAGCTCGGCGGCAGAGCAGTGCGCTCTTGCGATGCGGTAGCACATACACGATGAATGGGTTCGTCGGCGGAGGTCTGTGCTTTGCGCGCTCTGTGGGATAAGGGCTTTATTTCAACCCTGCCCAGCAGTGGTACCATGGCGAACGGTCCCTAACTGCGGGGAGAACGGAGCAGGCTTAACCAGAGGTCCACTGCTTTTCCCGGTCCCTCGTCTCTGCTACACTTTGACTTATTTCCACCCAGCTAACAGCCTGGCCATGGAGAACGGTCCCTAACTGCGGGGAGAATGGAGCAGGCTTCCCTGTAGGTCCGCAGCTTCCTCCACACTTTGACTTATTTCCACGCTGCCGACAGTGGGACTTAAATTCATTGTGCCGACAGTGGCTTGGAAAACCGCCCATAACCGTGTCACACGGGGAAGAGGAAAGAGGGAAGAGGGAAGGCAGCTGGAGTTCCTTCAATATTTGCAGTTAGATTATCATATTTTTAAGAAAAATATAGGCTGCTTCGGCTGATTTTTTTATGCGCACATGTGCCCATAAATATTTTTTACAGTTCGCACACACCTATTTTTAGTTGCAAATGCGAATGAAACACTCGCACTGTCGAGCCCTGATAATGAATGGCACCAAATGTAATTCCAGAAAATCACCAGGTATGCCTGTTTATAAGACAATGTTGTATTTAGAGATTTACACATGTAAAGAAAGAGTGATCTATCTTCAGTAGTACAGCCTGTTCAGGTACAACGGAATGGCACAGAAACAGGAAAGACCACTCACCTATAAGAGGAGACTTCTTGGGGCATAAGGGCATGTCATCTCCATGGCCATGCGTTTTGGATAGGTGGGAGAGATTGGCGTATACATCCCCTCCAGCAATGCCTGCTGATGAGTGGTTGCGGCCTGACAGACCAGTGGTGTCAGGCTTGCGGAAGATGCGGATGAAGTAGGAGACCCTCTTTTGATACCCCTCTCGGGACAGCAGTGCCATGACTACCAACTGGATCCCCAAGAACATGAAAAGGTAGCGCCATTTGGATTGGATACTGACCATGGTGACGGCCACGTGTTGTCAAACCAACAAAGGTTCAGAGGAGGCAGTGCAGAAAGTCACGGTCTGGTGCAACCTTGCTCTAAGTGAATTAATGTTGGGACTATATAAGCTCTCCCCGAGCAGAAACAAAATTAAGAAAAGTGATGATTGTCAACTGTGTATTTGATGGAGGCTGGTGTTGTGTCTGTTAACACATACACACAATGTCAAATATACTATGTACCTTCTTTAAAATATGGCAACACACATTGAATGTGAAAGTTATTGTATGTTACATGCAATAATCTGTGGCAGTTTGGAGTATGAATATAAAGCAAGATGATTAAAAAAATAGACAAAAAGTAACAGAAAAAGGCACTTCTGGTAGGGTGTAACTGAAAAAAGACCCCAAAGGAGAGGAAAAATAGAAAAATACTCTAAACCAAGAGAAAAAGTCTTATCTACTTTTCTCT
The DNA here is from genome assembly GCF_011397635.1 of Epinephelus fuscoguttatus. NCBI lineage: Eukaryota > Metazoa > Chordata > Actinopteri > Perciformes > Serranidae > Epinephelus > Epinephelus fuscoguttatus. The sequence goes on from NC_064759.1 coordinate 22,056,690, forward strand.
GTTTCACTGCATTCCTCGCTGCAGACCACTATGTGGCAAATATCTCCAAAGTTGACTCTTGGTCCAATTTGTGATTGGCGTGGGGCGGTAATGCCAGTCCCACATCATGTAGTTTCACCCCCATTGAATTCCATCCGTTGCCCTGTGAAGCTCATTCTCCTGCGGTCAAATAAATGGCAGCGTCAGTGTCTCTCTCTCACTGGCTTGCTCGCTCTCTCTTCCTCCCTTTGTGAGCTTTATGCTGCCTTCTGTTCTCCCTCATGTGCTCTCCTGAGGGAGGCCTCTGCAACAACAACAGCCGCCATGACAAAAGGGAGCATATGCAGCCGTATAGGCCCTATACTTTACAGAGGATTACACAGCTTCCATCGACTCACTGGCTGACTGGCTGGAGAAACAGGGGGAGTGGACCATGACCACTGTGGGAGGAGTGGTCAGAGGGTTGTGTGTGTGTGTATGTGTGGAGAGTCAGGCTGAGAGAAAAAGAAATGGGGGAGGAGATGGAGGAGGAGGAGGGAGAGCTTTGATTCCAATTGCTATTGTCCTATAATGATGCAATCCACAGCTCTGAGACACTTCACGCAGCTCACTGCGCTGGCAGCCACTAGGCTCACTGGATGGACAGGAACTGGACCAGTCACTCCACAGCTCTGAAAAGACAAAGAGGAGGAGGGAGTTACATCGACTGACCCCTTTGGTTCAAACTGTTGACATCAGCGATTTTGTACTTACAGCAGAATGCTTTTCCCATACAAACAATGACTGATTGTGTGCAATAAAGGCCCAACAAATGGTTTGTGTTTGTTTACATGGAGACTCAACGGCACAGTTGGACAGCCTTGACTAATCAGGCTCAGCGTGGGCTCCAGTGCAGATGCCTCCCCAGAGAGAGGCCTGCTGCCCACAGCCGATGGCAGAGGGGAAGCCATGCATCAACGTGTGGATTAAACTTCCTAGTTCTAGAGCCAACAAACTCAGTGGCTCCGTTTCTGCAGGCTGCAGCAATGTGGTGTTTGCCGACCTTGCATAACCCCTTAACCTGCTCTGTTGCTGTCTACTGCAGTGTCCAACACATCCTCGGTCGCAGATCAATTAGTTCTCGTTAAAGAAGCCAGCCTCAGACCACTAATCCTAATCCCACTGACTGCTACGAGACTGGTGGAGAGACTAAGAGACTGGTAGAGAGAACAGTGACCAGAACAGCTTCCAACCTCTCACCTACACATTTTAAAGTTACTGATTTAACAGCTTTGATTTAATTCCCAAAAGTCAATATTTGTTAAAGTCGACTCATTGCGCTGAATGAAAGGTCTAAAACCATGCAGAGCTGCAATGTCTCCTAATGCACTTGGACTTAACAGCTTTAAGTCATAAAGGCCTATCATTTCAGCGATGACAGATGGCTTGTTTACCACACATTTTATTTATTTACTCGTTTTAATCTTTGCTTGACTAATGTTTACGTTATGCGCCCTAAAGTGAACAGCTTTAATGCCAGTTGTATTTATTCCTACTGAATCATTAGTATGGTGTTGACATCTTTAGCCCTTAGAGCATGTCTTGCTAATTACACGGGAAAAAAACAATGCGTTCATTTGCAGCCGTCTTTCAGGAACATTCTACAGAAACAGGTACATTTCACACAGCTTGTTAAGATAGAGAGACAAGGAAAGAGAGAAAAGAGACAGTTAAGACAAAAAGATAAAAAAAAAAACATAACAAGAGAAAGATGACTCTGCAATTTGTTTTCAGTAATTATTAGCAATACTAGTGTTGGTAATTTAAAAATACAACCACTTATTCTGCTATATTTCATACTATGTTGACACCTAGTTTTTATGGATGTTTATAGATGTGCATAGCCATGTAGTTTTATAAGAGATCACACTGATGATAAATTGGAATCTGTTGAATAACAGAGTCAATCAGTGTCATCACATTCCTGTGTTTCCTCACTGAAGAGGGTGAGTAAACCGTAATTGTTATTGCAACTGGCAGGAAATAGTAACATCTACAAACCATGTTTCATTTAATTGAGAAAACTACAACTGAAACACACAGCCCACTTGATCAACTACCCAGATATACTGATGACATCTGACAAACTCGTGCTCACTGAACTGTAGTGTTTACGTGCTTCTGCGTTTTGCTTTGACAGCTGACTGCGAGGATTTTCAGTTCAAGGATGATAAAGGTTTTTCTCTGAGGGGATATGTGGATCAAAAAGGAGAGGAAAGCCTCTGCTTGCCGCTGCAGATGATTTTCATCTGCATGAGGAGCTGTGAGCAGATGGGAGATTGACCTCTCTCCCTTTGCCTGGCCTCTATAATAACCCCATAGATTATGGATATGGTTTATAAAGATCATGCCATAAAGATTTATCCCACAGCGGGGAAATTTAACTCCACTCAGAGCTGTGATCCAGAACACACACACAAAAGAAAACTGACCTGGAAAACACTAATCGTTTTTTTAAATAATGACAAAGACTTGCTAAGAGGTTAATGGTCTTTCAGGCTTGCTAGATAAATACAAATGATTAAACCTCTCAGGTTTTCAAGGACAATACATGGCTGATAAGATCAATGTGGTGTGCAGGTTTGAGTCTATACACGACTAAGCATTGTGCATTAGGAAACCCCCCCAGGGACTGAATTAAAACTTTCTGTGACACCCCCTTTCCATTCTCCCATATTCAAGCATCACATTTGTCTGTAATGAGATATATGTAGGCCTATGTATTCACAAAGGGGAAACTGATGAGTCTGGTTTGCTTTAATGCTTGGGGGCCATATTGTGCTTCAGTTGGCTTATACAGTGAGAGAACTTGGCAGCAGGCACCTCCTTCAACAAAGCTCAGGCACTGACTTAACACGCATATAAAAGAGATCCAGTGACTAGATGGAGACGAATCTTTCTGTGTTAGCTAAAGGGCTGAGGGGTGAACCAAACACAGAGAAGGACAAAGCAAACTAAGAGGAGCTGGAGGGGGAGAGGGAAAGCAGCCAATAGTCTGGTTACACTATGTTCTTTTGACTTCATTGTCTCTCCTGCATGGATATCCTCCCCTTCTACATTTAGAATTTCAAAAGAGGCAGGTTTGGCATGACGTAACATACTTCAGCACACCAAAGCGAGCCTTTTCTGGTCTTGTTCCCAGCACCCCCGCTCGCCTCTTTTTTATTTATTTATTTTTTTTCCTCACAATGTGTGCTTTAAAGAGAGTGATGGCACATAACAGCCAACAAATGGGACCTTTCCTTTCCTGCCCATGGGGCATTAATATTGCATATATATGGTATGTCCACATGGATGCTTACACACACATGAGTGAATACAAGAGTTGCCAACGGGGCTAGCATGGGGGTTAGAATGAAGCAGCAACAAGAATATAAGAGGGGATGGGGGCATAGAGAATGGGAGTTATATATATAGATCATCATCCAGGGAGTAATAGCTTATGCACTGCTGTTCAAATCCTAAAGGGACATCATAGCACTCGTGCACAGCCCATTGACAGTCATAACAGCCCCAGAGGGAGATAAACGAGCAGCCAAACCAAGTCTCAGAGAGGGTAACCACAGAAGAGGGTTACCTAGCCAGACATTCCTATTGAGGCTATACTGGCACCAACACTTAATTCACTTTTCCTCTTTATTCCCCCCTTTTTTAATTCTTCTCCAACTGTCAAAGCAGCTCATTCCCTGGACTCATGCTGATCAGCGACATTTAAGTACAAATCATATTTTCAACAGTAACAGTCATTTATTACTTGCCGTGGTTTATTTTATAGTTGGTGGCTATCTGAGCCAGAAATTCCAGGCACAGCTGGTTCACATCAAATGTGCAGAGTACAGAGCAGAGATGTGGCCCATCCATGTTTGACTACAAAGCTATTCTACGATGGAAAATCGTCTGCAGCTGATTTCAAGGCAGCTGTTCTTCAAAGCGTTATTGCAAGAAAGGGAAACAAATGCTATTAAGTGCTTGCTATTGATTTCTTAAGTCCTCAGAGGCAAGAGCCAATGCATGTAAAGCAAAAAAAGGCACTATCATTTCAGCAAACACTGACAAGAAAGATAAGAATGCTCAACTCTTGCGCTCCAAGTATGTTTTACCAAAAGGATAGAAAAGCTTGCCACAAAACCCGGACTAGACTGCACTGCCTGATAAGGACCTTAACCTCTTCACCCCACTGAATCACATAGCAAGGTTCTGCATTAGGAGGATGAACCCTTCACATCTGTCTGAGTGGGTCATCAGTTCGATATGTGCAAAGCTATCGAGGATGAGCGAGGGCTTTCCAGCCTTAAATGTGTGACCTTCCTGTTAAATCTGCTAAACCCTAACTACTGTTAGTCGGGGGAAAGTCCATCAAATCCCACTCGCTTTTGCACAGATTCACTTTGTGCTTTTATTCAGAAAAACAGCAGAAGACTCCTGCATGCTACAAGAACCTGTTATCCATCTCTCTTAAAATGATATATCCAACTGTAGAAAACAGATGAAGGTAGCAGGACACAACAAACACATATCTAACAATAAAATGACAGAAGAGCAAGCATTAAAACTGACAGTTAAAAGGAGAAATTACTTCAAAGCACAGTCCCCTGGGTCTCTTTCAACAAAAAAATTGCATGGCAGAAAGACAAGTGTTCTTTTAAAATAAACGGCCACAGTCAGAGTGCATTTATTAACGCACTACTGAAAATAAAATGTAATCATCACAGACAGTCTGAGATTACTCTCAGAGAGCTCCCAACTTAGCGTAAAAACTTCCAGCAAGGAGTCCCAGTTCAGAGGTGATTAAGGAAATTTTTTTATCTTAGTCAGAAGGTGTGTTTGAATCCACTGCTATGGTTAATGCCTTATTTTAAAAGGTATGATTGGTTGTCACAGACATGCCTATTGGTGAGCTTGCAAGGTGTGGACATCCAGTGGAAATCGTTGGAATTGTGAGTGATTATTGGTCGCCTGATTTATTGCTAAAAAGACAGTTTTACTAAACCAAACCAAACAAACTTATTTCACAAATGTTGGGCCTCATTCATCGATACCATTTGTCTGCCTGCTTAACACAATGTAATGTCATACACACATGGACATATCTCCACCATAGTAATCTTAAGATTAAAAAAACTGGTAGGAATAGGTTGGAGGACTTAAAAGAGTTTCTAAAGCACAGGAGAAAATAGTAGAAAGACAAAGAGCAGTGTTTGACATAAGCAATGGCCTGATGGCCTGGGGCCAATCAAAAAGTATGTCGGGCAAGTTGACTGACTAGTCACAAGCCCGCTTGGGCCAGTGACGCTGTAAGGCTTTTTTGTTTGTTTTTTAACCGCGCCACAGGTCAGAGCTCAGTGAGACACTCTATGCTCAGCATGCCCGAGAAGCTAACTTACTCAGTACCTCAGTAGGCTAATATATATCTGGCTGTCAGGGGAACAACTCCAGCGGGAAACGTGCCGGTGCGCTTGTGCGTCTACGACAACGTGGACACCGCTGCCAGGTATATTTCTCTCCAACGTGCATTCGCTGACCAATAAACTGGATGAACTTAAGCTACTGATGGTGAAAAACGGAGAGTTTTCTACATCTGCAGTTTTGTGCTTTACAGAGACATGGCTGTGTGGCTCGACACCGAACTCTGCGCAGCAGCTGGCAGGCTTCCAACTCTTCAGAGCGGATCGTAACACTGAACGCTGTGGCAAAACTAAAGGTGGAGGTATCTGTTTTTACACAAACAGTGGCTGGTGTAATGACGTGACAGTGATCCAGCAGCACTTCTCTCCTGATCTGGAATCTTTTTTCATCAACTGTAAACCTTTTTACTCCCCCCGTGAGTTTGCTTCATTCATTCTGGTTGGTGTTTACATGCCACCGCAGGCCAACGAGCAGGAGGCACAGCGCACGCTCGCAGACCAGATAGCTACTGTGTGTGGAGCAGACTTACCCAGACTTATTATTTTAGTAAGTTATTGTTCTTGGTGACTTTAACAAAGGTAACCTCACCCATGAACTCCCCAAATACAAACAGTTTATCTGACCAGAGAGAAGAATATCCTGGATCACTACACAGCTGTTAACAACGCTTATCACACCGTCCCCCACGCTGCACTGGGCCACTCTGACCACACCACCATCCATCTGATTCCCTCATACAGGCAGAAGTTAAAGCTCTGAAAACCTGTTATGCTTCTCTGAGGACTTCTGTATACCATCACGCACTACGGTGAGGTATAATGGAGTTAAATGAAATGAAATGAAGATTTATAGACATTTTTTTCTCTCTCTCTTTTTTTACTTGGGCCAGTAAGAATATACAAGGGGCCAGTGAACCTCTGAACTACTGGCCCGGGGTGCCAGTGGGGAAAAAAGTTATGTTGAACACTGCAAAGAGATAGCAGAAATATGACAGTGAGGTAATGAAACGTTACAGATTCGATCTTGCAGGGATAATGTTTGTAGTCAATCTTATTAGAAATGCACTCACATTTCCCATCCAATGCAATAATGCCAGAAATGAAAGTGATGACAGCACCAACATATTTGTCAACAGTGCAGCAGTGATGACTTGTATCTGTCTCAGCTTTATCACACTAACAATTACAGAACTTTAACAGTCTCACATTATGACGAAGTTCCTTTCATTCTCACTGGGTGTCCACACCTTGCTGGCTCAAAAACGGGCAACTAAACACACATCCTATTATGAATGCATCTAACAACGCAGCTCATAAACCATGACACAAGACAGGACACACAGTCATGAGGTGTGTTAATCAGTGTTATCAAAGCGTCAGCAGATGCATGAGTGAGTGAGTGAGTGAGTGATGAATGGACGTTGTTGTGCAAAATTACTAACAAAGAAGCCAACCAAACAAGAGGACGGTGCTGACAGAGTGGACTGGAACAGCCAGGTCTTAAATAAGCTACCCCTGAGAGACAGACCAGGGGCTCCCACTTGCACTTCTAAACTCAACCTACCAGGGACCTGCAACAAAACACGGACAGACAAAGAAAGGGGAAAACACACCTAGCAGGCCCAGGAGAGCCATTACAAGGCATCATACCTGGCAAGGGGATCCACCACAACTCCTAACTAAGGTTTCAGTTTCTATCCCTTTCTTGCTCAGAGGTATAAGTGACTTTTTCCAAAGCACTCACAAGGTAAAAAGTTCCTCCAAGTGATGAAGTTCTAGGAAAAAAATCTTAGAATTATAATGTTTTCTTAGAATTTTCCCTTAAAGTTAAGACTAAATCCTGGTCCTTAAGAGACCTCCTAAGGTGTAAACTGTTAGGAGAAGGGAGAGACTTTTAAGAGGCTTGAGAGTTTATTACAGAGAGGAGAAAATGTCAGAAAGACAAAGAGGTAGGAGAAATAATGCTAAATGACAATGATATAATGAAAAGCTAGAGCTTTGATCTTGCTTGGCTAATGTTTGTGGTCGATCTCATTAGAGATACGCTCACATCTCCCACCCAAGCCAATAACACTATAACTCCAGAAATAAAGTGACCGCAACACTAAGATATTTGAGAACTGCAATGCAACTGTAAATTGGGGCAACAGTAGCTCAGTCCATAGGGACTTGGGTTAGGAACCGGAGGGTCGCCCGTTCAAGTCCCCGTCCGGACCAAAATATGGAGCGTGGACTGGTAGCTGCAGAGATGCCAGTTCACCTCCTGGGCACTGCCAAGGTGCCCCTGAGCAAGGCACCGAACCCTCCAACCGCTCGGCGCCCGTCATGGGCAGCCCACTCTGACATCTCTCCACTTAGTGCATGTATAGGTCCAGTTTGTGCATGTGTGTGTTGTGTGTGTGAAAATTGAATTTCCCCTCAGGGATTAATAAAGTATATAAAATTAAAAAAAAAAATTAAAGCAGTGATAACCTGTGTTTGTCTCAGTTCAATGGTCTTCAGTTTCTGATACTGACAGATAAAGACGCGTCACAACCACCACCAAGTGACACTTCTGAGGAAGGCAGAAGTTTCCGCCAAAACATGTCAAGGTATGTAACGTCCTAATACAATATATATCTGAGATAAGCAACAACTAAAGTTTGTCTCAACATTTAGAGAATGTCCACACCTTGCACATTCACAAAAAGGTTACCAAACACACCCTTTTAATGTATGCATCACACCTAGCAAAAGGGTCAACCACAGCTCCTCACTTAGGTGAACGTTTCTGTCCCTTCCTTGCTTAGAATTGCACTTAAATGTTTCCTGAATCACTTCTGCTATTGCTTGGGTGGAAGATATAAGTGTATCTCTAATGAGATCGGCCACAAACATTATCCCGGCATGTTCTAATCTGTAACGTTTCATTAACTCCCTGTCATTCAGCACTATTTCTCCTACCCCGTTGTCTTTCTGCCATATTCTCCTCTGCTAAAGAAACTCATCAACCTCTTAAGTCCTCCTGCCTACTCCAACAGTTTTTCATCTCTCCTAAGGGCTGACATGCTTTGTGAATAACTTTTATCTTTATCATGATCTGGTCTTAACAGTAAGGGCAAATTCTTGACAAAACATTGTAATATAAGAGTTTTCCTTGAATTGCGTCACCAGAAGCAACTCTTTGTACTGGGAAGCTTTATGAATAGGGCCAAGGGGTCGTATTTTCAAACATTCTGAGAATACTCAGAGCTCCAAACTTAGCCTAAAAAAATTATAGCCAGGAGTCATAGCTAAGGAATGATTTAGGAAAATTCTAAGAGTAATTCCCAGCAAGAAAGGACAAGACAGTCTTGTTTCTCACAGTCTGAGAGTCCTTTGGGTGCTTTTTTGCAAATTCCAAGTGAGCTTTCTTGTGTCTTTTAATGAGACAGGGCTTCCTTTTGGCCACTCTGCTTTAAAGCCTAGAGTGGTAGAGTGTTACAGTGATTTCTAGAAGTTTCTCCTATCTCCACACTGCCTTTGATGAATATTTGAAAAAATTATTACAACAAAAAACAACACTGTTGTTTCAATTAAGACGAAAGAGGAGGGCTAGCAGAAAATGATTAACTGTGTAAGTTTACAATGCATTTATTTTACCACTCTGTTTATTTCTAACATGACAGCTGCACATTCTACAGCTCTTAACTTTTAAGTTGATGCACCTTTTAACGTAATACTCAAGAATTGCATTTAGGTTTGACACAGTCCCATAATGAATGTGGAATTGATTTTAGTTTTTGGCCAAATTAAAGTGAAACAAATGTTACTGATTGAACATTATCAGTGATAAATGGGTACCAATGGACTGATCGATTTTCTAATTGGTGCTCTATGAGCTGTAACATACCAGCAATGTAGCAAGTGGACTCAAGCAAATCAGGACCAAGCATAAAAACACAGTTCAAAGTGGTAACGTTATGGTATGGTTTGAAGGAATTATACCACATTTCATATCCAAGTAAACATCATACAGTGAACTATTAATGCTACCTGCGATTTCAGAGAGGGCTTATTTTTAGGAATGCATTTATTGGCTTAACATCAGTATGGGACAATATTCACCTTGTTGACTAATATCAGCCTCTCAGCAAAAAAACCACCCCACACAAACAAAAAAAGACATTCACTGATGGTTTTTCTGTTGGGTCACACTGATTTTGTACAGGCTAAGAAGCAGGACTTGAGGCTAATGTTGTCCCTTTGACAACTGAAACTATGTCTGGGACAAACAGAGATCTTGCCCTGGATGCCTTCAGGAGAGGGAATGCAGTAAACTTAGTATCAATGTCATTGGATGCATCCTTTTTCCCCCCGATTTGTGCCAATATCTGCAGGAGGAGAGCTACTTAACATTAGCTGTTACGTTATCATGGTGTGTTTCAATGTATACTTTTTTGTACGACTTAATTTGTGCTTATTCAAAGATGGTATAATGATGGGCTGAATGACTTTGAAACAGTTGGTTTTTTAATAATGAAGATTTTGTTGTTTCCCCAACAACAAAAACAAAATAAACAACAAAAACACAGGTCTCTCCTAGTGGCCAAATTGTTATTTTAACCATCAGTAATGGCCCAGAATTTAACAATCTGTGCATTCCTACTTGTTTCAGAGCCAGTGCAGACAAGTTGACCAGAGAACACTACAAAAACATTCAATAGTTCAGTGAGAGCAAGAACGAAATTGCTAATAAAACAAAACGATATTTTCCTAGTTTACCTTGGCAAAAAATGCAACAAATTCAGTTTGTGCTGCTGTACTTGCATGGCTTTGTTAGATAGCATTATTAATGTAATGTTACGGCACAAGTTGGATCAAGTGCATTTATAACATATTTCCTAAGCTGAGGTCTTTTAGGTCTTCTACAAACACAATGTGCACCACTCTTTCCCTTCTTATCTCTACAAAAGTTTGATTTCCTTCATGTTGTCGTGCTCTGCTCAGCAGTAAACTGGATTTTGCACCATGAAACTGTCGGCACAGGGTGCTGATACTACTAGGCTACTTTGATTGCCATGCGTCATAATGAAAAATGCCAGCTAGCTGATTTGCATTAAATCAAACTGGATTAAGCTCGCACACCAGACCAGCAAAACAGAAAATCCACCCAACTCTAGTTTTCAGAATCATATTTGGCATTCTTTGAGCTTCAGAGCAGAACTGTGGTACAAAGTCTAAAATGACTACGATAAATTGCGATTTATTTTTATAGTGCTGAAATACTAAATCCCCATTAGGAATGTGCACAGAAATGGATAGTGGCGTAACCATTAATTAATAATTAATGATTTCATTATGTTATCAGACCTTAGCTCAAGACAACAAGGTTAAATTCCTCATGATGGGTTTTAAGGGGCTCCAGTTTTAGGGCTACATTTAATTTATTAATTAAAAAACAGCAATGCATGACATGCCTGCTGCATTCAAACAGCTGGACAACTGGTCTATGCCATTCTTAAAATGAGTATTTCAACAATTTTAGGAATTGGTGTTTAACACTACACACAGAAGTGAAACTGATATGGACAGATGTGGTCAGCAGACGTAAATAGCTCTTACACAACAGCATCATTTTTCTTTACTAGGCTGCCACAACATTAGGGAAATATTCCTTACACAAACCACAGTAAGTCTTGAAAATACAACAGGCTCAAGATAAAAGCGTTTTTCAGATTCTGTAAACGCAAGCAAGCCCTTGCCCGCAAGCAAGCAAGACCAGGCAATGAAATAATGTGCAAACATGCCCTGAGAAAAGAGGTGTCTGCATGAAAACGAGTGCCAGCGTCCTTGTCATGGCAACCCATCCTAAGCCCTGGCCATTCATCAAGGGTGCAGCTGGTACATGTCTCCATGGCTGTTCCCTTGAGTCCGACTCTGCTGGGACAGACTACTGAGGAGAGGGTGGAAACAACACATCATCACTCTCCTTCCTCCCACTTTTTCTTCTCGTCTTTCTGCCTTTGGTTGCGCGTGCTGTTTCCATAGTGTAGTGTTCACCTCTAGCTATAGCCAACCCACCAGGGATAGTCACTTCTCAAATCACAGTAGCTCGCAGTGGGTTGCAAACTTTGCAATGGCAACCGTGGAGGTAAGGAAACCCCCATGTGGCTAGAAAACCCAAAACATAACTGGAGCAACAAGTTACACAAGAAAAAGGACAGCTGACACCACAGATCCTGTACCATTTTGCCTACTTAAACAAAATAAAACAGCCTTGTACTGAGAGCAACCAGGCCTAAAGGGACTGCCAGAATAGCTGCTATCTCATGCAGAAAGACGAAAAAGAACAAAAGCAGTTAAAACTCACATAAAAGAGTCTGACAGCTGATACCAACAACTAAGACTTTGAGGTATAACAGATATTATTTAAGAGAGTTGCATTTTAAGCTTAACATCATAATGGCAAACCTAAATACACAACATTTAGCCCAGTCTAAACTGGAGTAGATGCTATGGTCTGTCAGGAAAGAACTATGATTGAAAAACTACATCATGATAAAAAAAAACAACATCATTTTAGATATTACACAACGGGATTATATTATCACAACCAACCTCATTACCCTCAATACCTGCCAGTGGTCATGTGCAGAGAGGAAACTTTATTCTCTGTCAACAATTATGTAACAGAGACAGAAAACGTACAGATGTCAGAAGAGGAGATTGCAAATGGATAGGTGCACTTACAGCTAAATTAGTGCTTACTATTCCTTTTAAAATGGACCAACATATTTGCTTTTACATCTAAGCTATTGATACTAACTCAATAACTACGACTGTTAATGTGTGGGTTTGTAATTTATGACAAAAAAGTTTCAAAAACATGTTTTGTGATAAAATTCTCTTCATGTCACAGATGTAGCCTGTTTTAATCCTCACCTAGTTGGAGTCATATTATTTAGGACCGATAAGCCTAACAGTTGATTTATAGGTACGTATGTGCAGTATTTAACTTCCTCCTGACACATTATATTCACACAGAGGGAGAAGCAGACTGTGTGTGTGTGTGTGTGTGTGTGTGTGTGTGTGCAGAGTGAATCACACTGATCACACAGAATATGTGTGTCACATTTCCACAAAGATAACATCCCGGTGGTCAATAGGTTAAAGTACTGGTCCATCTACAAGTGGAAAATTAAAGATCAGTCTTTCTTTCTGCTTTCTGCACTGGTCCTTTCATTCCTCAAGTATTGACTCAATCGATCTGACAGCTGAGGGGGGAGGGGGCCGCCATGCAGAACCTTTTGTTCTGCTGAGGAGTGTTTACATGAATTCATAGGGAAATGAATAGAGATGTAAGAGCCAGCCTGTGAAACCCGTTTCAGCTTTGAGTCAAGTGACTTAATAAGCATGAAATGGCGAAATCGATGAGTATCCTCGACACTGATATTTCAACAGTGACCGTCACCAGCTTTGGCTATCTCGTGAGTTACGTTAGTTAGCTATTAATACACGGATTGGTGTGCCAACTGCACTTGTCATTAAAGTTACTACGAAACTTTTGACTGTGTCGTCATTTAGCTTCTCGCAGTGACACGGGAACTAGCTAACGTTTACGCGAGAGGCGAGCGAACTTTTAAGTGGTCGCGTTAGCTAAAAGTTGTGAAAACATTTTGGGGAGTGACGTAATTTGAGCTGACCAACTAACATTGGCTTTAACAATGTTGGCTGTGAAGCTACTCGAGACTCCAAACCAATAAAACACACTTTGAATAAACCCAGAGAAATCGTGTGTCTCCATTGTTTCTGCCACACGTTTAAACCGCACGTTAACGCTATACATCGCAGTGTTTTGTAACGGCTCTTACTTTTAAGTGAAGCTAACTATCTTTCAACTGTCGCGTGACCAACATGAACACATTTACCCAAACTAGAAGATAACATACCACACTTTAAAGACACATAATCCTTTTAACACAGCGGTGGGAACTGTTCTCACCCAAACTTCGCTATGACTGCTCCTCGCCAGCTGTGTCTCGGGGTAGACGAGCCAAGCCGAGCCGAGCTAGCGGCTGCGGGTGAACTGGCGTTAGTTAGCTGGCTAGCTAGCTAGCAGTCACACACACGGTTCTGCTTTTTGGTTTCTTTAAGCCACGTATTTAACTGTTTTAGTCTTACCAGAGGTGCTGTTTTAATCCGTTGGCAGGCTGAGGAGCTGTTAGACGTCGATATCCATGGCAGTACCCTCCCTCCTCCGTATTTCCGATATGTTTTGAAGTTGATGCTCTGTGGTCTCTGAGAGCGAATGAGCACAGTCAGTGTCGCACAGCCGTTTTCCCCTCCCCTTCACTGGAAACCCCAAATTACACTAAGCACCTATAAAGAGCTCACATTTCGCTTTCTCCTCACGAGAAAATTATTAGCAAATAATATTCGCATTCTAATAGTTAATTGCAGTGGTAGTGGCTCTGCCATTGTAATCTTTTTCCATGGGCTCAGCTGTGGTGGTACTACTTTAATAAGCGGTATAACTTCCGTCTATAAGATGCCAGACACCAGATGTTGGTAACAACCCAAGTAATCAATTCATACAAAGAAACCAAAACAAATAACCTCAGAAATTAATTCATGTGTAATAATGTGAAATGACACAGGTATACAGTATTGAATACGCTTACTTAAATTTATTTAATGCTTCTTACAACCTTTGTTGGTAATGACAGCTTCAAGACACCTCCCGTATGGAGAAACTAGTGGCATGTATTGCTCAGGTGCAAACAGTCTTCAAATCTTGAAGGTACCGTGGGCCTCTTCATGAATTCCAGTCTTTAGGTCTTTCCATAGATTTTCAATTGGATTTAAGTCAGCTGATTGGATGGGCCATTCTAGCAGCTTTATTTTCTTTCTCCGAAACCAGCTGAGAGTTTCCTCAGCGGTGTGTTTGATATCATTGTCTTGCTGAAATGTCCACCCTCGTGTCGTCTTAATCATCCTGGTTGATGGCTGCAGTTTTATTTTTTATCAAGAATGTCTCAGTACATTTTTCCATTCATCTTTTCTTCAATTATATGAAGTTTGCCAGTACCATTTGCTGAAAAGCAGCCCCACACTATGATGTTGCCACCTCCAAACTTCACTGTTGGTATAGTGTTTTTGGGGTGATGTGCAGTGCCATTTGTCCATATAGAGAAAGAAAATAAAGCTGCTAGAATGGCCCATCCAATCAGCTGACTTGAATCCAATTGAACATCTATGGAAAGAACTACAGTTTAGAGTTCATGAAGAAGATTTGAAGACTGTGTGGAAGAATGGGTCAAAACACACACATCACACCTGAGCAATGCGTGCAACTAGTTTCTCCATGCAGGAGGCATCTTGAAGCTGTCATTACCAACAAGGGCTTTTGTACGAATTATTAAATAAATTTCAGTAAGCGTGTTTGATACTTTTTTTCCTGCGTCATTTCACATTATTACACAAAACTTAATGTCTGAACTTATTCGTTTTGGTTTCATTGTATGTATGGAATACTTAGGTTGTTACCAACATCTGGTGAAAATTTCATGTCAATAGCACCTTTAGAAATATGTTTACTGAGAAAAATTGTCACGTGTTCAATACTTATTTTCCCTGCTGTATATGGGATATACCCTTTCCCCAACCATTTACATTATGCCCACTTAAAAGCCAAAAAGCCACTGTAATGTCAAGGAGAGTGTGCCAACTTCCTTCTTCCCACATATATCTCATAAGCTAATATCTAGAATACCACTACACCATCTGCAAAGCCAACAAACTTTAGATAAAGAGTCATAAAAATGAAGCCCTTAACAGTAAAGGGGAGGTTATTACATAGCTATGGTAAAAAGCAAATATATTGAGCCTGTAAAACAGGTGAAAATGAGGACTTTAGACTTACTGGCTGACTTTAAAGACTTTATTTGAGACAGCCTGAAGACTTGCTTTGACCTGAGACTTTAAAGCCAGAACATGATCCATCTTAACCTGGGAAAATCCTTGAGAAATGAAAAATGAGACAGCAGCAAGCACGCCTTGAATAGCTGTGCCACATAGTTTGTGTACTTTATGGCTTATTACCCAGAATATGACTTTAAACAAGGTAAAAATAACAGAACAAATAACTTCCATCTCTACAAATCTTACAACAAACAAAAGCAGACTACGCCATAAACCAGGGGTGTCAAATATACAGCCCAAGGGCCAGATCAGGCCTGCTAAAGGGTCCAATCCGACCCACTGGATGACCTTGCACACCTAATAGTGATGCACTTGTGAAGGCTACGCGGTGCCAGGTTTCAGGAGCAAGTTAAACATTGAGTCGTTTTCTTCATGTAAAATGCCAGTAATACACTTATTTTCTCTCACTTTAGTTTGGTGTGGTGTTGTAAGGATTACCACACACAAGTAGAAATGTATGGATTAATGCATATGTAATGACTGTGAGTAGCAGACTGACTGACTGTGGAACAACTGAGAAATATTATTGAAATTGCATTTATTCTTCTGAAGACATCACAGTCATCTGTTTTGTAAATTGATTAGCGTTTCTTTAAAAAAATTACTTCTTTAAACAATTTGGAGCTATTTATAGGATATTAGGCAATGGTTTTATGGCCCCAGCCCACCTGTGATCAAATCAGACTGAATGTGGCCTATGAACTAACATGAGTTTGACACCCCCAACCTAAACTTTAGCTGTTCATGCTTCATTAAAGTGTCATCTCTCTTTTGTAGGTTAACCTGCAACATGATGATTAACAAAAGTGCTATCAGCTCTGGCACTTGTATTTGTGCATTTATGAAGTCATCACTATTGACAGTGTTTAAATAAAGCCACATGTTCTAGAACAGGACAGAAAAAACCCAAAAGAAAACAAATATTTCACATCTCATACAAGAGATTACATTTCATTCTTAAGGTAAGTACAGCCATTTGCTTTTGATTAATTAATTTCACTGGTCATAATCAGTGGTGGAAAGAAACTAAGTACATTTACTCAAGTATACTGTACTTATTTACACTTGCTTTATGAAAGTATTTTTTGCTACATTATGCTTTTATACTACTGCAGTTCAAATGAGTATCTTTTACTTTTTACTTCTCCTCATTTATTTGATAGCTTAAGGTACTAGTTAGGTGACTTTGGAGCAAAACATGAATGCATCAGCAATTATAATCCAATAATTGAAAATGTTATTCTGAAATGGACCATCCTGCTTAATAACTACTTTAACTTTTAGTACTTTACTATATTTTTACAGAGCAGTGTTGCTTTTTACTTGAGTGACAGATCTGAGTACTTCTTCCTCCTCTGATTATACATACCAGAAGGCAATTTTAAGTTCTGACTTAAGAAAAGCCAAACAAATAATGTATATTATATTCAAAAATACAAAAAAAAATACTAATCACTTAATCTTGTGGTTGTCGTTACACTTGATTTTGATCTTGCCTATGTTTTTGTTGGGACAGAATTAGCAAAATGGCTGTCCAACCACCTGTGTACAAGTTGTTTCATCTCAGGCCCCTAGGAGATCACACCAGCATGGATGCTTTGGTGTCAGCCTTGTGGCGTCGACTCTTCCCTGGACCGTACTGTGGACAAAACCACAGGCTGGATCACCTTTTTTCCAGGATGACCCTCTGGCCAGAACTGGTAACCCTGCAGCTCTGTCCCTATTATTTTGACCAGGTCACTTACAGCCTTCCTACCAGAGACCAAGTGAAACACATGTGGGTACCACTACTTTTGATTTCCACTGTAATTTCTACATCAAGTCACAAATTTCCATTGACTGCTAGCCTTTGTTGTTTTAATCTACTTTGTAGTTTGAGATGTAAAATTGAAACTTCTGCACCATTTTTAGAATCTCTCCTTATTCTAACTTAATTAAATGTACTACATAAAAGTCAAGCTATTCCTGAAGGGACTTTGATCCTTAACCCGTCCATGTAAATCCATAATACTGTGGTCATATTTGCTGTGTCGCTTGGCATGCATTTGTTGTAGTAACACTGCAGCTGATGATGAAAGATCTTCCCCCCACTTGTGGTCTAAAGGGAGCGCTGCAACCTCAGGCTGCACTGCTTCGACTCCTGGGCAGACTTAAAACAAGAGAGGCAGAGAGCCAAAGTGCAGCATGGAAGACGCCATTCAAGCACGGATCGAGACGCCCGGCCCAGCACTGGCATCACCTTGAGTCGACTCTGTCAATTCCAAGATCGAAACACTGGCAGGAGTTTGTCCACAGAACAGTATATTTATTTGCTGTATGGCTACCACAGTTGTCTACAACCCTAAGTTGTTGTCTCATAGCTGTTATTAAAATATGTTATTATAGATGCAAATGTTGAGCATGTGTCTGATGTTTTCTGTGATAAATAACACCTTTACGAGCGTGTTTGACAAATACATCTCAGGTTAGTACCCTTTTTAGTCACACTGATTTTGTACAAGTAATCAATTCCACCCTTAAGGGCGACATTTCCCATCTACCTTGCTTTAAAATGTTGCGTGACAGTGTCTGAGTGGGTGAACATCTTGCTGCCAGTAAACACAACACAACACCACTGCTGAACAGTATAAAAGCTGGGTGGATATGAATGACGCAATGCAAGACCATAGCTGAGGTAACTGTTGAGTCCACAACTTGGTAACAATAATCACGACTAGGGCTTGTACGATACAGATATTTTCATTATTGATTATTCTGTCAATTTTCTCAATTATTTGTTAAAATTAAGAAACAGTAAACAATAAATAATAAATGAATTTTCAAAAGCCTTAGTTGACATTCAAATTTCTTCCTTTTGTCTGACCAACAGTCCAAACCCTTAAGATTTAATCCAATTCAATTAATTTAATCTAATTTAATTCAATTTATTCAATTCAATATCAAGTCATATTTGAGAACCTGGAACCAGAGGGAAGACTTAAAAGTCATTTAACCAATTAATCAAAAAATTAATTACATTTTCTGTTGACCAACTAATCAATAAATAAGACTATTTCCCAACATTCACCTGATAAAAAAGGTCATAACGGTAGCTGTATAATTATCTTCAATCATAAGCCATATATTTCAAGGCAGACAATGACAATCATTTTGTTTTTTATGGAAAACATCTTTAATGGATTTTTTTAATGTAACGTCTTGTTGAGTGAGTACATATAGATACAAATGTTCTATCCTAGCTACAGTCAGGGCCAGATATTTTTAAGAACCAGCAGAGTGTCTGCACAAAAAAACACTCCTTCATATGGTAGTGTGTCACAGACACAGGGCTAATCTGACATTAGGCCTTGTGCTGCAGTGAGTAAATTTAGTCCAAAAATCAATGCAAGTCAGGGACCGCAAATCCACAAAAGACACACTGTAGATACAGACACACAGACGTAAATCAATAAACTTGTGTGTCTCGACACCTTTTGTTTTTCCGGGATGTATTTTTTCCTCTCTACTTGTAGAACTCGTGCTCCTGCTCGTCCTTTTTGATGACGGTCTTGTAAGCTTTTTCGAAGTCTTTGGCCAGGACGATATACCTGTTCTCACGCACTGCCAACATGCCAGCCTGAGACAGCAGAGGAGGAAATAAACAGAGGGAGGAAATCAAAAAGTGAGTGTGTACATTTTTTAACTGTTCTATACACATTTTTCCATTAGTTTTAATTTTCCACAGCTCCAAGAAAGAAAGAGACATGCTTAGCGTTACACAATCAAAGCTCCAACTCACCTCCTGGCAGATGGAGTTGATATCGGCTCCAGAGATCTTGTCTGGCCTGGCCACATCTGTGCATCAGTTAAGGACGACTGAACAACACAGCAATGCCAAAATACAAGCAACAATCATCTGAGTATCTAAACTGTGTTGAAATCTAAAGGAATACTGAATGATACTGTAAACAGGCTGCAGACTCTCAACACTGACACTGTCTGAATTGCAAATGAACCAGCTGCTGCATGTTTTGATTCAAGGTTTCACTGAGTTTTATCTTTGTGATTCTGAGTTCATTTTTTTTGCATGTTTGTCAGTTTTCAGGCTGCACAAACAGTTCAGAACAACTACGCTGTTGTGCAGCACTGAGTCTGGTGGCATCCACAGAGAGCTTTTATCAGTCAAACAGGAAGTTAACATCTCTGCACAACCCCAAGTTTTCCACCACAGAAGATGAAACATTCACAATGAAAAGCACGTCAAACTCAGAGCTATTTCTTAAATGTGATAGTGACGCAACTACACAAGTGAGGCCAAACATCTGGACAGCAGCAGAGAATTTTCAACAAGAACACAGGAATAGGACTGATGAGTTCCTGCTGTCAGGCTCTGCATTTTGAATAAAAGATAAAATAGTGTGCAAGTCTAAGCTCATATGACTGGACCTGGTTACCAACTGACTGACTCTGCCAAACTTTTAATTGTAGATTTACTACTTAGTACCGTACAAACTGTTTTTTTTGTAACACAAGCTCTACCCTGCTGTATGGTTTACAGAGGCAACAACCAGTGATTTAGCCAACTTCCCATCATGAGCTAACTATCCAGCTACCCACTCACCTTTTTACCCGCAGACAGATTAAGTATTACACTAACACATGCACCACACACAATACTGCACCCATATATACATGTAAACATGGATCAGAAGAAGCCCAAAAGCTTTTGCTTGGGGCAAAAATGTCCTTAAAAATGTTTGTAAGACAGTTTTTGAATACTAGACAACAGCCAGAAGGAAGATGAGGAAGCACTGGCTGCAGTCCAAGACAATAACTCTATGCAAACAACTGTAATATCCCATATATAAACAAGTTTAAACTTATCTTGTGGGCACACACTGCATTTGCTGTATGTAAAGCAAAGGTATTATATTATACTATGCAAATCCATCACACTGTTACACACACACACGCAGACACAAACACACAACCTAACTCGCTGTTATTGAACCAAAAGGATACAGTCCTCCAAGTCGACCTCCTCAGAGAGGTTCATTTTACTGGTGATGGTGGAGAAAACGAGACGTTTCTGCCTGCGGTCGGGCAAGGGGAACTCAATCTTTCGGTCCAGGCGACCAGGACGTAGCAGGGCCGGGTCCAGTGTGTCTGCTCTGTTGGTGGCCATGATCACCTAGGAGGAGTTCAAACGTGAGCATGATGGTATACTGTAAACATACTGTGATGTGGGGTGGTTTGGCTTCACACAGAATGTTTGCTTCTGGCTCAGTGAGGGGAAGATAATGAGTCAAACTGAGGCAATGGTTTCACTGATGCTTTGGAACTGGTGGCCAAACAGGGAGAACCTCAGCGGAGAAGACTAAATCACTGCTTAGTGTTTATTTTATCCAGATCACCTGCAAACGGCTGGTTAAGGCTGGCCACATACAACTTTCAGTGGCAAAAATACTACAATATTAATATGTTTGAATTATTATGTCACTCCTGGGGTTGCACTAGACTCTCATTTTCTGTCATTCTGGTGGTCAGGATTGTAAAAATTCTGTCATAACCTTTTATTACTCTCCATTTTCTCTCCATTAAGATGACAACAAGACATATTTAATAGCATTAAAATTTCATTCTTTTAAATAATTAATATACAGAGCAAGTTTATAGATTATGCATGTGGGAGGGTGTAGTGCTATTTGTTTTTGTGCCACAGTGCAGCTATGACGTGCATGTGCACAGTTAAGTTGTGGCTCGTCTCGAAGGTTATGTAACCACTGTTCCTGTGGTGCTAAGATTACATACATTTGTCATCTAAAATTAAAAAAATAAAAGGATGTTTTGCTGCCTTTTTTTATCTTAACTAATTAAACATTTACAGCTATAGGCTGAGAAAAAATAATTTAGTTCACTTTGCTGCTTAAAGGCTACCACTAGCAGCTACAAGCAACTTTTAAGGTGGAATATTTTCTTGCATGTTACTCAATGTATGAGATGTTCTGAATCTATCAACACTCCTAAATATCAATATGACAACTAGGTCATTTGTTTATAATTGTCTTTCTTGCATGACATATGCTTCAGTGATGATTTGATATTTAAGTGCTTGAAAAAAAAAATTATTTCCTCACTTGGAGATAAAAAGTGGTAGGGCGTCATTCCCGTGCACTCTGCAGCACTACACCACTATTTATAAAGGCATAGACAAAAGATAAACTATAAACAGAGATACCACTTGCTAAGAATGTGGCAAGTTGCCATGGTATGCAGCAATATTAAATACCAATGCAATGACTGAAGCCAGTTACACAACACGGCACAAAAAGGACAGGTGTGTGGATTACTCAAGTAACAGTAAATTACCCACAATGTTCTGATCTGTCAAAATGATGGACAACCTTCAGATTTTTCTGGTAAATATTCAGTCAGTGACAAAAAAATATTCAGTTAACCCAACCTCTGTGTTACTCTTTGCATTGTCACTGCTATTTTACCAGTAGAAACAGAGTATGTCTGGCATAAAATAGCACACAGAGAACTGCATTTGCTTTGTTTATAGTGTGACAAGACACAAAGCTACAGATCTTCATCTAACAGGATTTGTCAATGAAATATGTGAAGTGTCGGCCCCCCCAAAAAACCCTTGGAAAATTGAATTCTTCATGGAAAAAACAGTTCCTTTAAATACGCAGACACCGTCTTTATATACTGAGGGCACTCTTTGTGCAAGTTTGAGCTGCATTTGCTTATCAGCAACATGTCTATTTTAGGTTTTGAAGGTTGAGAACAAACACTCTGGGTGCTTTCTGAGCTGAATGAATGGACACAGGGCACAGTGAAAATGGCTGGGTGAATGAATAGCTGGTTTTGACAGTGCTCAAGTGCCATCACTGGCCCTACAAGTCAGTACATACAGAGCTGGAGGAGTCACAAGGGAAAAGTTAAGAGCTCCCTCAGACAGGTGAACTTCGCTTACCTTGACATTGACGTTCTGGTCAAAACCGTCCATTTGATTAAGAAGCTCAAGTAGGATTCTCTGCACCTCCCTATCAGCTGCAGACAAAAAACAAGGTCACAGGGTTCATTTCTTACCGTGATGTTACTGCATTTACAAGGATGTCATCAACAAAACAAACTTCTTAAAATGAGAACCTTAACTTCAATAACAAAAACTCATGTAATGTTTGTCCCTGATAAACTGAAATCTACAATAGTTTGTATACAGCAAGTCGACATGTGAGCCACTCATGTTCATACCTCCAGTCTGTGCATCAAAACGCTTTGTGGCGATGGCGTCAATCTCATCAATGAAGATGATGGCCGGAGCATTTTCCTTCGCCAGCCGGAAGACATCACGCACCATACGAGGGCCTTCACCCAAATACTTCTGCACAAACTCAGAGCCAACCACACGGATGAACGCCGCTGTGGACAGAGAGATAAAAACAAAGATGAATTCTTCTATTTGTTGTATATACTCGTTATCAACAATCCAGGAAAAACAGCTGTATCAGGACAGGTTTCCTTCCATTTAATTTAAATAGACAGTCTTTTAAGTGTCAAAGACCTACAAAATCCTCTTGCTGTGGACAGAGGACACATTTTGCCCACTGGAAACTTTCCATTTACATTTTAAAAATAAGTGACATTTCAAACATTTCTGAATAACACTGTAAGAACACTGTACAAAAACTTTTCCAAAAGACAACAGGTGACTAACTCACACACACCAATCAACTTGGGTTTTTCTGAAACCACCCCCTACACACTTCCACTCCATTGCCACGTTCAAGCAGAGTATCTGCCACATTGAGTATCACCCAAACCAACTAGTGAGAAGTGGAAGTGGGTTATAAAACCCTCAAACAGCAAGCCTGTACCTATGACGACTTACTGACCACGTGCAACGCAGAACTGTGTTTGTCATGGAAGACGCTCCACACAAATCCACGTCACTACCCTGAGGAATGTAAACTGTTGAAACTAGGATAGACATTTAATATTGTCAAAGAGATGTTAACATCTTAAACGCTGCACTGTATTTAGGATCAATTATGCACCTCTCTGGTCTGTATAAAACTGTACTCTTGTTTATTTTATAGTAAAGTTTAACAGGAAATGTTGCAAAAACCGAGTAGCCTCTAAACATCAGAGTGAAAACGAGATGTTAACAAAAGTAAAAAGAAATGTGGAGTAAAGCAGCACAAATCAAATAAAAGTAATTCAAATACATATGAAGAACATTATATGAGAGTAATTTCACTTCTCTCCATGGCTACCAAATATAACAACAGAACAGCTCC
Source organism: Epinephelus fuscoguttatus (assembly GCF_011397635.1). Classification (NCBI taxonomy): domain Eukaryota; kingdom Metazoa; phylum Chordata; class Actinopteri; order Perciformes; family Serranidae; genus Epinephelus; species Epinephelus fuscoguttatus. The sequence goes on from NC_064759.1 coordinate 22,080,343, forward strand.
TTTTTCAGCTGCAGAGAGGGAAGTGTGTCTCAAAGCTTGGCACTGTACTTACACCCCACACCTTGATATAGGGTGCGAACTGGGAGTGGGTAGGTTCCGGTTTTGGAAAGGCCCCTTGCTGTGCTTCCCTCAGTGCATGTTGCTAGCCTTACATGGTTTAAGTTTCATATCACGTGCATCAATCTGCATACCGTGTATTCTGCATGTGGCTGCGTGCACAAGACTATGACTGCGACAGTTCAGGACAAACACACCAACCCTCACAGCCCTAGCTGATGTTACTTATAGTCAGCAGTGTTGTTTTAAGTAATGACATAGTGTATGTTTAAGTGTTTGCATCCATACAAAAAGGAGGGAAATGGCTTTCTGTCTAGTTTGGTATAAAACACGACATCTTCCTACATTAACACACACAGGTCTCTTATAGGTGCGACTTACCTGTGGTGTGGTGTGCCACAGCCTTGGCCAACATGGTCTTACCACAACCCGGAGGTCCATACATAAGGACACCCCTGGGTGGGTCAATGCCAATCTGAGAAAGGAGACAGACCAGAGTTATTATCTAGCACAAGTTTTTGAGAGAGCCAAAGTTCACTCCATGAAAAATATGTTTTGTCCATGGAAAAAAAGTCACATTTCTCTTTAATATCTGACCTGTTTGTAGAGCTCAAAGTGTGTGAGTGGCAGCTCTACAGCTTCTCGGACTTCCTGCTTCTGGATGTCCATACCACCAATGTCAGCATACATGACGTCTGGCTTTTGGTCTGGGAGCAGAAACACAGTGACAAGGACAGTTAGCTTCTCTTCAAACTGTAGACTTTATACAAGAACTCTGACAGTCTATAACAACTTAAAGAAAATGGCATCTGTAGATTTTTAACAGGTATAATGAATAGACAACTGATCAGGATTCCAGCTTGCTTGATAGTGGAAATCATGAATACAATATTCTGTGAAACTAGTAGAAAAATGTCTCCATATGTGACCATGGACATCTTTGTTGAGGAGCTATTAAAACAGGCCCAGAAAGCCTCTGGGAGAGAGTCTTTTACCTGATGTCAGCATCATGATACTGCTGTCAGCTTCAGGAGGGAGCACATCCACCAGCGCGTTGCTGTGCTTGTGCAAGGCCACTGAGGCGTTGGGCTTCAGCAGCTCTCTGTCGATGGTGCTCAGGATGCGCACATAGTAGTTGGACCCTGAAAACAGAGCAAAGATGAATAAATGGAGAAAGAACACAGGAACAGAACTCATTACACATTTACAACATGTACTTCACACTAAATAATTAAATTTCACAGCACACAGTACATCTCCTCTAGGTTCTCTCTCAAGACTCTGAAAGCCTGAACATGATAAAGCATTCAAATATACAGCATGTACGCATCATCTGCCATTTCATTAATGTTTAATTCTCTGCTTTATCTGTTTATTTATTTATTTATTTATTTACACAGTCATTATTTCAAGGTTTGAATGCATACTTTTTTGTTCTCTGTTTATCTCTTGGAATTTTAAGACTAGTGAGAACTGAACTGTTCCTTAGTGCAGAAATTACCGCCTTAATATTGAGCTTGACTTGAACCAAAACTTAAGCCACAGTATAAAAAGTCTGTGAAACACACAAGAGGAAACAACAGATTCTACGTCAGTGTTTTAGAGCAAACTAGAGAGCAGGTGTGACCTCTCATCTCTACTACTACTGAAAAGCCTTCAGGGCCAAATATTGAAGCCAAATGTGGTATTGACATATTCTCAGTCAGAAATTTCCCACAGGTCTTAAATAGACTGTATGATATCGTTTATGAGCACACCTGTCCATGTTTGTATTACTCAAAACTATTACTGGCAGCACATTATTATTTTAGTCTGTATAGATATCTTACATTGTGCCGTTTTGCTTTTAATGTTACCTGTAGTGGAGCCAACAATGGCTGTATTCTGGTCAACAGCTTCCAGGAACTGGCCAATGACAAGTGGAATGCTCTGTATCCTCTTCACCTCCTCCTGAGCATGGAGAAACTCTTTCTTCAGGTTCTTCTGTTCATCTTTGATGTACTCCTCCTGCACCTCCAGGAACTCCAGCTCCTGCTGCAGCTTCTAAAAACCCATAAAGCAAACGGGGCTGTAGTAAGAAGGGTGAGAGCCTACTGAGGCTGAAAGAACCATTAATCTGCTTGTGTGTGGACATACACAGTTGAAGAACTACTAAAACACAAACATTTAAGAACAAACATTTTGTAATCCCTTTTGGGGAAAAAAGAATGCAGTTGAAACTGTTTTCACTTTAAAGGCCTTAAGCTTGAATACAATCTGATTCCCAACTGGTCCAGCCACGGGGTCCAGATTTTTCTTTAGTCATTTGTTCAAGGTCCACACCGCTCAATGAATTCAGATCCATACTTGCATTTGGCCATGTTGTTGAGTTAGTTAGCTGTCTCTGTCATGTAGCTGTCCATTAGTCATTCACCCTACAGCAGGGAATGGCACTTCAATGTCAAAGTTCTGAACGGGAAATTCACTGTACTTCAAAATAAAGTGGGTTTTTTTTTTTTTTTCGCAAACTTGACATGTTCACGAGTCACTTGCAGTCCATTCAGAATGGACCAGAACCCACCAGTTGGTGACCACTGTCCTAAAATATATATTATGTTCCAAGGTCTGAATTTTTTTATCAGCCAATATAAACTGCTGAGATGGTAAATTTGATTGCAGGAGCCTGTTGCACAACTCCATCCATACAGTATGTAAAGCACGCTCTGGTGAAGCACCATGTAGTATGCACCTGGTTATACTGAAAGCATCAAATTGCATAAGAGTCTTTCTGTGAGGCAGCCCTAAATATACGTAGGGTCGCAAGTTTCTAGGTAAACTATAAAGTTATTATTTTCTTTCACTCTTGATAAGTAATTTATTCTAGTTCACTTTACAGGTGCACAAAAAAAGGTAATGTCAGAAACCGCCTATGTTTAAAAATGTTCAAACTTAAAAGAAGAAGGAAGGTATATCTTAGATAAACCTTGTGTAAATGTAGCATGTGTGCAATGTATTGCTATTCCTCTGTAATTATATCCCAATAAACAGCCATAATTGACATTTTGTGTCACTTAATACCATCATGTAAATCACTGAAAAATCAAATGGTATGGGCAGCCTTTCAGAAGATTGAAACTACTGTAATTTCACGTGCGTGCTTTAATTGTCCATGATATATATTTGCCGTTATTGGAATACGTTGTACTTTAAATTTAGACAGAGGTCTGAAAACTGATGTTTCACTGGACTCTATTATGGTAAAACACAACTGTATTAACAGATATCAGACCTTGTATCTGCTGTAAAGGTCCTCAAGATCTTCTGGTTCAGGTGCCAGGAAGGACAGACCTGTCTGGGGTCTGGAGGTCAGTATTGCCGGCATGTCTTCCTGTGGATGTCACAACATCAAAAAACATTTAGCATGAACAAACTACAAAATTTAACATCACACAACAGTGAAAAGCTTACGCTGCAGTTCACCCAAACAACCTGAAAAAATATATTTAAGATACAGACTACTTTTGGGTTCACATCAGGGTACGGCAGAAGTGTAACTTCACAGATAAAACTAATGTATGCTCGGTTATTACTTGACATCTCACAGAGACAAACACTACCTTAGCTAAACTTGGCTTGCTAACAGCTAGCTAACTTCAACGGCTCGCATAAACAATAACTAGCTATTTAAAGCCGTTTAGGAAGCACCGGACAATGATGGAAACATCCTCTAACATCAATCTTTGGTGAATATAGCTTCACGAAGCCCTCAGCTACTTTAAGGCAATTTAATTTTCTCGACCTCTTCAAACATCATGCTAACGCTAGCAGCTAACTTGCATGACATAGCACCTACACTGAGTAGAGAATGAATTGGCAGGTTTACGTTTCGGCAGTGCTAACAAGCAAACAAACGGTAATACACTGCGACAAACACTCACAGATAGCCACACTCAAACTCTTACATTTACAAAAGCCTACCACAGAAAGCCTGTCAATTTTAAAAGAAAAACAGGAAACAATCTGACTGATTCATACCGGGCTCTTTTCTACAGCGACGACGTCCTCCATGTTGTTGTTCTTCTTCTACTCTCGGTTTACCAGCGGAACGCAAAAAATACAAGGTGCATACTGCCACCTACCGTTCAAGACTAATTCATTTAAAACCAGTGCCATTTTCTATATGCTCTTGAAAAAGGCAAACCCATCTCCATCATGTTTACTTTTTTTCCTTTTTTGTTAGTCAGTTGCATCTACAACAACATTATTCATTCATCCATCCATCCATTTCCATCCGCTTACCAGGGCTGGGTCGTGGGGCAGCAGGCCCAGCAAAGCACCCCGGATGTCCCTTTACCCAGCAATGCTTTCCAGCTCCTCCTGGGGGACCTCAAGGCGTTCTCAGGCCAGATGAGATATGTAATCCCTCCAGCACGTCCTGGATCTGCCCCGGGGCCTCCTACCAGTGGGACGTGCCCGGAGAGCTCTAACAGAAGGCACCCAGCAGGCATCCTGATCAGATGCCCAAACCACCTCAACTGACCTCCTTTGGACACAAAGGAGCAGTGGCTCTACTCGAAGATGCCTCTGATCACTATTTTATAACTAGAAATCAGCTATTCTATAAATCAAGTATTCTACAAGTATAAATAAACTATCAAAATTGTTAAATTAAATTAATAATTCCTTATTTTTTTTAAATTTTATTTGGTATTTTTTGTACAGATATGTAATGACGACTGCTGAGTAATATGTATGTTGATGTTATCCACTGTCATGTCTCTGATCATGTGACAAGACCATACCTGCACGATATATGCACTAGGGTCCAATATATGATAGCATGCATGCACCAGGGCCCATCGTCATACTTCATGGCACTGCTTCACGGTACTGCTTCACATCAGCCTTTTGTCGTTTAATCACTATGGTTTCATATACCAAATATTGGAATTTTTGTTGAGATGTGGTTTTTAGATTTCTAAACTGCTTATCAAGCTGTCAGATTTCCATAAACAGATATTGTATTACTGGAAAGTGACATTCAACAATTTCAACACGCATGGCTCCACCTTGTGTAATAGAAGAACAATTACAGCTAATAGAGAGACTCTTATTAAACATGAGTGATTTTAGGAAAAGTTTTATATAATGTTGATTTGACAGATGAACATGGCCATTTTACACAGTTGAATTCAGTTTTTGAAAAGTATGACTCAAAGATGGTATCTTCATACTTTTCGCTAAGTCTGAAGAAGAGTATTCAGCACAAAACTTTACTTGTGGAAATGCTAATCTTTTTGTCTAGCGCCTGCCTTAAATGTTTTTTTGGATGTGCACCACTGCTATGTTTTTCATGTCTTTTTACACGTTTGACAGAAAGGGATGGCACAGTGTGGTCTGAGAAAAAACTAAGGCGCAAATCATGAGGTCTGTGAACTCAAAGCTTTGTGCTGGGAATAAAATCTGAAATTGAACAACGAACACTTGTGCACTCTGTCAAGTAGGCAAAATAAGAAACAGGTTTTGAAAAACACAAAATACATAAATGTTAAAACTGCATAACTCCAATATCATATGTATACGTGTATTTGTGTGCTAAATGTCTAAATGAAAAAAACTGTTGTATATAAAATGATTCATAGTTACATTTATTTTTTACAGACTCTCAGTTATGTTTTTGAATGACTGTATTATTTGTGTCTTTCACTATTCATGACAGTTCCACTGTGACGGGACATCAAATCCATCATCTTGTGGGTCCTGTACTTCACAGTGAACATCACTCTGTGTAAATCCACATAAACCTGTACACCGGCATACCCCAAACTGTAAATAGGCCTACTTTACAACATATGCAGTAACATATAGCCTGTTTGTTAGTAAAAACACAAATATACCCTATAGATATAAACCATAGCATTTGCAGATACTCATTTTGTTATCAGCAGTATCCCTCCAGTGTTAGTAAGTATTATATGATCATTTTGAAATGAATAGGAAAAAGCCACTCTACTTCCTTTAAAACACAAGATAAAAATATCTATTCAAATGTGCCTGTAAAGTTGCCTGCATTGAAGGTCAGTGAAGTGTACATTTAAAAAAGTCACTGGTAAGATAATAAAGTAAGTTATTTTCTCATTTGGAAAAAAAACAGCAGTGAGAAAGTAAGAATGATTGATAACTGTAGTCTATACACTTTTTGTTGTGGTATTTTTACTCCTGCTCCACGTAGGCCTACTGTGCAACTATGCTGACCTCATAATCACCATAAAGATGTCAATTAATGCCTGTGTGTGTCCTCCCCCACAACTCGCAACAGATTTATGACTTTTTTTATGACTTTTTTGCATATATTTCTGAGTGTTTTGAAATGTTCTTTTCATGTATATCTTCCATATCTAGCCACAAAACACCCCATTTTTTTCTCCTTAAGTATGACACTTAAGGCTTAATTTCTCCTTCGCTGAATGACTTACACAGCTGCACAGAATCCCTTAAAAGGTTTTCTTAGTTAAGGAAAAACATTAAATCATTTACTGCGTTGAAAGAGATTTTAAAACTGTAAACGTTTCCATGAAGATTGTGTGTTTGCTTGTTAGATGGTGGAAAAATGGCAGAAGAAAAGAGGACAAGAAAGACCGTACTGGTCAGAGGAGGAGAAGATTATACTTCTAGAGGAATACAATCATAGACAGCACAGACTGCAAAGTAAATTTGATCCCCAAACACCAGAAACAGAAACTGCAATGGAGATTAATTCAGTCAAATCTGTAGTGTAACATCAGAAGTGTATTCATTTATTTACCATTTATCGCCATAATCTCGGTCATGTTGCAGTTAGATAGAGTCAGAGGTACTTTGGGGTTTTTCTAAGGTATTTTGTGCAAGGGATTAAGGGATTTCTAAAGTATAAGACCAAGACAAGCACCATAAATACTTAAATGGATAATACTTAAGGAGGTTTTGAGCGACCAATTTTATTCTGAAGAGAGCCTAACTAGGACTTTAAGGAAAGTCTCAATTTAAGGTGTTAAATTATATTCTCCATCCGCGAGTGCAAAGTCTTGAGGAAGAGCCTACAATTTCTAGCCAATGACAGCTGCATCCGCGAGTCACATGATACCGTCCCTTGACGTCATTTCTCTGCGACTCCTTCTGCTAGTTAGCTCCATGTGAGGAGCCTTCACCAAAGTCGTCCTTAAAAACAGGTAAGTCGTTTATGAATGTGGTACCTGGTGGTGCTGTGAGTTCAGTCTGAACTCTGTCTTTGTAAGTAAAGCTGAGTTTAGTGAGAGGAGGCGGAATGAGGCGCTGCCGGCGGACAGCTGCGTCTCACGGCAGCTGTCCATTTGGCGACAAGGTCAGGATTTAACGTTACGTGACAGGAGGAACTCTCTGGTTGCCGGTTCTGTCAAGATTGCGGTGATAATGCGAGAGATGTTGCAGTCAAGGTTGCAACAACAAATGTACGGCTAACGTCAACCTAGCTAGCTACGTAAGTGTCATTGTGCACCTCATGTAAGCGCCTGCGTTATAGGTTACACAACTTCCTCGCTGGTGACAGCCCACTACCCATGAGCTCTGTATGTGTCGAGCCTGGTCAGGGAGATATTGTGTAGTCAACACGAAGGTGAACATTTGACAGCATGTACTTGTTGCTTAATTAAAGATGTGTAACCTCTCCTTTTAACCTCTGGCCCCTCAGCTTTATTGTGGGATGGTGACGCCAGCTGCTGCATTGTGAGAAACCTCTCTCCTCTCCTACCTGCCTCCACAGTCTTGTCTCTCTGACCAAATGGCCAGCCGCCTCTTGGGCAGATATGCCCGTCTGCTGGGCAGAGCCTCCTCCAAGACTCCAGCTGCTGTGGCTGTTGCCCGCCTGCCTCCGCCTGTGGCTGGGCCTGCAGAGGTGCAGAGGGCTCAGGGCTGGCCATGGGTTGTAGAAAGGTCAATGTGTGAGAGACAGACAGTTACCAAGGAAGAACATGTTGTACACATACCTACGGCCACACCGCTGGATGAGTTGGTGGAAAAGGCAGCTGTGCCAGAGGACGTCCTGCTGGCCTGGGAAGAGCACGGACACTCTGGCAATGAAGCTGCCAATGCCCTGAGGACGTGGACTCAGTTAGAGCTAAAGACAAAGGGCTTGTCCAAGGAACGCCTGCCAAAACTAATGACAGATTCAAGACTACAGGATATGATAAATCTCATATCTCAGCAGGTAAGGCAGCTGGATACAGAGGTGGACTGGTGCTGTCATGATGTATGGAAACACACATCTCATTCAAGCCTCTGTGCTCACCTGTTTAATTTCTGATTCCTGTGTGTGGTTTTCTTCCAGGTGGCTTTGGTGTGGAATGGCAATCTTTTGGCTGTTTTGCGAGCTTTCTGGGTAATGGGTGTGCCCCCTACTGATCCAGCACTCAATTCTATCCAGACTGAGGTTCTCTGGCGAGTCCGCAGGCTATCCTGCAAGCATCTGGGCGTCCTGGTAGATATGGGAGCAAACAGGGAAGCACAGCAGGATGTGGCATTAGTGAATGCTGCGATTAAACAGCTGGAGCTACGCTGGACTGAAATCGCTGATGTCAGAACTATCAGTGCACTGATACACAATGGACATCTCATGTCACCTACTTTGAGAGACAGACTTGAAGACAAGGTATCAGAAATCAGAACACGTATGTCACCATTTAGCAAAGCTTACAGTTTTATTCTGATGGCTCAGGAACTGTCTTTGAAACTAAAGGCTAATTTTGCAAAACTCACGACTTCACGTCGTTTTTTGCATCAATACAGTACATACAAACCACCATTTGAATAATCTGATAGTTTAAATGAAAAACACTTGGTGGCTTTTGCATCTTCTGTCTGCAGGGCTTAGCATTTTGCAGTACAGTTTTGTCATACATGTAGTAACCACATACACACACAGGTATTCAAATGTGGCAAGTATAGATGTGTGCTCTGAACATAACACACTATCAATACAAATAAGGGGATTCTTTTTTTACTCCTGAAACAACAAAACCTCAGCAGAGGAAAACAAAACTAAGTTGAATTTTTATTTAACCTGAAAGTCCCATTGAGAGTGAAAATCTCTTTACAAGAGAGATCTCGTCGAGGTAGCAGCCAATCGGAACACATTTAAAGTGCAACGAATTCAACAAATAATGCAGAAATCCACAATAACGCAACACCTATTCAAACACAGTGGCCTCTCAAGAAAAAGAAAGCACATGTCTCTTTCACCACATTCTTTATGATGCTTCTTTGTGGGTGTGGCCATATGACTTAATCCACATCTCTTAGTCCAATATTGGCCTCAATTTTTTTTTTTTTTTTTTTTTTTGTGTTAGTGAACAAAAAACATGAGCATTATTCCTTGGAGAGGCAATCTGAATGTGATACCATAGTATAACTGAAAGGAGAAACAGTAGAAAATGTAAGCATGTGGTGAAATTATGCAGGCTAGAATATGTTTAAAGTCTGGGGAGGGCAGTCGTGAAAACAGGGTACACTGTATGCCTTAGAAGATGAGCAAGAAAAACACCTTTGAACAACACATTATGAATCTACCCTTAACCTAGGGGATCACCTTTAGATGAATATGCTGTAATCCCTGTTGTAATGCCCTTGTCTGTTTGTTTCGCAGGCCTTGGAGCTCGCAGAGAGCTTCTCAGCAGAAGAGATCCGCAAAGTCTGTGTATCTTTGGCAGCTCAGGGCCGCAGATCTGTCCCGCTGCTCAGAGCTTTGTCCTACTACCTTCTGCAGAAACAGTCATCAGACTTCACAACTCCCCTAATATTGGACATGGCTTTTGCATACGGTAATAACACTGGTGATTACGACATGTCCAGTAACACAGAAGGCATGCATAAATCTGTCATTTTGCCTTCTTTACTTGATACATAAAGTAGATATTTTAAGTTAACCTAAAGCAGGGGTTCTCAGCCTTGTGTAACTTTAGGCCCATATCTGATTGCCCTTTGCTTTATATAGATGATTTTGGCTTCCCAACACATCCTGGGTGCTTTATGTTCAAGTATCTCTAAAGCTCCGATGGTTTAAGCTCCTCATTTGGCAGGATTTCACCACATTCAGCGCCCTGTGCTTTCGGCTCAGCGTCACTGCCTGCCATTATGAATCTGAATTTAATGCATTCAGTGTCATATTTTCTCACCACATGCTTTCGAGCTTTTACTGGCACTGGGTTGTCTCCCACATCCCTTTTCCATTTCAAAAACCAATACATTTTGTGTTACTGCATCAGAGGGAACACCAGCCATCTAACAGTGGCAAAACTCAGTCTCTACCTGATGATGTGTGTGGTGTGGTGATATTCAAACGTAACTGGTCGTTAAAATGATGCATTTTAATTTGACGTTTTTCAGGTTTTTTTAATGTGAAGTCACACATTTTGATATAAACACAACTACCTTTGTAAATTACCCAAAACAAAAAACATTAAATCCAACCAATTGGCAGTACCTCTGCAGCCCACTAGAGAGCTCTCCATGGCCAATCAGTTAAGAAATGCTGGCTCGAAGTACTTTTACCTTTTGAATTGAGACAGCAGATTAAGTTCAAAGCAGGCGAGGGAATAAAAGCTAGTCAAGAGAAACAAGACCAGAGATAAAGGGCTGTCTCTGAGTACTCCATTCAGTTGGATTCAGCCCTAAAAATTCAAGCTCTGATGTCAGAACTGGTCTGTCAGTTTCAAAAAACAATCTGTTAAAAGCAAATATTCCACTATTTATGCCCGGCTAGTGTCAAAAACACTCATGGATAAACAGCTTAATGTCTAATGCAAGTCAGAACAGATCAAAGCACTGTCTTTTTTTATTGTATTTATTTCTCAGGGAAAGTGCATATTAATAAATATTACTGTAAACATGCCAGAATTAGCCAGGAGGCTAGTTTTCATCTGTAGTCCCTGGTCAGGTGTGAGCTTAGCAGCCTAAAATCAAGATTAAAAACAATGATTATGATGCAAACCCTATCAATTATGGTAAAAGTAAAACAAAGACAGACAAAAGCTGAACACAGACATGGGGGGGGGCAATAAAAGCAGAGTAAATACCAGTTCATTGAAGCATAAATAAACAAAACTGAACATGTTAAATTACCGTACAGCTTCACAACATGCCGTATAATGCTAACAGTAACATCTTGTCTTTGCTCCTCCACAGGGAAGTTGAATTTCAACCATTCTCAGGTATTTCAGCGAATGGCTGCGGAGTTGTTACCCAGAGTCCCCGAGCTCAACTGTACTGACGTCACGCGCTGTGCTAAATCATTCGGCTTCCTCAAATGGCTCCACATTCCTCTGTTTGAGACCTTTGCCGAGGTCAGTCATACGCCGAAGATCAACTCTAATTCAGTTCATTTTAAAAAGTCCTTAATCTCTAATTAACCGTGTTGCACTTTCCATACATTTCTTTGTCACCAGCACTACACAGCAAACAGCCAGAAGTACAGCTCCTTTCAGCTCTGTAATCTGCTCATGACTTTTGCCAGACTGAACTTCCATCCCAGCAAAGGAGAAGAGTTCTATGGCAAGGTACTAATCCTATTAAAGGCAGTCTGTTGACTCTACGTGATTGCTTTTACTTCCTGCCTTGAATGTGTTCTCGATGTGTGCCATTTTGTGTAAAGGTCCACCCTGTGCTGGAGAGCTGTCTCGCAGACCTGGAGCCCTTCTTGCAGACAGATGTGGTTTGGTCTCTGTGTGTGCTGCAGCAGGCCAAGCCCAGCTATCTCGTCCCACTCACAGAACAGAAACACATCACCAAATTGTCAAGTAAGACACTCAGCTTCGGCTGTACTGCTCACCTCTGTACTCTCCTGTTTTTAATAAACAGTGAATGTATAAACATGCAAATACGAGGCTGGGGTGGTATCACAGTATTATGGAGTACCAGGGTATTTAGAAATCCAGACAGTATGACTTTCATTCCCGTCAAAAACACAGAAGCTCATCTTTCTACTAAAACTGATACAGAGATGTTTTATTTGGGTGATGTAGTCCACAGCATGAGCCACTAGAGGTCAGTATCTATCGATGGAACAAGCAGCTGAGCTGAGAAAGATGGCGACTGTAAGTGGCGGGGATAACGTTACAGGACTGTAAACAACTGGCTAGCAAGCCAGCGGGAAAAACTAGCCTGTAGAGCCTGCATATTGTCACATCTTACTCGGAGAATTAAAGTTTTATTATGTTTTTGTCGAGTTTGAATTAAGTGTGTTTAAGATGAGTTAACAAGGCAGTTAGGTTAGTTTTAGTTGGATAAAAGAGAAACTTGAATTTAGAATGTGTATGGTTGTTTCTGTTTAATAAGGAAAACAGATATAAGAATATTTCCTTTCTTGACATTTTGTGAGTTTATTTTGTGTATTTTGTAGCTAGAGATGGTGGAACCTACAAATACCATTATATATGCACATTTATTTTTCAGATAATGAAGGCGTGACCCGTCCCGCTCTGCCTTTCTCTGCCTCTGATTGGCTCACCCTGATATTTTTACTCTAACAAGTCTCACTCCGGTTGCCTAAACATAACCAGTCTCACTAATGAAGGCAACGAGTACTGGCCAATCAGAGGGCTGTCATGTCTTTGCCACCCTAGGAAAAAGTGTAGTGTAGTGTTGTCAAGATGTTGAAAATTCTAACTTTGATACAATAACTTGAAAAATACTGTTATTAAATACAATTTCAGTCAGAACCACTTTAGTCAAAGAAAACTTTTCTATTTGCAGTTTTATATTTGGCGGTATGGCTCTGTTCTGGGGCCTCTCTGCCTTTCCTCGGGCCTACGCAGAAAGCCTCTTCTAAGTGCTTACGTGTAAAGCCTCAAGGCAGAGAGAGCACACCTCTCTGCCCTTCCACATGCAAACAAGGAAAGCCTGAGTCAGAGAGAGCAAACCTCCCTGCCCTTCCATGTGCCTTCATGGAAAGCCTAAGGCAGGGAGAGCAGCATCAATGACAAACAGAAATGACATTAATAAGTCAGACACAGCATCAAAAGAAGGAGCTGGGGTGGAGGTTGGTTGCAAAGCAGCTTGCAGAGGAAGCAGCAACATTCGGCAGACCGGAGCAGTTTAAATAGGGCGCCCTGAATGAGATTAGCCAATTGGTTGCATAGGAAGGAATCATCAGTCAGCTGATCCATCAGTTGACTGGGCTGTTTGAGATCATCTGATGTCGCTGGGATGTGAGCTGAGCTTGGCATCATGTCCTGCCTGAACTAACGCTATGCTCAGTTTCTGATAGCACAGGGAAAATTGACGTAGAGGATAAAAATAACAAGGCTATAACATAACATGACTTGTCTTTTCTTGGTCAGAAGCAGAGAACAGCAGAATGACTATAGTAAATATTAACCATAAGAGAGAGTGGTGTATCGATATTGCAAAAAATGAGCATTAAAACCGTTTTGAATATTGAGAATAGACATTGTGTATCAACAAATCAATATTTTTGACAACACCTATCTACCATATACCTCCATGAAATGTCAAGAAGGTCTGAAAGTATGAAAAATAGAAACTGCCCAAGCCTAGCAGATTCCCACTCTATATTGGTACTGTTATGGTCGCACATATCGCAGCATAATACTGTCAGCAGTTCAGAGCACCTGCTCCTCTAAAACCAGGAGAGGCTGGTGAAAGTAGTTCAGGCACGTGGTTTGACTGCCCCCATGCAAGTGTGTTCTCTAACTTGTTTTCATAAAGAATCAGCAGTTTAACATCTAATTAGGAAATCAGAATAATAATGGCTTTATTAATCTATGATAAAAACATCCTTTAGTTTCAGGTCAAGAAAAATATAGTATATTCTCATCCCCTGTTAAGTAATTTAAAAACAACAAATTATATATATTATGACTAAATTAGCACTATTAATAACAGGTAATTAGTTACAATAAGAATGTCCTTGTTTGAGGATGTTGGAAATTTACATTTTGCCATGCTTTTCCCACTTTTCTCAGACCCACAGTGATATGTATGTGTATATTACAGTTAAACGAGCTTGGTTGAATTAGCCAACACTTTTATCTTACATTATTATTCCCATGTCATCATAAGTTATTAGGCCAAAGAGTTGGTGATATTTTTGTTGGGACCATAAAATGATGTGACTTGTTTGCATGGTTTTAACATCACAAAATGCTGTCCCTCTTCTGAGCTGAAATACCACTTTGACCCAGTAGATGGCAGTGCAGCACCAATACACATCTGGTTAGACAGGCGCATTAATCCCGTTGTCTCACAGATTTTACTAAAACAAAATGGTTTTGAAAAGCACTGATGTCATTGCAGCACTCACTCTGCTTTTGTGATTTTTTTTTTCTGTCTGTAGTGGGTAGTCGAACTCGAGTGGAGAACTATCGCCTTAAGCAGCTCCACATTGCTGCTACTCTCCGCTTAGAGCATCCAGGTTCCTCAGATACTCTATCCTCCCCAAGTGACCTGCCTGCCCCAGTCAGAACTTCGCCCCTCACCCCGCTGCAGACCGGTCTAAGAAGGGCTTTATCGAGTCTGGTGGGTGGGAGGACCGAGGCCCTTTGCACTGGGGTTGACACTGTTTATGGATGGACTATTGGTAAGAGTGGCCTATGTATATACATTGACATCACATACATGTCACACTTCCTTTTATTACAAGACTTGCACACTCAAAGCAACATTTGCCACATCTCTCTGTAAAGGTGAAAGAGTGTTCATTCAGCCAGAGAGCCTTCTTATAATTGAAATGCCCTTCTCCGATCAGATGGTGAGCTGGTAGTGGATTGTGACAACAAACCAGTTGACATGTCGACGCTGAAAGCCCCTCATCTTCCCAGCGGGCGAGGAGACCAGGCTTTACCTGCAGGGGCACAGCGGTGAGTCATAACGGGGAGAATCCTGTGGGCTTGGGATGTTAAAGATTTATTTATGGCTTTTCTCTCCTTTGGACTGTTGCATCAGTTTTTCTTTTGCTCTGTCTGTCTAACGTTATTAAGCTCTGTGTTCTGCTCATCTCCATCTGTTTTTTCAGGCTTGCTTTCTTGGCCTGGGAATTTCCAAACTTTGGCTCAAAGAGTAGAGACCTTCTGGGACGGTTTGTCATGATGAAACGGCATCTCCAGTTGGCCGGCTTCATCATAGTTGAGGTGAGGAGAGGCAGGAGAAGCCCCCCTTTGTGGCAGTGTAGTGTACTTACTTCACTACTTTTCTCTATCCCTGCAAATACAGTGTGATGAGCTATTTGTTCTTCAGCTTTCATTTTTTACACACTCACTAATTGCAGAAGGAATTTTATGGTGTGTTGTGTTTGCTGTGATAGTGAGTAATATTCAAGTGAACAGAGGCAGAGAAGCGGCGCTGCTGCTGCTGCTGCTGCTGCTGCTGCTGCTGCTGTATCTGACAGTCTAAGACCATGCAAACAATGGGCCCAATACTTTGGTAAAGCTGAGAGTCAGGTGGGTTCCGCTGCAGTCTGTGGTATAAATAGAGCTCCTGCCGCAGCTCTGTCTCATCTAGGCCAATCCAAGCGCTCTCTCATCTAGGACACTCTCCTTAGCCAATAGTAGCATCACTTGCCTCTCAGGTTTGCATTGCTGCAGGATGTGTTAACTGGGCAACTGTGTGTCCCTGAGATTGAAAACCAGCATTTACAATCTGTGAATACATGATAATAAAACGAGTTGCACTTATTGGTAATCAGAAGGTACTTGTAATGTTTTCAAATCCACCCTTTTTGTCCTCTTTCAGGTGCCCTATTACGAGTGGCTGGAGCTGAAGACAGACTGGCAGAAACTGGCGTACCTGAAGGATAAAATAGGGAAGGCCGTGGCAGAGGACATGGCCAAGTGAAGCAATCAGTCACGGGAAAATTTGCAGACTCAGCTAAATCCGAGCTTTCCCAACCAAATGAGACCACGGGGAATACACACGCACACCCACGTTCACACTCAGAACTGAGCAGCATTGCAGAAAAGCTCTCTCATACTTTGTCAGGATGAAAAAAAAAAAGAAAGAAAGTCATATTTTCACTCTGGTTCCCTTGGCAACATGTGGGGCTTTCCCTGTTTCCATGGTGATGACGAGCTAGGAGTTTTGGAGCCAGAAAGAGAGACCGAAATAAACACAACAGCGAGTCCTGCTGTAGGAATGATCTGATCGACCAAGTCTTTGCATCTGCGGGTGACATGTCAAAACAGGCTGTTTGTATTCTTGGCCAAAACGTTGCGCTAAATATTGGCATGTGAATAGATTGGAATAACTTAATTATCTCTGTGAATGTGTGTCATCTTGTAATGGAATAAATAGTTTTACTGCCAGTTTTCTCTCTGTTTTGTCTTTTAATATTTAGGTTGACTGTATGCCCTGTCATTTTCAGATTCAGGATGTTGAGAGTACAGACTGCGGTCTGTTGCAGCCAATTATATTTGGTGTGGTATTCAGATAGTATATGCTTAATTTCACATGTAACAGCTGGTGCCACACCTCTCTGGCATACTGGTGTGTGAGTTTGACAGTATTATTAGCAAACATTTATTAGATCAGAACAGAACAGTCTTCTCACAACTTTGCTGACAAAAATGACAACCAGTTTGTTGTCTTGTTCATCCAGTACTTTTATTTTACTTTATATCAGTTCAAATTTAGTTAAGATGATTAAATATTAGCAAGTTTGGGTAGTGGATTAATTTCTACACATTAAATTTCTTTGCTTTCTCTTAAATTTTATTGGATCATTTTAAATTCCATCCTCAATTTGTGTGTGTTAAAAGAGCAACAGCAATATTATTTAGAGACAGCAAGGGTGAAACTCACAGATAAACACTTTGCTGACCCCCGAAACTGCTTACACAACATCACAGGCAGCAGCCGCACTCTGACATCAGAGGGGAAAAAGACCGACAAGTGCAAGCCAGAGAGCAGATGAGTTCAACAGGGAGGGAGACAGAACAATACAGAACCAGAGTGGCAAATTAGGTAACAGGAAATGACAAACATGAAAATGAACTGTTACTCCGGTAACTCATCATGTGACTTGGGGCCATGGTGCTTACCTCATTCTTCAGTGTTCAGGGATTAATGGATCGATAGATGGACTGATGACAGAGAGCCAAGCTAGCACTTCTTGTATTGAACTCCTTGGTCGTACTATCTCCTGTCTGACGGGTTAGCAGTGTGCAGGTGCAGCCGATGTGTTCACGCAAGGCTGATGAACAGGACTGCACAGTGACAATAAAGCTTAATTGCTGCTTAATACATAAAATAAACAGTGCATCTGCATCTGAGTGACACCTGAGAAGTGAGAGGGACACCTACAGTTGAGGTGATGATGCCAGTTGAGATTTCACAAACACCCCTCTCTTCTTTTTTAAGCTGTAAGTTTATCAGCAGCTATATTTGTTCAGGTCAACCGGGTTGCATGGAGGCTTTTAGACATTATCCAGTAAAGCAGTACTTCTGCTGAGCTGGCAATCTATCATGGGAAGTTTTAGGTTGCCATAGAAACTACCATTGCTGATCATCTGGCTCA